>NC_134407.1:21175779-21501029 GCF_038048845.1 Mixophyes fleayi
CTCCATTGTGTCGGACTGAAAGCCGGACAAGTAGAGGGATGTCAGGATATTGGAAGGACAGATTGCTGCTATGCTGCAGATGTGCCTTTTACATAAGGTTCCTCTCTCCCCCGAGGTGTGTGCGAGTCAGTGAATCTGCTCACAACGGGGTCTAATGTGAACTGGCAGACTTCTCCTATCTGAGAGGGAAACAAGAAACACAGCACTGCATATCTATCTATAGGGATTTCTACATTAAACGTCATCTTTTCTTACTTATATTCCACAATGACATATATCTACAGTGACTTGTCTTCCGTTATTGAGGTAGTCACTTGTATCTATACACTCAGTAATTACAGTAATACATTGCCATTGTCATCGTAGGACTTGTTGAATAGTTCCATAATAGACTTTCACTACATAAAGGTTGTAGATTCAATATATACTTTTCACACACACATCCAGGAGAAGAGACGTATCCAGCCCTCAGTTTACTGCAGCAGTCAGTGTGTTATAAAATAAACCATTTGGAAATACTGTAGAAAATATCATGGTTCTGTTTAATAAGAAACACCTAGATTTAAAGGGACAACTGCAAAACTCTACTATAAAAATAGTATAAACAAATCTACTTGGAATTGAACACAGAGTGTTTGTTTGGCTCTTCTTGCAGTAATATGTCCTCCTGCATTTATCTTTTTCCTCCCTCTCCTCTTTAATGTTGTCTGTTTTATTATATTTTTAACCTTTTGGTTTATTGGTGAAATCCCTGCTTTCAGCACTGTGATCGCTCCGAGCGCTGTCATTTCACAGCTCCCGGCTTTAGAATCTATCTGATGGAACAGGTCATTACTGCTGTACAATACACCGCATCAGACTTAGGCCACTGCTGAGACTTGTAGTGCCACAATAGCTGGAATCCCACAGATCGCCTACTGTATGATTGCACTACGAGGGCAGCATGGTAATGACAGACCATTGTCACGTTCCATGTGCTTCGGGATTGCACAGATCTAGGTGATCTCTGCAGAAAGATAAAAAAAACACAGGAGAAATGGTTCGACTTGATGGGGTTGTGGAATGGGAAATACAATCATTTAGATGGTGATGTCCTTTAATTCTAATGTGTTTGTTCGATAATCCCCAGTGTTCTACCTTACTTCATGATGTTGGGGCAAAGTTCTCTTGTGGTCTAATGATCACTATTTATTTACCAGGGACTCTCTCTCGTATTAATAGATTCAGGGCCAAAAATCACAGCTCAGTGCACTGAATAAATCCACATCTCTTAAAACTAATGCACATAGTTATTACAAATACCGATCTATAAAACACTTTACTGATCATCAATAGAATCCTTTCACAATGAATGTTCGGTATTAAAATCTAAGATCTCCTTATACTGATTACATTACATAATCCTTAGTTATTAACTGTCTCTTTTTGCTACATGTTGTAAGCATTACGCTATCAGTGCATGGCGTTACCCATGCTAAGTGTCAATGGAGATTTTCGAGGACAGGTTATAGGATGGTTACCAAGAACATAGAGAGGGAATGCCCCGAAGCTATTAATGGGTGTCTGCTCAGCAGCAGGCTTTATGCCTCCTAATATAAATGAATGACTGATTTAAAGTTATATGGAACAGAGCAGTTATCGGTCTTTTGTGCATCCGTTCATGGTTTATTCATAGGCTGTAACTTTAGATGTGTTGTGTGTACAAGTATTGGTGTTTTTGCTTCACTTATTGACATCTTCCTAAGGTTACTTTTTTTTTCGTTTAAAGACCTGCCTAATATTTGTATAGATCGTTGCATCTTTAGCCGTATGAGCTAAAACATAATCTATACCGTTCTGTCAATCACAGACCTACCTCACGATTTTATTGATTCTGCAATGTAGTTTATGTACAGCGGTTTGGGAGAAATCCTGTAGCTTTAGGATAAATAGTAACTTGCTGATGACTTTCACAATTGCTGCAGCATATTAACGTGGACTTGTCACACACAATTAACACTCCCTGATTCAGTAAGACACGAATAACTGTGTATCTTTATGTAGCGTCTATCGATCTTCTTCCTAATAAGTGTCACTGACATTTGGGAGGGGATGATGGCTCAACATACTGGGTAATGAAAAGAAGGCAGACCGCTTCAGCTAGTATTGTAGTAGTTTCATAAAGAAAATTGACCCCATCGGTGTAGATGTTGTGTGAAAAGTAAAATATACTGCGATTTATATATTAGACAATGCATGGAGATATCAGTTCAGGTGTACCATAGAATAGAGGTATGAGATCTGTTGTATAGAATGCTGGGGGCTTGGAATTTTCCAGATAAGAGTTTTGTTTTCTGTATTTCAGGGCACAATCTCTTTCCCTGTACTATATCATCATCATCATCATTTATTTATATAGCGCCACTAATTCCGCAGCGCTGTACAGAGAAAATCACTCACATCAGTCCCTGCCCCATTGGAGCTTACAGTCTAAATTCCCTAACACACACACACACGTCAATTTGATAGCAGCCAATTAACCTACCAGTATGTTTTTGGAGTGTGGGAGGAAACCACAGCACCCGGAGGAAACCCACGCAAACACGGGGAGAACATACAAACTCCAAACAGATAAGGCCATGGTCGGGAATTGAACTCATAACCCCAGTGCTGTGAGGCAGAAGTGTTAACCACTTAGTCACCGTGCTGCCCAATATCTAACATTCCCCTTCTTAGTAGATTGTTTTAATCACATAGTAACTGATTTTCAGACCTTTATGGATAATGGGTTTCCAGAAAAGAGATCCCATACTTATAACTCAGCGTTTTACTAGCTCTAGAGTACAACTTATATATATTGTATTAACCTGATATTGACCATTTAATATTTCCATGTGTGTTTCAGCACCTGCCACCTCCGCTACCCAGCAAAACCCCACCGCCGCCCCCGCCAAAGACCACGAGAAAGCAGACGTCTGTGGACTCCGGCATCATGCAGTAGAGGGCGCGTGCCACGCCCCGAATGTACAGCTTGCTACGGTTAATAATGCAGAATTTACCTCATTTGGGCCGCAGTGTTTTACTTTTCTTTTTTGTGCAATGATCCTAGATGAAAAATAGTTATTTAGATTTCACGAAATGTAAAAAAAGAAATAGGACAAAGAAAAAAAAAGAAAAAACATTGTGAGCTATTGAGTTGTGGATACTAATTTATGTAGTATAATACTAAAGGCGCAATCTATATACGAGATAAAAAATATGTAATTGACTGATGCAAGCATTGCTAATAATGTTGATCAGTTCCTGTGTCATCATCTTGTACAGAAGTTTGTATATATGAGGGTTTTCCTTTTTGTCATTTTAGGTTGTTTTAAAAAAATTTTTTTTTTTTTTTTACTTGTTTTTATTGTAATAGACCTTTTCATTATCTACTTACACTATTATGCATTTCCTGTCAGCCATTACTGCTGAGGGCGTATAGATCAGCAGCTCTGTACTGTGCCAACCGATGACTAATCATGTGTAGATTTGTCCTTAATTGTCACGTGACAATAATGTTATTTCTGTATATGTATCCTTCTGCCGTTCCGTTTTATAATCGCCCTGTAGATTTTGTTACATATAACTGACTAAACAAATAAAAAGATGTTTTCAAAATAAAAGGAAAGCTTAGTCATTTAAGTGACTGTGGGTTTTGTTTTCAGAGTCTCATCCACCAGACAATGTATAATACTGTACACAATCCTAGCAAATTGATAGGCTGCGTTCTTCTGAATATTGGTGCATACCGTTAAATAGCCGCCTCCTCTGTATGTAGCAATGAGCGCTATTTAATATAGAATTGGCACAGTACAACTTGCAGTGAATCATATATTGTATTAATCAATGCAGGGGTTAACCCTTGGATTAAACAACTAAATTGTAAAAAGCAGTCCTATATGTGGATACATTATATGGATTCTATTTTAAAAAATGTGCAAATGATATGGGGACATGCACAACATGTCGTACAGTTAAGACTTTCAATCAAAACCCATTAGTAAGAAATAAGCATAGCCGGCAAAAATCAACAACGCCCTCATCTTGGTTGAAGGTGTTGCATTCTCCGCTAGCATTAAAAGCTGATGTTTCATGTTTGAAGTGTTTCCACACCAGAGAGATCACCATATATCTCAGTGGCAGGAGGAATAGTCAGGATGCTGAAGTCACGTTCAGGTCCCAATCCTGCTACTATACAGACTGTCGATCTCATTTATGAAGATGACCTGGTCGTCCTTTACTCACACACTTGTGCCACTGTTAATTGATATTAAAGCACTTCAAAATATTAAAATTATTTGTGCTTTCACTATTTTTCACCACACGGAGTGATAAAAGGATTGCACCATCCTCACCTTCAGATCATCCGCTAAACTGGAGGCAGAACTGCTTATAGGATCCCTCTTAGTTTGTGTAGCCATCTATTTATATAGCACCACCGATTCCACAGCGCTGTACAGAGAATATTGGCCATTCAGATCAGTCCCTGCCCTATTAGAGCTTACAGTCTAAATACTCTAAATTTTGTCAGCAGCCAATTAACCTACCAGTATGTTTTTGGAGTGTGGGAGGAAACCCACATAAACACGGGGAGAACATACAAACCCCACACAGATAAGGCCATGGTTGGAAATCAAACTCATGATCCCAGTGTTGTGAGGCAGAAGAGCTGACCACTGAGCCACTGTGTACCATGTGACATCACAATGTGTCAAGGTGTTCCAACAGCCCTTCATCAGTGACACATACTACAGTGTATTTCTTACCGCACCATCTTCCCCCGATGTCAATGGAGTCAAGCAACCAACATGGATCGCTACTTGGACAATGGTTTGAGCCGCTCTCCTCTGCCGTGTCCTTGGCCGTTTGAATTCCCTGTCCTCGCGAGATGTGCATTGTCTGTTGTCTGGGTCTTTTTATAATCTCTCCTACTGTTACAGGTAGGTAGTTAGTGGTTCTACTAACCAAAAAATGACTCTAAGGAGCATATTCTAATAAGATATCCTCTGATGGCCTTTTTATAGTCAGTGTTTGACGATTGGAGTTATTTCACAGGATTTATGAGGATCACATTTAGAATTTTTTTCAGATGAAACCGATTCATCTACAACTTTTGTATTCTGGCTTTACAGCTTAAACCTCCTGTTCATGGTTTTGTATAAATTCAATTATAATCTACATTTAATTGAAACCAATGTGAATCACTAAAGAGCTCTGAAAACGACCACTAAAAGTTTAGTAACTGGATGTGTAGCTCCCTAAAGGTGGTTTAATACTTATCCCAGAAACACACCCTCCACTAGCTCTCTGAAGACAATCGGAACGCACCTCTCCACCAAAACCACCAAAGGTCGGCATGAAATAATTGGTCAAAGGCTGCTCTCAGGAATTACTGACTCATTCCCAGGAGGGGGTAAGTTTATTTATGTAAGCACAGAAAAGAAAACAACATTTCGGGGGTGGTGCCCCTTTTTCAGGTGTTAACAATTAGTGTCAATTAAACAACATATATATGCTGACATAGCGACATCACAAAATACATCATTACCAAAAACTTCACAATGTAATGCATTTCATCAACATCAATATTTACATAGCGCCAGCATATTCCGTTTCTGTTTACAATTGGTAACAAAAACAGTAATGAAACACTACTGGGTATTTAATTACAGTACAACGGTATCACTAATAGTTTCCATTTAAAACCTGAGAAAGTTTTAATTTTAAAAAGACATAACTATTAGCCTAGTTCATACCTTTCACATAGTATTAAAATACTGGATCATTATGAAAAATACACTTGTTCACTGTCAGATAACTCTCTTTAAAATCCTATACACTCGTTATGTCAATTAGGACAAATCATTACAAAAAATATAGAAGATATCAAGTTCTTTCAATATTGCACTAGCAGTCATAAATTAATGACGTAAATCACGCTCCCTGCACTAATACATTAACTTACTACAAGAGGAACAATCTGGGCTATTCCTAATTGCTTATTACTTATACACAGTAATATCTAAGTGTTATGTAGCATAACTGTAAAAAGATAATTATACCAATGTGAATATAATCGTAACATGGTAGGTGAAATTAAACAAAGTGACAATTGTAAGGCGCAGCGGAATATGCTGATACTATATAAATACATGTTAATAATAATAGCACTAAATGTTATGTGACAAGCAATATTTTGTTATTAAAGATAGTCTGTGCAGTTGTAGCAGGCAATCTGGTACAGAAATATACATATATAGCTATGTTCCAATTTACCTGTCATTCTTAAACTGGCAAATATCCACTTTTGAGAATCAAAAAGAATATAAAAACTTGGGTGAAGAAAAGTTTCCTGTTTAATTTATATATTACACGATATATATATTTTTATATATATATATATATATATATATATATATATATATACACACTATATTACACTACTCTGCAAATTTTAACTAACTCATAAACTCAAATTTAACCCCTTGAATACATGGGTAACTTGATATTGACTACTTCTATTGATTTCACTATTTCAAATAAATCATATTTTAAACTCCATGGGAACTGGCAGTGTTAAAATAAACTCATAATGAATTGCTATAACCACTACTATTACAGGAATCCTGATTTAAACATAAAATTCTAACATCAATCACATTTCTAGAGTTTATTACTGTGTGTATATATATATATATATATATATATATATATATATATATACATATATATGCGCCCAACTGGCACACCTGGGCTTGACTAGATTGTAGCCGGTGCACTGATAGAAACACGTTGCCAACCAGTGGTGTATACACTTCCAGTGCAGGACATTCGTCCCTACAATATAATGAACCAGGGGTGGGACAGATGGAGATAAAGTGATGTGTCCCAACAGCACAAGGATTGAAACCAACATATTAGGTAAGCTACCTGGTAAAATGGCTTTATAGAACATTTAGCTCCTAAGCCAACTCCTTCTCCATAAACAACCGTGACATTTTTATAGGTTCTCTCTGGATAAAAAAAGTAAAACACACCAGGCACATACTCTATGCTGCGAACATTGCAAAACATGACTGCAGCCTACAACGGTTTGGGTTAGAGGTTAAGTTGTCTACACAATCAATCCAATGTTGGTTAAGACTCAAGTTTGAATCCTCATGTTTTTCACAATCTGGTATCTTTCAATCTTCAGTTATTTAAAACGTCATTTGTTGGTCTTGATATATAAAAGAACATAAAGAGCACTAGCAATATATTTGTGGATTAATCAAGTTGTAAAGGTCCTCTACTGACAACCTAGTTAGTTTTGAATTTGTCTATTACATAGTATGTTATTTTCAAACCAGACCACAATAAGTTTATCTTCTTTCAGATCTGTTTGATAAAATATATCATTTTTTTGAGACCGTTTTCTTTTGATTTACCCCTTGTAGAACTTACAATAGGGTTGTAAAATATATGTGCTATTTCTGTACCATGGCAGTATTGCAGGCTGTACCTTAAGTTCTGAGCAGAGGTTTGTAATTCAATATGTTTCTTTTTATTTTCTTGTTTTAAATAGGGGTGTGCACTGGCCACTTTTCGTGTTTTGGGTTCTGATTTTTTTTTTTAAAAAGCATAAAAAGTGCTAAAATCCATATTTATTTATTTTTTTCACTCCTACACTATTATTAACCTCAATAACATTCATTTCCACTCATTTCCAGTCTATTCTGAACACCTCACACCTCACAATATTGTTTTTAGGCCAAAAGGTTGCACCAAGGTAGCTGGATGTCTAAGCTAAGCGACACAAGTGGGCGGCACAAACACGTGGCCCATCTAGGAGTGGCACTGCAGTGGCAGACAGGATGGCAGTTTCAAAAGCTAGGCCCCAAAGAGCACATAATGCCAAAAAAAGAGGTGCAAGATGGAATTGTCCTTGGGCCCTCCCACCCACCCTTATGTTGGTGAAATAGGACATGCGCACTTTAACAATTTTTGACTGCAGGAACAGTGAACGTAGTTAAATATTGCAGTACTAATTTTTTTTGACTGCAGGAACGGTGAACGTAGTTATATATTGCAGTAGTGTTTTTTTTATACTGCAGGAACAGTGAACGTAGTTATATATTGCAGTATAAATTCCTTTTTACTGCAGGAACAGTAAACGTAGTTAGATATTGCAGTACTAATTTTTTTTATACTTTTTTTATACTTTTTTTTTTATTTTTTTATAACAATGGACTTAGCAGGACAGAGCACAGGACACAGCACCACTGGACTCAGCAGGACAGAGCACAGGACACAGCACCACTGGACTCAGCAGGACAGAGCACCACTGGACTCAGCAGGACAGAGCACAGGACACAGCACCACTGGACTCAGCAGGACAGAGCACCACTGGACTCAGCAGGACAGAGCACAGGACACAGCACCACTGGACTCAGCAGGACAGAGCACAGGACACAGCACCACTGGACTCAGCAGGACAGAGCACAGGACACAGCACCACTAACAAAACCCAACCTCCCGCTTCTCTGATCAATGCCCGACTGAAGATGGCAGCAAGTGGGGAATTTATAGAATCCGAGTATCGCGAGATCCGACGCCGGGATCTGGACTCAGAGCCTCGTTTTCAGTGTTTCTCAGCGGCGGAAATACCCGAACAGTGCTCGGATCGCCCTCGGATCCGCACTGTTTATGTGGGCTCGGATTGCGATAATCCGAGCCCGCTCATCGTTAGTTTTAAATTGTATGTTTTTCATATATATATATATATATATATATATAATGTATATCATATCCAACAGATAAGATGAAGACAATAGTGAATATGCAAAGGATAACAAACAGGTGTGCAGGTAAAGTTCACATGTAAATAAATATGTGCATTTATAAAGAACATATAGAGAACATACAGGGCCGCCGAAAGGGGGGGGAGCGGGTACTAATTACCCGGGCATGCCAGGGGGCACGGCCCGGGCCCTAGCACCGACGATTTATTTTTTTTCTCCAAACTAATTTTTTTTGTTGTTTTTTTTGGTTTGTTTTTTTTGCGGCGGGAAGGGGGGGGGGGGGCGGTCGTTGGTGGGGGGAGCAGGGTAGTTCAAAATAAATAAATAAACATACTGACGTGATCGTGGTGCCGGTGCCCCTCCTCTCTGCTCCATTCAGACTGAATGCTGGGTGTGACATCATCATGTCACGCCCAGCATTCAGACAGTCTGAATGGAGCACAGAGGAGCAGAGAAGACCAAGAAAGAAGAGAGAAGAAGAGGAAAAGGTAAGTAAAGGGAGGAAAACGGAGGGGGCAAGGCTCAGGGGGGTTAAAAAATGGGGGAGGGGCATGGCACGGTGGGGTTATAAAACGGGTCAGCATGTCACCGTGGGGTTAAAAACGGGGGGGGGGGCAGCATGGCACAGTGGGATTGAAAATGGGGGGGAGCAGCATAGTATAGTGTGATGAAGGGGAGCCAGGTGATGGGGCAAAAGCAGCATGGAGGGCGCAGTGTGATCATAAGGCATGCCGATGATGAAGGGGGCACATTATTGTATTGTTGGAGCTGGAGGAAGGCCTAAATATTAATAGTGGGAGGTATTAATTTAAAGCCCGATTTGTTTGGAATTATCTAAATGTAGCCATTTTTTTCCAAATAGAGCCCCCAGCATTCCAGGATCCAGACAAGCCGCAACTAAAGAAACCTGCAGGTGGTGAAAGTGAGAAGAACAGGTAGGAGAGAGCAGGACAGTATGTGAAATGTTGTGATTCTAGTAGGGACAATGGCAATTTTTGATGAGTGTTGTGCCCAATGTAAGGTGCAGGCCAAGACTGAACCCTTTGTGTACACACTGCATTCTTTCTATACTACACTGTGGTGCTAGATGTCCTGAAAGTCAGGAGTGCTTGGACATATGTGACGCTCCGGCGAATTCAGAGCCTAGTGATTTTGATATGTTAGCCAAGCCCCAATGGCGCATTTGCCACGCCCCCAAACGCATGACCACACCTCTGAAAAATTTTGCGCCGCCGCAGGGCGTTGGAATTTTTTTTAGCATACTTGCCTATAAGGGGGGCTCCATGAATTTGTTGTACCGGGGCCCTGAATTTCTCTTGGCAGCCCTGAGAACATATGAAGAATACGTATGCCAAATGTTTTGAGAATGACACAAGTATTGGTGTTTACAAAGTTTGCCACTTCAGTATTTTTACACCTTTTTGTCAGATGTTGCTATGGTATACTGAAGTAAAATTACAAGCATTTCATAAGTGTCAAAGGCTTTTATTGACAATTACATTAAGTTTATGTAAAGAGTCAATATTTGGAGTGTTGACCCTTCTTTTTGAAGACCTCTGCAATTCGCCCTGGCACGCTGTCAATCAACTTCTGACTGATGGCTGCTACTTTTCTGTTGGCATGACACAGGTGGTAGCGCTCACCTTTCCTTCTCCGGGCAAGCGTTTTTCCAGATGCCTCAAATAATCTGAAAGGGGATTCATCAAAGAAAATGACTTTACCCCAGTCCTCAGCAGTCCAATCCCTTTATCTTTTGCAGAATATCAGTCTGTCCCTGATGTTTTTCCTGGAGAGAAGTGGCTTCTTTGCTGGCCTTCTTGACACCAGACTATCATCCAAAAGTCTTCGCCTCACTGTGCGTGCAGATGCACTCACACCTCCAACAGCTGAATCAACTTTAGGAGACAGTCCTGGTGCTTGGTGGACATCTTTGGCGCCCTGAAGCCTTCTTCACAACTATTGAACCTCTCTCCTTGAAGTTCTTGATGATCCGATAAATGGTTCATTTAGGTACAATCTTACTAGCAGCAATATCCTTGCCTGTGAAGCCCTCTTTGTACAAAGCAATGATGACTGCACGTGTTTCCTTGCATGGTTAACAGAGGAAGAACAATGACTTCAAGCACCACCCTCCTTTTAAAGCTTCCAGTCTATTATTCTGACTCAATCAGCATGACAGAGTGATCTCCAGCCTTGTCCTCTCCAACACTCTCACATGTGTTAAAGAGAGAATCACTGACCTGATGTCAGCTGGTCCTTTTGTGGCAGGGCTAAAATGCAGTGGAAATGTTGTGTTTGGGATAAAGTTTATTGTCATGGCAAAGAGGGACTTTGAAATGAATTGCAATTCATCTGATCACTCTTCATGACATTCTGGAGTATATGCAAATTGCCATCATAAAAACTGAGGCAGCAGACTTTGTGAAAAACAATATTTGTGTCATTCTCAAAACTTTTGGCCATGACTGTATACAATGAAGCATGTAACGAAATACATTTGTGCCGAGAAAAGTTAATATAGGAAATTACTGAAATACAAAAGAATTGAAAGATAATGTAAGTAAATTAAATAAGGATAGATAGTGCAAGTAAAACATAGCGCTAAATATAGAAGAGGTACATGACTAAATAAAATATGTGATCAAGATATCAGTAACGAGTATTGGGTCTTATAATTAGTCATGATTTGGAGATTTGGGGGCCTATTTATCAAACATTATTTTAATTTAATTCAACCGTTTCGGCAGAACTGAACCAATTTTTAGTATAACAACAGTGTACTGCCGGAAATATCACTGATATCCCCAGTATTCACTAAGCTATCTTTCCGTAACACAGTCCCCATATCCTCTATGGGAACTGCGGTCTTGTTCAATTTAAGAAAGATAAGCTTTTCAGAGTTTGTCTCCGTTACCTAATGCCATCGCTCTCCTCCTATAGCAAAAGCCTAGATAGAGAGGTATCTTCTGACATACATTCTATTTTAGTTTTACACACCTCTTTGTTGCCTCTTCTAAACATTCATCCCACTCCACACATATTTCCATTGATCAAGCCCTCTACGATCTGAACATAGATTGTAAAGTGTGGATCTTAGTTGTACAATAACGTTATTGCATAGAATTGTTGTACTTTATTTGGAGCCAAGTGTTTTTGCCGGAGTTCAGCTGTAACACTGCTTTATACATAAATCACTAAAGGTTTGTGTATGGAGTTCCTTAATAGTCCAAAAACTAATATCAAAACTCTGAGCTGCTCAGCCTTCCATTGGGAAAGAGGAAGTGCGGTCAGAATTAAAAGTCAGACACAACTCGCGAAGAGTAACACGTATTTAGATTTTCCGCACCTATTTTTTCATGTGTTAGAAAACTCCTGAGAGCTCAACTGCATTAAACAAAGAAATTGCATTGTTCTTATCCCAACGTAGACTTCTCAGAGGTTTGCTTTGGAATGCAGAAGCGTTTGTTTGTCAGATTGCTCACCCTGTCAGAATGAAATCTGCTGCATCCTATAACAATATCAATTTACATTATGTGACTTGAAGATTGAGCTAGTCTATCTCACATAAATGTAAAGCAGAAAAAAGTAAAAACTTAATCTGATATATATATATATATATATAGTAATAATCTCACACAAATATTTAGTAAATTAGAACCTTACTGAGGGAATTTATTCAATAGTGGAACAGAATCCGTTAAGGGTTGCTTATAAAAATACTTCTGGTATATGTAGTCCATGCAGGTGCTCAGGACATTACATTGATACACAGCTTAAATTTGTGGTGAGCAGCAGTACTTTAGAGACTTAGTGATGGTGACGGCAGTGTCAGAAGTAGTCCTAGTAGTCTTCTGTCCTGGAAGATGACCGCCATGCTGATTGAAAAAAGGCTGATATCGCAAACCCATTGCCCTGCTAACAATTGTCTGTCTGCATTTTAAAAACGTATAACCCCACTCCACTTTTGGGCTTCTGAAATGTTGACCTGCCTTGGCTTGCCCTTCTCTGGTGGTTCCACTGTCACATCCGTCTACCAGACAGGGTTTATTAGCCACGCCACTCTTACTCTTTACCCCTTTCATGCAGGAGATTTGTTTAGCATATTGGTTGTTTCACTGCTTGAGGCATCCATTGAGACTATAGCTAGAGCTTTGTAATAGGGGGGCAAATTCTTCCTGTGGTAATTTGGATTACCCACCAATCTGACTTTAGCTACCACAGTGATGGTTGGATGATACCAACTCATCACAGCATGCACAGTGTTGTTGGGGTCATGCCACCGGGCCCAACCATTGCCTGGACACTAGAGGTGCCAATAGAAGGGAGTAGTCTGGACACAATCTACTTGGGATCATACTATTGAATATAGGGCCGCAGATCCTCCAATGCTGCCTCAAAGTTCTCAGAAGATCTAGCTAATATGCCGTCAGGACACCAAGGACTACTTGTCAGGATGGATAAACAGTCTTGGCAGTGTCCTCAGCAAACAAAATTAAACTTTCATAGCAATAAACATAATATAAAACCACTAGACCTGTGATCTCATGATGTTATCAACTTTTAGTGAACAGGAGATGCCAATATATGTATAAACTCCTGCAAATAACCTCTTTATAAACAGTGAATTAAGATGTCATAGTTTATAATTTGCCAGTTCTGATGTCATCACTTCAGTGTTCATTTGGAAAGTTTTTGCAGTAGATAGATAGATAGATAGATAGATATGAGATAGATAGATAGATAGATAAGAGACATAGATAGATAGATATTTGACATAGATATGAGACATAGTTAGATAGATAGATAGATAGATAGATAGATAGATATTTGACATAGATATGAGACATAGATAGATAGATATATATGAGACCGATAGATAGATATATAGATAGATAGATACATAGATAGATAGATATGAGACAGATAGATAGATAGATAGATAGATAGATATGGGATTGTAGATAGATAGATAGATAGATAGATAGACCGACCGACCGACCCCTGTGTCATCAACCCACAGGCCAGATTCATTTGGTGTGTAGGATATGTATCCTTAAAGAGTTGATTTGTATTCTTCGCTTGCATTAAAGTTTTCAATGATAAAGGGTTAAGCATTACTCTCCTGAGAGCAAGAACACAGTTAATAGAGTATTAGCTGCCCCTCAGCTGAATGCCAGTTAATACATTGCTGAGTGTGCTCAGCCTCCGCCTCACTATACAGAGGAGACCTGCTGATAAACACTATTTTCATCTAAAGTAGGACAAGCAAGGATAAGGAATTGCGGCCCTTTGTGTTAGAAATGTAATGCGTACCAGGGACAGGCTGACCTCCAGTACGGTGGCAAGTGACTGAAGGGCTTAAGTCCTTTAATGGAAATAGAATATCCTTGCCACAATGCTTTGGGATGATGGCGGGATTACTGGACATTCTATTATGTATGTTATATTCGCAGATCTTATCTTGAAGCAACGCCTAACAATAATAATATAGATTTGGCATTACTTCAGGCAAAATCCTCTTCAAACACTGTGGATCTGTTCCTATTGCTTATTTCTATTTTACTTTAAATAAGAAATTACTTCCCTGGGGTTGCGAAAAGTTAATGTATTAAATGCTCTTTTTGACACATCTGAGTGAAAACACTTTACTGTGTTTTTCTTTTTTTTTTAATGATTAGTGACTTGTGACACTTATTTGACATGGACATGCTGTATAGACTGTAAATGGAATAGATCGCACCTTCGTTCGAGACCAAGATGGCTGCTTCAACCTTTGCATGTTTGTAAGTTCAGGTAACCTGTTAGAGGAGAGGTATCTACATTTTTAGGTAATATTTTGCTTTTTAACAAAAACAAAATAGTTTTCGTAAAGTATTTGGCATAATATCCAAATCTTCACTCAGATGCTCATATAACATTGTCACAAACAGAAAACTGGGTTTTATTCATATCTATTCAGTATTAGAGCCATTTCTAGAGAATCAAAGTGATATTTCTGCTGTGAAAAGTAAATCACTGTTATTACCTTATTTAAGAGATTGTGTTACAATGTACATTGCAAATATCAACCAGGATTAACAACTGCAGCAAAGGAAATATTTCCGCTACACTTACAACACTGTTAACCCAGACTTGCCAACTCTCCCGAAATATCCGGGAGACTCCCGCATTTTGCGAGAGTCTCCCGGGCTCCCGGGCGAGTGTGGCAATCCCCCGCATCTGGATAATTCTGCCCACTTCCTAGTGAAGTGGGCAGAATTAAGTCCCAAACGCCGCGATTCCCGGTGAATCGCGGCGTTTGGCCCCCCCCCCCGCTGTCAAATGACGCATTTTGCGTCATCACGTCATGGGGGCAGGTCCAAAATGACGTCACTTGGAGCCCCGCCCCCCTGTCACGCCCACCTCCTCTGCAGGCTCCCGGATTTCACCAACAGAAAGTTGGTAAGTATGTGTTAACCATCTTCTAAATCAGGTCTGGCCAACCTGTGGCTCCCTAGGTGTTGTATAACTACAAGTCCCAGCATGCCCTGCCAGCTATCTGCTAGATGTCTACTGGCAAAGCATGCTGGGGCTTGTAGTTCCACAATACTTAGAGAGCCACAGGTTGGCCAGTTTCCCTGGGCATACTAGGCCTCCCCCCCATCACCACACGCACACACACAGCCGCTGCGGTATCCTCTTCTCCTGTGTCAGACTGGGAATGTGGCGCTGGGTTGTGACATCATAACCTAGCGCCACAATGCCCAAGGCCTGCAGGCTTCACAGGTAAACCTTGGTAATTGCCTTGGTTTGCTTAGTGGCAGCGCTGGCCCTTTTAATAGCACTTTTCTGCTCAGTTCCTTCCCTGAAAAACTTTACCAGCTAAGATTAGGAACCAACAATAAACAGATTTGAGTTACAGACATGTAGGCTGATGAAGGACACTGAGTTACACATATCACAACAGGCTTCTCTCACAGGATGTAGGTATCCAACTGAAAAGTCTCTACCAATTGTAACATAGATAGATGAAGTTTGCATTTGCATATAGCATTCCCATATCAATGTTTTCATTCTGTAAAAATAACTCCAAAGCCAGTAGACTGCAGTCCCCAGGGAATCAAGTTAACATCCACAGAATGAGTTAAAGAATGTGTAATCCACAGCGTTCCTAGAGGAGAAGTCATGTGACAGGGGGGTGGGAGGAGGTGGTGTGACACCATTGTGTCACCGTAATCCCGCTCCCTGCTAGGCAGGACTTAGTGACTGAAAATCACGTAATAAAGCCCCACCTCCATCACCTCCTTGAAGAGCCACTCTTCCGGGAGACCGGGAGGACTCTGCAAAAATCGTGAGCCTCCCGGAAAATCTGGGAGAATAGGTAAGTATGCTCCTACAGTCTTCAGCTGCTGCATCTGCCCGAGATACACAGATGTTCTTCAATACTGACAGCTACCAATTGTTCTACAGCTTGCCTCCTTAAAGCAGCAATACCCACATAGATTATGTTCAAGTACCTTTTAAGCGTACATCTGTCATTTCTTTAGCTGATCGTCTACAAATCATTATCTTCTTTTCAAATACTCTCTGGAGGGTTGACAAATATGCCTGCCAGACACAGGCTCACAGCTCTCAGCAAGACTTGTGATACAGAGCTCAGAGGGGTGCTCCAAAGCCTCTCTGATCACTCCATCATGTGTCATGTGACTGTGGTTACCATGGTAATCCATGCCAGTGAACAAGATGATACATCATGAATAGTAGCCTGAAGAAATAAATCAAGGGAAAATGGTAAATAGCAATAGTCTTCTTGCCTACCCATTTTTTTTAATGAGATTTCTGATTAAAATAAGGGTTTTTAACCAGACTATTCCTGATTGTGTCTTTTGTTTAGCCTGAATTACTGTGCCCAAATAAAATGTGAATAAACCCTAAAACACCTTAAGAGTCACGGGGCTTCTAACCAACACTGCTCCATAGGCCTAGTGCCCGAAAAGGTGTCCACGTATGATGTGCAGGGCAGTGGTGGTTGCCAGCACTGCTAAAAGTATGGAAATTGTACTTACCCGCTCTGCACAGGAAACAGATCTTCTCCCCGCCGCTTCTTTTTCTTCCAGTTCTTCCAGCCGTCGCCACCTCTTCTCCTGTTTAAAGCTACACTTGGCTCCGTCCATTTCAGTCTATGCAGGCTCCTCTACTTGATTGGAAAGGCTCCTCCTTCTACGCGCCTTTCTTCCTCACCTTTCGGGTCTTCTTTCCTGCACCTCCTGCAATGGACTAACCAGAACACCGCATGGGGCGGGGCTATTAAAGTAATTTTATCGTTTTCAAATAAGCATTGCATAGGCGATTGTATTGTGTTTCTAACGCACAAAGTGATTTATTTTAGCAGATGAAAATAGTCAACAATTCAATACATTATTATATTATGATACAGTACAGTACAGCCAATACCAAAAGATAAATACATACCGCTGCTATCGCATGCGCTCGCTGCGCACCCACGGGACCCGGTGGACTGTATATCTGTTAGAATACTGTGATCAGTGAAGACTGAGAGCTGGGTGCACAGCTATGATCATATATACACAGTCAGTGTTACAGTGAACAATGCAAATGACGTGGCTTGCTTCTATAGGTCCAGACATCACATGGGTCCAGGCTAAATAGGTCATAGGCTGATTCAATCTAAGGAATCCAAAGGTGAGGGTCATCTCTCCAGGGGATGAGCTCCTTTCTTCCCGCCATTGCTCCAGTTACAATTAGCATTTCATAGCCAACATCATACAAAGGTTTATTCCCTAATATCAATAACTAAAGTATGCAATGTGCGATCTCTTCGCCGACTGCACCGGACAGCTGCTGATGATTAGGGTTTCAATATGATACTAGGCATGATACCTTTCCTATAACCTGAACCTTGAATATCACTGAAGTATATATATAATCACTATATATATATATATATATATATAGACTAATAATAAACCAAATACTATCTGCTTATAAATTACAGTGTAACGGAACCAATATGAATATGAATTATATAAATAACTAAATGTTGTAATGCGAGTGTGTGCGTGCATATTTTACCGTGCGATCGCACCACACGCTCTGTTAGGTGGCGTACGGATCTGTGTTACGTGGCGTACGCATCTGTGTTACGTGGCGCACGGATTGCAATTGCACGGCAAAACAATATTAACCAATATACTTTCATTCATCAAATAATACCACTTCGACAGGGCTAAGCCATTTGCGGCTTGCCACAGCACCAAATTCATTTGTATAAACATTTATTTTACCCTAAAAGAATAAAGGCCCCTTTTACAACATATGAGTATACTCTATTGGAAATTAAGGAATTGACAATATTACTAGTTAAAATATAATATAATTCAGTAACTAACATATAAAGTAGAGATTATTGCATTTAATGGCCCACCATTGTATAGACTGTTTTGCAATTAATGTGAAAATCCAAGCTTTAAAAAGCTAATCTCATCAGAGATCTGTCAAAAATAGCCGTTTCTTCACTTAATCCTGAGCATGACACAGCATTCACTGCAAGAAACACTATAATATTTCTTCCTAGTGTTTATTGAGAAAAGAAAAAAAAAGCAGATTGAGTAAACATACATTTAACTACAGGTTTAATAATCGCTAAAACCATAGGCAGACATGGTGTATCTATATCAAAACCGCAGTTATATCCTGCCTTGATTAAAATGATCATTATTATTAAAATTAGAATTAAATCAATGTAATGCTCATATATATAAGTATATCATTGACATTTCGGGACTAATTCATCTTGGAATACAATATAAATGCAGTTTTCAATTTTTAAATTTGGACAAAAAATGCACAAGTGGATCTCAGGTAACAGTTCCATTTGAATCTGGGTATAATATTATAAGAATTTAATAATATAATATAAAAAGTATTTACCTGAAATCAATTTAAAGAGATGTTTACCGATGAAGGTAGTTTACTAGTAAACCCATACTTACCTACTTTCGCAAGTTCTGTCCGGGAGAGAGGCGTGAGTGGGGGGCGGGAGGGGCGGGACATGGCCAAACGCTTCATTTTGGCCCCGCCCCATGGTGGAAATGTTGTTTTGTCACGGGGGGCCGGGCCAAAATGACGCGATTCACCGCAAATCGCATAATTTTTGGAAGGCAGTTGCGGGATGCGGGAGACTTGCCTGCTCTCCCGGGAGTCCGACCCGAATTTCGGGAGTCTCCCGGACATTCCGGGAGAGTTGGCAAGTATGAGTAAACCTTTTTCCCTCCATATATCACAGTGACAAGACACCGATACTCTCTCTCCCTGCTATTATCTTACGGCTATGGAAATTTCAATCTTTGAAACTCTGCACTTTCGACACATTGTCGTTTGTCATGTTAGAAGAGCTCTGACCAATCAGTGATCTGGTCATATTACAAGCCAAAATGTGTAAAAAAAAAAATGCACATTATTTGAAATATCTCCTGCCTTCGGCTGCAGAAAAGTAAGCCTTAGACCAGAGGTGCCCAAACTCAGACCTCAAGGGTTATCAACAGCTCAGTTTTCTGTCTGTTTCTACAGAAATCCTGAAAACATGACCTGTTGGTCGCTCTTGAGGACTGGGTTTGAGCACCTCTGCCTTAGATGACCCTGGGATGGCGAGTTTCTCCTGGTCAACAGTGGACTCCTGCTGTTTCTGAAACACTCACCCATCCAGCTGTTGTCTAACAGCTTTTGAAATTCAACTTGTGCTTACAAATTGCAGTTCACCGCAGCCGGAACTTATTAATGAATTATTACTGATACTGTACTAATTGCGGTAGTGAATATATCTGAATGTTAACTAATAATAATAAGGGGTACTATTATAACATAATATCCAGTTCCTAGTGTGTCTTTTTAACACACTACACTACATCTATTCATTTTTAATCATCAATTCGCTGACATTATGATTTTAATATTGAATTAATAAAGATAATATTTTAAATCTAGTTTGGATCGGAGTACTTTCACAATATGCCAATAGTTTGAATAACTCCATTCAAAGGTAATTCCACATACGTGCACCTTTTCATATACCGGTACATACTTTTTTTTTTTTTTTTTTTTTGACATATGCTTATTTATGTATAATAGTTGCACCTTTTATGAATACATGATGAATAATACATCTAATATATCATTTTAAATAGGAGCATCTAGTTCAATATACATCGTTAATCTATACAATCTGCTGCGACGGTTCCCTTTTTCTCTACACCATACTAATATCGGTAGAGGTGCTATTTTCACATCCTGCAATATAGTTACATACACACACACACACACACACACACACACACACACACACACACACACACACACAAAGAAGAGAAATATGGCATCTCAGAGATGGTGCACACTCATATATAAACAAATATGAAAATTTCCTTCATTTTATTGGTATACTTTAAAATTCAAATCACACCTGCCAAACATTGAGTAATTAAAAGCAGCGAAATGTAAAATAGATAGTCAAAGAAAAAAAAGCCACAAAAGGCCTGAAATGTGTTTCCTGAGGATTGTCTGATAATTGTTATCTTAATGTCTGACTCACACCATTGATTACAATGATCCTCGTCATTATATATACATTTTTAAATATTGTTCAATTAATTCTGTCTACTGTTTTCTTACCCACTTATATATATTGTAAGACTTTTTTAATATGATACACTTTTGGTAACGTTATCCTCCTTGATTTCTAAGAATTCATTATTTGTGTTATATAACGTTTGTTGAATTATGTTGCTTATGTCTCAATTCGTTAGAGTTAGTTTATAGATTTAGACATTTAATTATAATGCTTCAGCATATATAGCATCAATTATTTTGAATTAGAGGTTATTTGTTGCTAATCCTAGCCAGATCTTGTTCTCAAAGCATTTTGATAAGACCCCTGATATTGGTATCTTAAGGGTGCAGTGAAAAGGGTATTGAAAAAGTTTGAGCGAAATGCGTATTGGGTTGTCAGTCTTGTTTTATATCCTCCTCAAAATGATTAATCTATAAGAATGTATGAATTAATGCTTCAATTCAGATTAGGGTTAGCCAGCAAGAGGTTTTAGAGCAGCAGACAAGTGTGGATCTGATAAAGGAGAATACAACACACTGAGATGGACAGTGTTTAATCTTAAAAACACAGAAGCCACAAACTGACATTACTGTTAAACTTTGTTGTTAACAACTCAAAGATAAATTAAGTATACAGGAGAGAGACATCTTTTCCATTGTAAATACACTTGTGTGTATGCATGAGATGAGATCTTAATTCAACGGTCATTAATCAAGAAGACTGAAATATAGACTAAGGATTACATACCAGGAGAAGGGTAAACATTATCCACAGAAATTGGTGGAAACGCCATTAAAAGAAAGAGTTGTAGAATATCTCAAATCCAGTAATTTACAGGATCCCAAACAGCACGGATTTACTTGAGGGAGATTGTGTCAAAGAAAACTTATTGACTTTTTTGACTGGGTGACTAAAGTAACAGATCAAGGAGGGCCAAAGATGTAGCTTATCTGGATCTCAGTAAGACTTTTGACATTGGGATTGGATTCTAAGATGGTTGAATGGATAAGATATTGGTTGCAGGATAGAAAACTGTCACAAGCCACGACAGTGCCCGAGCCGCCATGACTTGCTCCTGCTCCCTGGCTGCATTCCAGCCATCATCATGACGACCGGGGCGTCACTTTCGGTTTTCGTCCAGACGGTCACCATAGCAACACGTGACGCATTTCTATTCACTGCCGCGACCCGGCCAGCTGGGCAGCCGGGCGCATGTGCAACATACAACCAATCATTTTCAAAGCTTCCACTCTGTTACTGGCCCTTCCATGTATGTAAGGCAGGGAGAGCTTAGCCTCCCTGACGGTTATAGCCTCCACTGCCTGTGTGTTACTGACCTGCTTTGTTTCCTGACATACCTGATTGATACCTGATTGTCCTTGCCTGAACTTTTGGAACTTGCCTGATTGCCTGTTGCTCTGACCATTTGCCTGGATATTGGATCTCACTTCTCTTCTTGTGACCTTGACCTTCGCTGGAATATTGGACATGCTTGATTGCTGCCAGCTCCAACCTCTGGCCTGTTCCTTGACCGTTCTTCTGGCTACAGACTCGCTACCCAGGTCTGGCCTCGGCCTCCAGTCTTACAGTTACCCTATCCAGTGCCATGGTTATCCTGATAAGCCTCTACTACCATAGAGATAAATCCTGGGGGCATCAGAGTACCAGTGAACGTATATAGTTCTATGGGAAAGGCGGCTGCTATAGGTGAAGATCTCTACTAGTCCGGTTCTAAAGGCTTATCAATGGCTGTGATCCTAACAAAAACAGAGAGTAGTTACAGTAAATGGAGTACATTCACAGGACAGAACGTTTACCAGTGAAGTACCCCAGGGATCTGTACTCGGACCAGTGCTTTTCAATTTCTTTATTGGTGACATTGCAAATGGTATTGAAGGGAAAGTATGCCTTTTTGCAGATGACACAAAGATATGCAACAGTGTAGACACACCAGGAGGGGTAAAACAAATGACTGATGATCTAGGTGGACTACAGGAGTGGTCAAGAGAGTGGCAACTGCAGTTTAATGCCAAAAAAATGCAAGATCATGCACTTTGGTCCCAAAAACCCAAAAGCTAAATATAGCATTAATGGCACTATAATGGAAAGGAGGAAAGAGATCTAGGAGCAACTATTTCATGTGACATAACGGAAGGTAAGCAACGTAACAAAGTAATGAGGAAGGCAAGTCAGATGCTTGGTTGTATAGGGAGAGGAATCAGTAGCAGAAAGAAAGAAGTAATAATACCACTGTATAGGTCATTGGTACGGCCTCATCTAGAATACTGTGTTCAGTTCTGGAGGCCGTATCTCCAGAAGGATATAAATACATTAGAGACTGTACAAAGAAGGGCAACTAAAATGGTGCATGGCCTACTGCACAAAACTTACTCGGAAAGACTAAAAGATCCTAATATGTATAATTTGGAGCAGAGAAGGGAAAGGGGGAACATGAATATCATCATCATCATCATCAACATTTATTTATATAGCGCCAGCAAATTCCGTAGCGCTTTACAATTGGGAATATATCAAGACTTATAACAAGGTACAGGAGGGAAACATTCTTGAAAGGAAGAGAAGTATTAGACCACGAGGACATGCACTGACACTGGGGGGAAATTACTTCAGAGGAAATTTGAGGAAAAATAACTTCACTGAATGGGTAGTGGATAAGTGGAATAGCCTCCCATCAGAGGTGGTAGAGGCCAATACAGTAGAGCAATTTAAACATGCTTGGGATAGATATAAGGATATCCTTACAAATTGGACCAAATAGAGTTTGAGATTCCCATAGGTTAATAAAAACTGGGCAGACTAGATGGGCCAAGTGGTTCTTATCTGCCGTCATATTCTATGTTTCTATGTTTCTAGAAGTACAACTATGTACCCTTTTCACTGCATGTGAAAGACCTCAATATCAGGGCTATTATCAAAAATGCTTAAAATGCAAGATCTGGCTAGGATTAGCAACGATTAACCTCTAGTTCCAAATAATTGATGCTATATATACTGAAACATTCATCATCCTCATCATCATCATCATTATTTATTCATATAGCGCCAACAAATTCCGTAGCACTTTACATTCGGAACTTTAGAATTAAAGGCTTGAATCTTTAACCTATCCCAGGGTTTCCCAAACCCAATCCTCAGGGCTCCCCAACAGTGCAGGTTTTCTGGATCACATGTGACATAATTAGGACCACCTGTGGATCTGTTACAATGTGTCAGCCAGTAATGAATACACCTGTGCTCCAGCAAGGAGATATGGAAAACATGCACTGTTAGGGAGCCCTGAGGACTGGGTTTGGGAAACCCTGACCTATCCTGAATTAATTAGACACAAACAACTTCATTAACTTACATTCAACAAATGTTATCCAACACAAGTAATAAATTGTTAGAAATCAAGAAGTATAACATTAATAAAAGCTTTTGAAATTCCAATAATTGTAATCTGTCTCCTGCTACACATTGCAGCTTGTCATGGGAAGGGTTCTGACCAATCAATGTGCTCTGGACCCATTCCAAGTCACAATGTGTCAGAAGAACAGATTTTAAAACCTCTGTCTTTGGAGGCAGACTGCTGTCTTTCTGATTTCTAGGGGCACGAGGCTTTATAAGTACCTCTATAGATGGACATATCCCTTTAAACGTGATACCTTGCCGGCTGCATCAGGGAAATTTGGAATCATTTAGAAAAATAAAACAGCTGAAAGAAGTAATTATATTTATAATGATCCGCTGGAGTGGATCAATTTTACAATTTGTCTTTTAACTTTCGTCTTGTCGGACTCTATTATTATTAATTCAGTTTGACAGTCCTGGGTTTAAAAGAAACGTCAATGGCTTCTTTTAAATCACTTGTCAGCTGTGCATGAGATTTAACTCGTTTTCTGTTGACATGAGAGGTTGTCTGTGCCTAGGCAAAGAAGGACCCTCTCCCGCAGCCACTATGCTAGAACCGCAGCGAGATAACCTAAATTCAGTATTAATGTATTATGTAAAATGAGAGAGCTATCTCCCCTCTCTTGCCTCGCTGTGTCTCAGCTTGCATGCTAATGAAAGACTTAATGGTGAAACTAGAGGAAGCTACATAAATATTCAGCCCAATTGATTCAGTCTGACTTTCAGTGCTATTGTGCAGGTGAATTCATTACAGCGCGGCTGTTGTAAGCCCCCAGCATGGGATAAAGACACCCTAAATTAATAACCGTATATCACATTCATGCCCAGTGCCGGACTGAAGCATAAAGGGCACTTTCTGGAAATACAGGCAGGGGAGCTCAACTCAATAGTCAAAATTAGTCAATTACATTTAGAACACACAAACGACACCACTGAATTTACAAAAGTGATTTTTTTTTTGACACTTACAAAAGGTTTTAAAAATGCTAATACCGTTATATTCATGAAGAATCCACATGAGGATAAAATGTTTGTGAATAGGATGTTAAAAAGAAGAGAAAAATAAATCAGCTCCAACATGGAATGTGAGACTTTCATAGAGGTGCTAGATATTCTTAAAAATAATGTGAATATTAAAATATAATAATTTTACAAATATATAAATATAATTGAACAAACAAATATCACCCTCAAATACCTCCTCACCTCTGGGGCCCTGTGTGGCCCTGCGATAGTTCTGCCACTGATTACATGTTGACTGTTATTGTGTAGGGATTGCACTTAGGGCCTATGTCTGAGGTGTCCTATCTGAATGCATTTAAAGTATTAAAATGAACACTAAGCAATGAGCTGCTATGGAGGCAGAGATAATCTTTGTAGACAACCTAACATTCTCCAATAAATCTCTCATGGAGGAACGTCAAAGAGTGTTGTCCTTTCCCCTTCTGGACCAAGTTACACCCAAATTATATTCATTTTGGGGCCAAGGTTTCTGAGTACAGGAATCAATGTGGGACGCCAGTCTCTAAGGGGGTCTCCCCACCTATACAGAGGTCTCAGGTCCCAGGATAATTACTTTTTCAGGCCATATGAAGGAGCACCACTGCCCCGAATATTTAGATGATGTTCACCTCCCAAATTGCAACATGACCAGGTGGTATTTTTGGATGGAGCTGAGTAGTTTGGGGGACACCATTGGTTCCTTTCCCTTTGAAAGGCTTCATGAACTGGATGGCGCTTCTCACTCCATTCTACAAAACTAATGCTGATTCCCTCATATGCCACCTTTTGCAGAGTTCTAATTTGACCGAGGACAGGGGAGCTTTGCCATGTGCCAGGCTTTAATTATTGCATTGCCAACACTGGGGCAGTATCCATACTCTACTCTTATTGTTCCACATCTCTTCAACTGCTGGCAAAGATACTGAAATAAGATTATTCCTATTTCAACAAAACCTCAGCTATCTGGAATCAATGTAATAATATCCACTCTTCTAGCTTCAGCCCACAATGCAGTGCGGCTCATTCTGAGCTCTTAAGTGTCTATCACTATTTCATTGTCTGAGAGGTTACCCCCTCCCCTGTCTCCACTCCACCCATCTTTTCCTTTCCACTTTCATTTTCTCTCCCAATAAAATAAAAAAAACAGTCTTCATGTTCTCTTATGCTTATTGTACATTTACATTTATTTACAGACATTGTGCTAGAGCAACTTGCAGTCTGATTACTTTTATCTTCTATGTAGGGTTTTCATCTGCTTTCCTTATGGTTTGTATTTATTTGATGCTTTTAATCAAAGGCTTGGTTACATTCTCATTAAAAGCTTTTTATTTAACATTGTACATTTGACATTGGACATAAGGTTCTGATGTTAAGATTTACTGTCAGGTCTTTGATTCCATGGAGTAGCCCTTTAGTTAGGCGGGCCTGTGAAGCTTTGGTTTCGGCCCTATGTAGGTGCTAAAACCAGCAAAATCATTAAATAATGTAGGTACATAATGTAGGTACATACAGTGTAGGCACAGCCTAAAGACTTCATTACCCCCCATCCCCCTAAACTTCCCTATCTCAGACCTACTGATAACCTGTAACAGTGTGAGGGTTTGGTATTAGGCTTTTACTCATGTCTAATGGCTACTAGATACTCCTCTCTGTCCTTGCCCTCCAGATCACTCACATCTTCTGTCCACTTGGAACCTTCCAGTTCCAGGTATCCTTTGATGCACCCAGAAAGCAGCCATGTCATTGGTCAGGTAAACAAACCTTTATCCTATAAGAAATGATTGCATTTAAGACACAAATGTCAAGACAAGTGTATTAAAAAACCTGCCTCAAAACAACAGCTCTGGATGTCATACCTGCCTCAAAACAACAGCTCTGTATGTCATACTTGCCTCAAAACAACAGCTCTGGATGTCATACCTGCCAACTTTTGTGTGTTCGCCTCCAGCAGATCCCGGATGAAGGTGGGTGTGTGGGGGTGGGGCTTGGTGAATTGCATCATTTGGGCCCCACCCCCTAAATGGACATCATCATTTAGCCTATTACAACTGGGGCGGGGCCAAGTGAATCGCATCACTAAGCCCCCCTCCCCCCCCCCCGCTTCACTAACGAAGTGGCCAAGATCTGAGAGGCTGCTCTGCTCTCCCGAATTCCCAGAAATTGGGGAGTCTCCCAGACATTGCGGGAGAGAAGGCAACTATGCTGTATGTATAATGACCTCTCCATCTCATCAGGCTCATTGTATGTCAAACCTGAGTGGCTGTTGTTTCTGGTTTCCTCTAATGCTCAGTACTTGCCCTTATGTCTCAGTCATCGTCCATTCTTTAATGCTTTCTTTTTGCATGGATAGTATTTAATAGGTGACTCTACCCACGGGCAACATTTTAATAGTCGGTAGAGGTTTAATAAGCACACACTTATTAAAGCGTTTGTTAGGATTTCATTTCCTGGGAATATAACTATTTTCTGCTTTAATATTTTATTGTCTTTTGACGGGATACAAATTATTATAAAATAAAAATTAATGACCCTAAAAATTCTCACCCAAAATCTACTATTTAATTTGTAAATATCCATATTTTGGAGAGATTCCTTCACACACGCACATACACACACACACACACACACACACACACACACACACACACACACACACACACACACACACACACACACACACACACACACACACACACACACACACACACACACACACAGACATACACCACTTTTTATTATCTAAAGTGAACAAGGACTTGAAAAGACGCATTTGTGTCATTCTTGAATCCTTTTGATATTTTCATGATAAACCGGCCATGCCCTCTTTTCACACGTGGCTCTCAAAACTTGTGTCCAAATAGCATTGTTTAAAAGAAACATTAAAGTAGATAAAGACCTTTACACAAACTTTATAATGTGTTTCAGGAATGATTCTGAGACACAATGAGAAAATAAAGACACTTACACACCTTAAATCCAAAGGTGCTGGAATGCACAACATGGTGAAAGCTACAGAAAGAATCACAGGAACCTGACAGGTACTACTAGCATAAGTGGTTTGGGGGTATTATATACCTGTCCCCTGGGGTACAAATAAACGGCTTCTTTATTAAACAATACAATTGCCCTTCCGCGTTTCATGCTAATGAAGCCACTTTGTCGGGAGAATTACTTATACATAGATTGCTTGTCTATTTATACATAAAATGTCACAGTGACTGAAGAATGTGGAAATACATCTTACTCTGACTTTATATTCCTAGGTATTTTGCATGCCATGTAAATCCTAGTTGAGTTTATTCTTATGTATCCCACTCATCCTGTAGTATTAATGATAATTTGGACACTATTTTCACCCAGGGCCACCTTAACAACAGTATGGGCCCCCGGGCACAGCAGTGCACCGCGGCCTATATATATAAATATATAAGTAAAAAAAAAGGATTCTATAAATATATATATATATATATATATATATATATATATATATATATATATATATCCAACTTAAACGATCCATACAATTCCAACTATAAAAGTAAAGTACCAGAACAATATTGTTTAAGTTGTGGTATTTGATTCCCATCCTAACAGGCCAGCTACGTGGAATTTATCTTTATATAACCTTATAAATGATTTTCTGTACCGTGTGTGTGTGTGTGTGTAAAAAAATAGTGAATATATATTTATATATAAAATTAGTCACTGACCACAAAAGGTAAGTTTCTTTTTTTTTTTTCCTTACAGGATTTTTTTACAGCAGACCTGCCAGGGCCCCCGGGCACCTGCCCATCGTGCCCAATCGGAAAGATGGCCCTGTTTTCACCCTCTGTTGTTTTCTTTTCCCTGTTTGTCGAACACCCGGCACAAAATTAACTGTTCTAATAACATGGTTATAAGAGATACATAAGAAGATATTTTTGTGGTGCTCATTGAAAATGTTTATATTTATTGTTTGCATTCCCTTGAATTTTTGAACTATAAATACTTTTAGTATACTATAGGTAGATATATCCTTTAAGATTGTTAAAGTGGACTATTTCAAGTATGAATGCTTTTATTTACTCATCTGCTCTTTATTCTCATGATCTAACATTTGGTACTAAGGCTCGTGCTGATCATCATCATCATGTCGGATCTTTCCCCTGCCGCGCTGTGTAGTACTTCAGCCTATAGCATCCACTTTATCCTTCAGATAAAGCCCTTCGATAATCAGTTACTCTCATGTATTATTACACAAAGCCCTTGGAACTCTTCAAGAGTTAGTAACTGTAGTAGCCAGGAAACAAGAGCTGAACAAATGCAAGATCACAGGGACGAGATAGGGAGGGCAAAGAAAAAAGCACAATGGTCAATGATCGACAGAAAAAAGAACATAAAGAAAAGTTACAAATGAATTGCTGCTCTTTCGAAGGCCATAGTGACATAGTCTGCTGCTGAAGGCAGCGTTTTGTTTTGTGGAGAGGATTTCCAGGTTATAGGTCATAACTGAGCACCAACTCTGGTTGTATACAGTCTAAATCCATTAACGCACACACACACACACACACACACACACACACACACACACTCTCTCTCTCTCTCTCATTAGACACAAAGCTAGCTTCCATGCTAAGGGACAGTAAGCAGAACACACCTTCAAACAATGATCGCAGTTGGGACAAAATTCTCATCAGTCGAGGCAGTAGGATAGTCCCCAAAACTCGTGACAGTCCGATTTTAGGTACAGGACAGTTGGGAAGTGGGTAGATCGGTATCCATTGTCCTTTCATGTAGAAACAACATTTTTAGAGTTTCCCTTTAACTTTATATATTGTTGTCCTAACATGACTGACTAACTGTAGAGATTTCTTTTCAGCAAGCGTTATTAAACTTTGCAAACCTCCTCCGCTTTACAACGTCCTCGCTGAACACTTGAGAAACAGATCATTCAGAACTTAGTACTTAATAATAAAAGCTCATCCCACTTACTTTTACCACAATGTTCTAGAAATCCAAAGTAAAATGCGCTCTTCAAAAAAAACTAAAAAAAACAAAGGTTCACTTTGAATGGGGGCAGTCTGATGTCATATTGAATACAGAGCCATTAAGATCAGTAAATTATTCTTCTGCGCTACTTGCTGAAATTGCATCGTACTTTAGGAAAATCTATTTATTGAGCTTAAACTTTTGTTGTTCTAAAAACAGTTTGACAAACAGTTTACAAAAGTAGATTCAATTTCTAATTAAGTCTGCCTGGAAAGATGATGCGTTTAGAATGTTATAAGTTATCAATCGGATTCTGTGTATTTCTTCTTTTTGTTTGGATATATTTGTTCTTGACATTTCAACGGGTCCATTATACCAAATACGTTGACAAACAGGTAGTTTTGGGATAATCCTAACTTGTTCCCTACATTTATTTGCCAATAACAGTACAGATGATATTTGACCCCTCAAAATTAATGCCATGATGAGGGCATGGGTTTTGGCTTGGGGAATGGCATTGATGAATAGGACATTGTAATGGATGGATCAGGAGCATGTGTATTGTTGATAGCCATGGTCATATTGATTAGGTGGTCTTTGATCCACGAGGCTTCCATATAGCTATACTGTGGAAGTGAATGTAGTCATAACTGCCTAGGCAGGTGCCATGGGTCTTAGGGCGGCACGGTGGCTCAGTGGTTAGCAATTCTGCCTTAGAGCACTGGGGTCATGAGTTCAATTCCAGACTTTGGCCTTATCTGTGAGGAGTTTGTATGTTCTCCCCGTGTTTGCGTGGATTTCCTCCCACACTCCAACATACTGGTAGGTTAATTGGCTGCTATCAAATTGATCCTAGTCTCTCTCTCTCTCTCTCTCTCTCTCTCTCTCTCTCTCTGTCTGTGTGTATGGTAGAGAATTTAGACTGTAAGCTCCAATGGGGCAGGGACTTATGTGAGTGAGTTCTCTGTACAGCGCTGCGGAATCAGTGGCGCTATATAAATAAATGATGATGATGATGATGATGATGATGCATCACTGATTTATGTATGCACCTTAATTTATTTAATTATGCTGCAACTAAGGATTAAACAACTGCATATATAGTGGAGAGCGGCGCAAAGGTATGCTACCCCCAAAAAAATATTGGTGTTTCTTCCTTATATCAAAAATTAGCACAATATAGTTTTGGGATACATTAGCAAATTACCTGTCATTTGTTGCAAACTGATATGGGACCCATTCGTACTATTTTGCCCTAGGCCTTAAAGGCAATGCAGCTCTGAGATAATTTATGAGCTAGTTGTGAACTGGCAGTGTAGCACCAATAATCAGCACATGGCGACTTCATGAGAGTTTACTTGCCGACCATAGAATGATATTTACACATCTGTGCTGGGATTTTAGCGGTAAATTGCAAAGTGAACAAATTCTGTACAGAACAATGAGCAGATCTGAGTAGATGAGAATGAAAGGGCTGGTTGATCATCGCTGCAGAATAGGTGCAATGATATAACTACATGTTCACAATCTGCAGTAACAAGACTTATTTTTTTTGTGGGGCAAGTTATTTAAATGATCCTTTTTGTTGGGTCACGGCTATGTTTTTAAGCACAGAAAGTGACCTAAAACCCATAGTTGGTGGCATTAGCCCATCTAGGTGCCAATACGTGCACAGTGTATATATATCTATCTATTTCTACCATCATCGTCAGTTATTTATGTAGCGCCACTGATTCCGCAGCGCTGTACAGAGAACTCATTCACAGAAGTCCCTGCCCCATTGGAGCTTACAGTCTAAATTCCCTAACACACACACACAGACCACACACAGACTAGGGTGAATTTGATAGCAGCCAATTAATCTAGTATGTTGTTGGAGTGTGGGAGGAAACCAGAGAATTCTAAAGAAACCCATGCAAACATGGGGAGAACATACAAACTCCACACAAATAATGCCATGGTCAGTAATCAAACCTTATACTGAAATCGAACCTTATACTGAAATAATGATGATGAATATGATAGCGGAACATGCTTAGTGGTGACGTTTTCACTTGTATAAGACGTACGTATGTAAGTCCCACCTTCCAAAGACTGTGCACTTTGGAAGTGGAGATTGACACAAACTTGTTGAATGGATGCTTTCCCCTGAGTATACTCGACCCTATAGAATGAAGCACACTTTCACCTATACAGATTGACGCACAATGCTCTCTACATATATGACCCTCTGGACTCAGCACTCTACTTATTTGTAGCAACCAAAAAATACTTTGCATTTATGCCACATCACTCACTTCACTAACTAGCACTACTTCCTGTGTCAATTCTAGTACAACCATTTCATATATTCTTCATATGGAATTGTAGACCACTAATGATTCTGTTTTACATTACAGTCAGGAAAATCTCCAATACACTATATGGACAAAAGTATTTGGACGCTTGACCATTACACTAACAAGGGACTGTAATGACATTGTACTCAGATATATATACTTTAATATGTAGTTGGTCCCCCTTTTGCAGCTATAACAGCATCCACTCTTCTTGGAAGGCTTTCCACAAGATGTATGAGTGTTTCTGTGGGACTTTGTGCCCATTTATTCTGTAGAGCATTTATGAGGTCAGGCACTGCTGTTGGACGAGAAGGCCTGGCTCACAATCTCCGTTCCAGTTCATCCCAAAAGTGTTCGATGGGGTTGAGGTCAGGGCTCTATGTAGGCCAGTCAAGTTCTTCTACAAACCATCACTTTGTAGTCCTTGCTTTGTGCACTGGGGCACAGTCATGTTGGAATAGAAAAGGGCCTTCCCCAAACTGTTGCCACAAAGTTGGAAGCATAGCATTGTCCAAAATTACTTGGTATGCTGAAGCATTAAGATTGCCCTTCACTGGAGATAAGGGGCCTAGCCCAAACCTTGAGAAACAGCCCCATACCATTATCCATCCTCCACCAAACTTCACAGTTGACATAATGCAGTCAGGCAGGTAGCGTTCTCCCAGCATTGTCCTAACTCAGACTCGCCCCATCTGACTGCCAAACAGAGAAACGTGATTCATCAGTCCACAGAACACATTTCCACTGCTCCACAGTCCAGTGTCGGTGTGCTTTACACCACTCCATCCGACACTTGGCATTGGTCTTGGTGATGTGAGGTTTGCATGCCCATATCGCTACTTGGCCATGGAAATACATTTCATTATGCTCCCACCGCACAGTTTTTGTGCTTACATTAATGCCAGTGGAAGTTCAGGACACTTTAGCTATGTAATCAGCAGAGCGTTGGCGACTTTTACGCACCATGCACCTTAGCCATCATTGACTCCGCTCTGTGATTTTATGCGGCCTTCCGCTTCATGGCTAAGCTGCTGTTGTTCCTAAATGCTTCCACTTTCTAATAATACCACTTACAGTTGCCCGTGGAATATCCAGCAATGATGAAATTTCACGAACCATCTTTTTGCAAAGGTGGCATCCTATCACAGTACCAAGCGCTTCAGAATGACCCATGTTGTATCACAAATGTTTGCAAATGGAGACTGCATGGTTAGGTGCTTGATTTTATACATCTTTGGCAACGGGTCTGATTTAAACACCTTAAGTCAATAATTAACAGGTATGACCAAATATCTTTGCCCATATAGTGTATATGATTATCAGATTATCAGCAAAGACCAAAGAATGTTCACACGTGTTATAATTACAATAATTCCTTTTCTGTTTGTAGAGGAAGCAAGGTACAATATAAAGCCTAACGCATGCAGGAGTTATATAAAAAAGTTTATTAACATTTCTGGAAAGCATTTTTCTGTACATTTATGATACACGACCTACGTTGATGTGTCTGCTGTGAGCATTCTGGATTCATACTGAATAGCTATAGCAACAGCTGCATACCCTGAAGTAACGCCTGCTAATTGCCACCTGCCCTTCCCCTGCACAGTTGTGAACGGGAAACAAGCAGAGTAGTGATCATCTGCCTTAATGTGAGTTTACCAAATAACATGTTCCGAACAATCAGGTAGTCTCTTACCCACTAGGCCCACACTTAATTAATTCTCACCCCTGCCTTTTACCTAGAATAATAATCAATTAATTTTTTTAAAATAAAAATAGCTATGTTTCATTTGTTTTCTAAATCTTTAGTAAAAGGTCACTGCGGTGATGATTTCTTTTGTGCGTTAGAATTATGTGATAAATTTCCACTTTACATCTACCCTTCAGGCTGTTACACGCCAGCACTGTGCACACACAAAAGATCTGAATCAATTTATTGTATTGACTTTTATAATTTGTTTATATCTCAATCTCCTCCCATGATCTTTGCAAGTGTGGCCGCAAATATATGAAGATAAAGAATCTGTTCTATTGAATGCTATTGTTGGCATTGATCAGGAACTGCTCAGACAGATTTCCTCTGATCTGGAAGGGGAACGCTATGCGAATGGACTTTTCCTTTCACTCTACCTGTGTACGGAAGAACGGGAAAATATTTGCATACAATCCACAACACGGTAACATTATTCACAACCATTAACGGTCGCACTAAATATTACCGTAAAGCAGACATAAAGACTTAGGGCTAGATTTACTATCAGGCGTGTTTGTAAACCCGCCGACTTTTGGCGGGTTTGGCGGCGGTTTAGCCATCGCCGGATTTACTAAGGCTAAACCCGCCGTCCAAACGGCCAAAAATGATGTTTCCAAACCCGCCTCTGTATAAAGCGCCATGACGGTTTCAACAATGTTCTACATACAAACAGCCGGATTTACTATTAGGGGGTTTATAAAGCCGCCGGAAAACCGCCATTCAATAGACCAAAATGAAAGCGCTGCTTGTGAGCAGCGAGATTGTTCAGTGTGCTGTTTGAACTATTTAGCCATTTCTAACATAAGAGAAAGAGCCATTTTGTGCAAAGTTTCCTCCTTTAGGATTGTATATGGGAAATGGGCAAACTGGCATGTAATTTGAGGTTTTTTTTTTTTTTTTCAGATCCTGTATTATTGAATCCTATTTACTGATGTAAAGGTTTACCGGCCACTCCACATGCATTTAAAGTGCGTATGAATCTGGAATCTTTGCCTGATGTGGACGTAGTACCAATGTTTGTACTCATGTAAACCAGGTTCCTAGATATATTTGGTGGGGTGCTTATGTATGCACCTGTTAAGGTGTCTGATATTATCCTGGCTTGCTGTCTGATACATAATCTAGCTTTACATCAACTTACCCCACCGATTATTGCAGTACACAGTGAACAAGTAGGGGCCCGTGTCCCATTTGGTGATGTGCAGAGCACACAGGGGGAGGCAGATTTGAGACCGTCTCATTACAAACTACTTTAAATGTAAGTGCATACAATAAAAAACATATATTGGTTTTTGATTTTATGTCAGTGCAATGGTTTTATTAATGGAATATTTTAATAAAATTGGACCCTTTAAACAGAGGATAGTGTGTACTGTGAATGTTGTAATTGTTAAAATCCCTGGAAAGTGACAGTTAGAGGTCAATGTGTACGTGAAATTAGTGCATTGTTTTAAAGAAAACAGTATACTCTTGTTTAATGGGAAGAAAAGAAAGAATGATATGAATGAAATATAACTGCATTTATTGCATTACAACATAATAAAAGAAAAAGTATAACGCTTACACAAAACATTCCCCAATAATACATTTTTTGCCCTAGCGCCGTCTTTTCGCTGGCATATCACTGTGCTTAGCCCCACTCTCTACCCTCCCTCGCCCACCCCTGGTGCGAGCACCTCTCCTTGGAGGAGTGCTATATGTTGATCTGGTCGGCGTACTAACAGTACTGGTGGAGGCCGATGAAAAAGGGGCCGCCAAGCGGGCAATCAGTTCCTGCTGGAGTTGGCCTGCCAGCCGGATAACATTGGCATTCCCCTCACGAACGGAGGAATGCATGGCGTCCACAGACCCAGACATTTGGGCCAACTGCACATTCGTCTGCTCCAAAGCGCTTGCCAGCCGGTTTATTGCAGCAGGGATTTGGCTAGTGGAGCGGTGTATTCGCCTCAACTGGGCCGCAATTTGTGCCATGTGGCCAGTTTGCCTGTCCATGAACAATGTCTGTTGCTGCTGGAATGCGCCAATAGACAGCGCCATTTCTCTGGCTGGGTCCATAGTTTCAGGTGCAGGTTGGTGGTGTGATGGTTCAGCAGGGCCAGGTGAAACTTCCTGGAGGCCAGACACAGGGGCATCCACTGTTACCAGGGTGATGGTCGTTAGATCCTCTGGCTCAGGGGACATTTCCAGGGACTCTGCCTGAGGTGGCTGGTATGAAGAGGGCCCTGTGTATGAAAAATGACGGTAAGTATATAGTATATAATATGTTTGTATATTACATTCTGAACACTGGATAGGAAAGAATATTCTTTAGCAACTACAGATTCTTTCACAATGTTTGCATTCCTGATTTCTAGTCCTATGCTACCTGCTTACGGATGCACTTATTATCCTTTTAATACCCATTATCATTTGGACTGTGTAGTACATGCTGGGTTATTTTGACTAAACTGCATGCTATAAAAAGTGGAGATGTTGCCTATAGCAACCAATCAGATTTTAGCTGTCATTTTATTGAATGCAATAAATAAAGTAAAGGTATATTCTGATGGGTTTCTATAGGCAACATATCAGTTTAGTAAAATGTAGCCCTAACTTCTCATTGCAAACAATAAAAAGAAAAAAAAACAACATTGACAGCAACATTTGCACAGAAAATCAAGTAACTCCATTATTTCTCTCCTAAACAGAAATCACGCACCTGCTTGCTCGTCTGTGCCCGAATCTCTCGCTGAAGGTGGAGGTGTAGGTCTGGCACTGGGACTGAACTGCGGTCCTGGCGATTCTGGATTTATTAGAAAAAGCATACAATGTATTTCCAGAAAAAAACAATTTCCAAATATACTGTTTATTGCACAAATGTGTTTGCAATTTTTTTTTTTTTTCTATGAGAAAAAAAAACCTTTACAAACTATTAGAGGCAAAAATACACTTTGAAAAACAAAAAAAAAAAAAAAAATTAATAAAAAACGTTTGCAAAGAGAAAAGCAGTTTTAAAAAGAGAAAAAATATATAAATACTGTTAGAGTAAAATATGCAAATAACTCACCAACTACTTGTCCAAAAGAGGGCGAATCCGTGTCTTGGACGTTTATCCCCTCGACAATCTTTGCCGGCATTATCTGGCGCAGCTCCTCCTCGTACGTGGTGTACTCCATACGAAGTGGGGGGCCACCACCCGTGCGCCTTGTAGACCTCCTTTCCTGGGCCATCTTCTCTTTAAGCCTCCTCTTAATATCAGAGAAGTGCTTGCGGCAGTGTGCCACTGTCCGCTTCAGTGGGCCCACCGCGTTCACGGCATCACAGACTCTCCCCCACAGTTGGTGACGCCGCCTTAGAGGAGTCCGGGCTGCCAGGTTGCCTAGGATGACCTCGTAGCAGGGAACGATATTGTGCACCAACACACAATTCTCATCATGTGAGAAGCGCACATTCCTCCCTGTCTTGGTCTTCCTGCCCTGTCCTGTCTCCTCAACCTCTCCCTCTCCCTCCTCTGACCCCTCAACCTCCATCTCCCTCTCCTCAGCCTGTTCTCCCCTCCTATCTCTGGACATAATGACAAATAAATGCCAAACACAGAAAACACAGAAAGACTTACAAACACAAAGGACAAACTACACTAAATACAGACACACTCTCCACACAGGCACACACAAGTAACACAGACAAAGGACAAGTCAAATACAAAAAATACAAGACAGAAAATAAAAGAGAAAATAAATGTACAAAACAGAAAAATACCACAGGACTACTCACACTTCAATCAGATATCGCTCCACCAATCCACCAAACTCCAACTCTCACCAACTCTCAGCATACCACTATCCTCCAAACTCCTCTCACAAAACTCCTCTAAACCCTATCAGAAAAAAAAGTGTCAGGCCAGTGGTTTATATAGGGCTTGTGATGTCAAATCTCCTGAGTTTGAAAATAGCCAATAGTAACAGGCCAGGAGACAGGTGTAATTTTCAAAAAAACCGCCTTTACACAAAAGCGCCGTCATTTAAAGCAAAAGCGCCATGTTCTATTCAAAGCCGCCGGCCCCTTTGAGCATTACATCCCGCCGTGACATCGCCGGCGGCTTCAAATTGAAGCTGATATGCGCCCATTAGTAAATCCGGCTGTTTGCAATGCAAACCCGCCGGAAAACCGCTGCGATGCATGGTGGCTTCAAGCCGCCATGCATCACACCTGATAGTAAATCTAGCCCTTAGGGTCAGTCAGACCCTGGAGCTAGATCCTAGACTCAGTGAAGTGTATTGTTAACTCCTTCATATTCACAGGTAGTCACATCCTAACTCCCCGATTATCACATTTTAATCAATTTCACTAGGAATACATGGGGGCAGCACGGTGGCTCAGTGGTTAGCACTTCTGCCTTACAGCACTGGGGTCATGAGTTAAATTCCTGACCATGGCCTTATCTGTGAGGAGTTTGTACGTGTTTGTGTGGGTTTCCTCCGGGTGCTCCCACACTCCAAAAACATACTGATGGGTTAATTGGCTGCTAACAAATTGACCCTAGTCTGTGCGTGCGTGTGCGCGTGCGTGTGTGTGTGTGTGTGTGTGTCTGTGTGTGTGTGTTAGGGAATTTAGACTGTAGTCCCCAATGGGGCAGGGACTGAAGTGAGTGAGTTCTCTGTACAGCGCTGCAGAATTAGTGGCGCTATATAAATAAATGGTGATGAAAACGTTTTTTATGACCTACATATAGCTAGGTTCAAATATTCAACTCACACACAGCTGTTTTGATTAGATTGGATCTCATCAGTGCAAGACATGGAACAAAGACCTCTATGCCTTAAGACTTGTAGAGAACTTATAAGAGCAATTAGTATTACATTACGGTGATATGGCCTAAAAGGAGCCAAATAGTCATATTTTGCTTTGGATTTGTGAGGTTATATTATATAACTTTAATCTGTCTTTCATGTTTTTCAACTTGAAAACATGATCTTACTCTGAATAACGTGATTATCATATTGATTGTGTGATCATTTTTAGATTATGTGAAATTTACTCTCTCATTATCTCTTTTACTACCTATCAATTTAGTTTATCTTCTAACCATCTAATGTCTATTTCAGATTTCATTGGTCCACAAGGTTGTATCTACATTGAAAATGAGAGGAACAACTGATCTTGAAAATCGTCCTCATTAGAGGAGCCATATTGTTAGTCATGTGTATAATTGTTTTAGAAATGTTGATCTCTATCAAAATGGCTGCAGCATTAGAATATTGGAAATCATTTATAGAAACAAAATTACCTCGTGCTGGTGGCACCTTTAACTGTCCAAATGGTATAGCTATTGTTGCTAGTGGTATTTGACAACCCTATGAAAATCACGATTATATATACAGAAAGACTGTAAAGCCTTAAAAATTTGTAGCAATATGACAATAATATTAACCAGTCAATTCCCTTAACAATATTTATATGAACAAATGATCAATATCTACCTATAGACAGGAGTATTTTCTGGGATTGGAATGGTATCAGACAAAAGACTGGTCCAGAACATAGCCAGAAGGATTGAGATCCAGAAGGATCGTTAGCCAATGCCAAGGGATCAGATCCAGAAGAGTCATCAGCCAATACCAGGTTGTCACTACCGGTAGGGTCATAAGAGTGCCCGTACAGTCTGCTCACGTTGGTACTACCTCCTAGAAGGCTTGGAGTCTAACTGAGAGGGAGGTTTTTGCCAGAGGCTCCCGCAAGGGAGTTTGGACTTTCCAGCTCCCAAACCACAGGTCTCGGTTCTTTTAGGAGGTGATGAGCGAAACTGTAGTAAGAACCAAGACTATAACTGATGATGAGAAGAATCGGGATAACTGAGGGCCTAGGAGACAGTTTCCTTGGGAAACAGCGGAGCTAATATACTGGGAGCATGTGTCAGTAGAATAGTATGGTGGTTACACAGGAGACTGGTAGCGATGGTCTGCAGAGTGATTACCACAAAGATAGTGGAGTAGACAGAGAGGCTGTGATGATCTGTGGATTGATGTGCTGGAGACTCAGAGAACTGGTAGCAATAATCAGGAGCCAGGGAACAGAACGTCTGAACAAGAGGAGAGACCTGAAGATCTGACAACAAACACTGGCAAGAGGTGTGTTTAAATAGTGAAGCCTTGCGTCCAATTGGCTGGAAGAAATGAATGGGAATACTGCCAGTTCACGCATGCACAGAACAACTGAGAAGATGGTGTCCTGCCAGGAGAGCCGCGGCGTCCGTCCCGGAGAAGTACAACTGTCAGAAATAAAGTAAGTAATATCGGGGAGTCCGTCGATCAGCGGGTCTGATGTGTGACACAGGTGATTTGAACCAGAACAATCATACGCCGATGCCAGGGTCAGCATGAGTAATCAGTTCAATAAAGAAACTCAGACTCAACAAACTGGGAGTCAGGAAAGCTCGCTCAAACATGTGCCCAAAGTCCCAGTCATTTCTTTATCACGTGATTAATAAAATATAGCAACAATAACGAGTAACAACTGTGTCATCATGGAGGACCACTGTCAATGGGGGGCTCTGTCCAAATGTGCATACCAAATTGACCACGTGAAGAGGAAGTTACAAGAGGTAAGGCCTCTGGGGAATTACTAATCAGGGATAGTTCCAGCAAGGATCTTGGCAAAGACTGACCCCCGGACACCAACAAGTATGGCAGATACAAGACAGTTCCAGAAACGTACAAGACTCAACTTTGCTTAATTTATCCCAGACATTTTTTTTTATGGTTATAAAATTAAAACACAAAAGAGTCAAGTTAGCAGAAAGTATAGGTATAAAATCTGTATAACACAGGTTACGCCGCCAGTAACAACTAGAGAATGAACCATTCTGCAATTTTTATCTAGTAAACCACAAACCAAGGAACAAAGATGGAATTAAAAAAAAACAGAGCAAAATATAAAATACATTACATAGAATTACCTGCTATAGTGCTGTGCAAGCACCAGGAGTGGGTTATGCTAATCACACTTCACTTGATAATACTTGATTATACCAATCATACAGGAGACATGAACAATTTAACAACGGTAAAGAAAACAAGAGAGAGGGAAAGCTGGGAAGATAAGGAAGGACTTGTGAATACAGAAGGGTGTAATCTTCAATTAACATCTAGAATATTTAAAATGTGGTGGGTGCATTTTGTATTAGGTTATGATTTAATATATCAGGCATACTTATCAAGCCAAACTATTAAAGGGCAAAAATTGCTCTCTTGCAACTGTTGGGTGTTATGTTAATGAAGCAGGGGATCCAGATGGATTACACTGTGTTTGCAAATAGTTTTTCATCTGGGATCGCTCAGCAGGACAATTATGATGAATCGCGGTGAAACTGCATTCTGTATTGATGTGATAGGCGGCACCATACAGTATGGAGAGAATCACCCCACACGGCGTATCCTGGTGACTACATAATACAATGAGCATCTTAGTGAGCACCATACAATGGACAGCAATATAATTCAGAGATCAGTGCAGAGTCACATAGTCAGCATCTGGTCTGCAGCCTATGCTCAGGTTACCTCCACCCCCTCCACCAAGGAAGGGACACATCCAATGGACACCTGAAAGTGGTTTACATATCCACACAGCTAATTACCTGCCCAAGGTACCTGAAATCAACCGCCTTTCACTCTGCTTCAAGCGCATGTCATCACCTCCTACTTCCCTCCACTACAATGGACCAGGCCATAGGTGTCACCATCCATAAAAAGGCACTCACTGTTGTCCATCCTCCTGCCTCCTACTTCATCATCATTCCTCCTGATACTGAGCGATGTTTCTCCAAAGTACTCACCCTCAATCACGGGAGGCTGAGCCTCAGTGTGCTTTGTCCAAATTGGAGGAGCTCAGTACATATAGGCTGGGAGGGGGGACGAAGTAGACAATGATATGCCCAGGGCACATATAATAAGGTGACTGGTCAATGGAAGTAGGTCAATGTTGGGGTCAACTATTAATGGGCCATGGCTGGCCCAGATGAGCCTGGGCCACCCAGGACAGAGAGCAGATGAAAAATAAATAAATAAAACAAAACAGTTATAAAGTTTAAAAAGAATGCATCAAGTGGCTTTCTGCCCCATCCCCTTTATGTGTGGGCTCCTTGCACCCATTAGGACCAGAGAGGGAGGCCCGCAACAGGGGGTGTGGTTTAGGAGTTCTGTGATATGGGACCTAACTGCTTCCCCCTTACTGTAATTTGCACATTTCTGTTTATACCCTTGTAAACTAGCTGTTCAGAGAACTGAATGTTGTTTGTATATAAATAATATATTTATTATTATTTATCAAGCAATCACTTAGCCCTTTTTTAAGATCTAAGTGATTGCCTAAAATACTAAAGACATTTTCACTTTTCTTTATATACTAAAAAATGCATAGAGTTGATGTCCCTTTTTTCATGCACCCAACCTTTTTCTAATGTTCATCATATTACAGTATTCCTATTATAAATAACCACATGAACACAAGTATAAACTTGTCAAAATGTCACAGTTTGTTTGGGAATAAAAATGTATTGACAGTCATAACAATAGCAGGGCGTAAATTCTGTGCAGAAAAAACAAAATACCCAGCATCCACTGGGGTGGACATATAGAGGGAAACTTGCGACCCTCCATGTGGATCATATTGACTGGGTATGCAGGTGACTTAACTCGAATGGGTAAGTGAATGACATCACACACACAGGATTTTAGGTGTGTTTGGCTTATGGCGCTTGTGAGGGCCTCTCTGTATGTTTTGCATATTTGGCTATTTTGAGACTGGTGTTCACCAAGGCAGTTGTCTTCTCAGTGTCTGTGTGCTTTTCACCACTCCATCCACCGCCTGGCATTGGAGATGTGAGACTTGCATGCAGCTGCTCGGCCATGGAAACCCATTCCATTAAGCTTCCGCCACACAGATTTTGTGCTTACATTGATGCCAGTGGAAATTCTGAACTCTTCAGCTAAGGAATCAGCAGAGCGTTGGCAACTTTTAAACACCATGCGCTTTAGCAGTTGTTGATCCCCGCCCTGTGATTTTATGTGGTCTTCTGCTTCATGGCTTCATGAGTTGCTGTTGTTCCTAAACGTTTCTACTTTCTAATAATATCACTTACAGTTCACCGTGGAATATCCAGCAGGGATGAAATTTCACGAACCTTCTTATTGTAAAGGTGGCATCCTATCACAGTACCACGCCTGAAGTTACCCATTTTGTATCACAAATGTTTGCAAATGGAGACTGCATGGCTAGGTGCTTGATTTTATACACCTCTGGCAACGGGTCTGATAGAAACACCTCAATTCAATAATTAACAGGTGCAACCAAACACTTGTGTCCAAATAGTGTATATAGAACAAACACACACACATTCATAGTATATATATATATATATTAGCCAAGAGGTCTATTTTCCACCCCTCTCCTGCATATGGACAGGTGAGTTCCCGGGAAGACTGCAGGGAAAAGTTGCATACAGGATTAAATCTTTGCCGAAAACTCCTAACTTCACACACACAGGTGGTGTAATGAGGTAATTAGACCAAAGGGAATAGACTAGCCCTTCTGCTAGTGACCAATGCTAGAGGAGCTGGCTGGTGTTTTCAAAGCTGGTTTCTGTGATAGTTAGAATCAGACAAGACTTCTTTCTGCTATTGTGATGCAAACAATAAAGCACCGTTTGAAGTAAGAAGTTTGGTGTTAGTGTCGCAGATGTCAGGAGTTTTACAATATAATATAATATAATATATATATATATATATATATATATATATATATATACACACACACACACACACACACACAAATACATACACACATGCTGTGGAAAATTAGAAATGACGGAATGGAGCTTTAGAAATGATTGTACCTCTTGTGCTTATAATAATAATAATGTGCCCCCTATTGCCCGTATACCATCATCTGTGACAGAGGTGTTCTTCCTCAACTTTTCTTCAAATTTATCCTTCCTTTACATTTTTTAAGCCCTCACTTAATGTCCATCCAGGTATAAAAGGTGAAATCTCTGGGAAAGGCTACTTGATAAATGACCAACACTTTCCATGTTTGCTCCGCAGATCCTAAGGGTGAAGGGAGACAATGTGGTGTTCGGTTTTATGGCCAATATAAGGTTTTATTCAAAATATCCTAACACTTCTGAGGGAAAGCTGCGCCATAACCTTAACTGGAGTGATTGTTGATGCATCGTGACATACAATATTGAAGACAATGCAGTCACAATTGAAAGCCTAATAAGGCCAAGTACCTCCAAGGAAGCCCTGACACAGAAATAACAGAACATATTCTAATGTGATCGGGATTGATTTAAAAAAGGAGGGATAAGAAATGTCCTTCCCACATTTCCCTTCTGTCGGTCATGGAGAAGACAACAGGAGTCTCACAGCTGAAATGACTAGTCCTGGCCTGGCCATTGGTATCAATTCAATGTATAATCATCAGGAATCAATATTGTATTGTTTCTTTAAGTTACTGGAATCCCCTGCTTGATTTCTAACCAACTAGCAGTCTTCAACAACTGGAAGACAGAGACAGCAGACTAATGACATGAGAAAGAGGCCAATAAGTGGTCTGTGTATGAGGGGAAATGGCAGTGATAAAAGCATATAAATATATCACACATCACTACAGATTATTTTGATTTGTGCACTTCCCCTTTAAGGAATGCAGAACATGAGTGAGGTCATGCTGTGATGTCATAATGGTAAGTGCTGATATCAGGGCTTAGCTGTTGCTGCCTCTCTCATACACATCCAGGACACTGGCAGAGCACTATCACTGCTGTCACTTACAGACTTCATATACATCACCTCACCCTGAAGTCTACTGACACACATACTGCTGACAGAGAGATAGCTGCGTAAGGTAAGTATCTCGCCACAGACAAGGGCATCTCACGTGGATGTGTCTGCAGACTTGGAGCTTGACTACCCTAAACTATGGCCTTGAGCTTGGTTACTTTTACCACTGGAGGTTCTAGCAGGACAGCGCTGCTATCGCGATACCTTAGCTATGCGGGTAATTCGGTGCGTCTCTAAAGATGATGACCATCCTCTTCAGCAAATTGCGCAGCTTTGCGAGGAATGTGTATTGGGTAGTGTGACACACGCTACACCAACTGCATCAGCCAAAACTACTTTAACTATCAGTTTGATGTAATGTATAGTTCAGTCTCATGTGCTCATATTTCATTAAGTTTGATTATCTATCTCTGCAAAGCCTCTTAATGCCTAGAGGGAAGGGCAGTCCTTCAAGCCATGGGTCCCCAGAGGTTTCCTCCACAGGGGGTTTTTCCTCTCCTGAGTGCTGAAGGATGACTCTTTGTGAGTCACGAGGCTTTCACCAACTTGGTCCTCTTATAGGACAAGTTTTTAAGAGCTACAGGCCAATCATGATCAATAATTATCCTTTTTTATAATGCAGATTAAAAAAAGTGACATTTTACTTATATCCTTAATAAATGTGTTTTAAAACATATTTTGCTTGATTTGTTCAGTGTTTTATTAACGAATGCTCTCAAAGGGTGAAGAAGCAGCAGTGAGGTCTAATAAGGTAAATAAGACCAGAGGTGGGAATGGAAAGGATTTTGGGAAGGCTGAAAGTTCGGTTTAGATAAAGCCCAGGAAATGTTGACAATAAAAATCAGAGGTTATTTTGGACAAATTATTAAAATTGATGCCTCTGAACTTACGAAACATTTCTATGTACGGTAAGTAAGAAATGAATGAAAGCCAATAGCAACAATATCTTATACAGGTGCTAAACTCCTGTTAAGTAGATCTGCTGCTTACAGAATGAAGAATGTGGTCTTTGTCACGGGCACTAGGAGTCTTTACCCAGGGATCACCAGATGGTAGGCTTACCAGAGCAATGTAGATGGTAATAGGGTACTCTGGTAGCTGGGTGATCACGGAACATGAAATGATGGCCGATGAGATGCTCAGGAAAGTCTATGACTAGCAACACTGGTAATAATGAGGTAATGATACACAAGGAACTGTATGGACAAGGACACGTGAAGGTAGTCAGTGGTCTGCGATAGCAAGTTGTACCACTGCTATAGTGAGGAGGAATGTCCAACAGAAACAAGGAGGTGATGAGAGTCAGCGGTCTGCGGGTAGCAAGTTGTACCGCTGTCTGAGTGAAGGAATGGAATCCAAGTGGAGGTATCCAGGTAGTCAGTGGTCTGCAGTAGCAAGTTGTACCACTGCTATGTGAGAGGATAATGGAACAGGTGATACCGGAAACAGGGATCAGTGGTCTGACATCAGCAAGTTGTACCACTGCATATATATGTGAGGAGGTGCACGGGGGAAGACTGCAACACAGGATATACACAGGCACCTTATACACGATCCACAGTAATATGCACAATATAGGTATATATATATGTAAATGACTGATCAGGTCTGCAATCTAGAAAGTCTCTTGAAGTAGTCCAGCACAATGATAACACAGTCAATGATGGCAATAGACTCAGCGGATAGCAGACTCCAGAGAGAACCAAACACAGTCCAGCAAGATATGCAATACACAGCACAGTCAATGAGAAGTATGCATACCGTGGTTCAGCAGTAGCAGTCAGATGGGATTGCAGCGGTACCTGAGCGGCTGGAGGCCGACTGGATAGGAAGTCCCTGGATAGGAGAAGCAGCGGTCTAGCAGGTGCAGCGCACAGGTGAGTAGACCGACAGGGACACGAATCCACAGGAGTCAGCAACACGTGGAACTGGACTCATAGGAAACCCAGGAGAATGGAGATGATCCAGCAGAGGGTAGTAGAAGAGATACAAATCCAATGCTGACAGGAGGGTAGAGGCCAGTGGAACACGTGAAGGCGTGGAGAGTGGATCAGCCGGAGATGGACGATAGCGCTGACCACAGCGGCAGGACTCAGCGGCACACGGAGGTAACCAGTAGCAACCACAGGAACCAACAGCGATGGGAAACAGGAGTGCAGCGCAGGGCAGGAGCTGTAGATCACGAAGTGTAGCAGATGGTAATGAAAAGCGGCAGTCTCGAGGAAGTCACAGCAAAGATGAGATGAGAGTGTAGTGCACGGAGGCAGCGGATAGTAATCAGCTGGCAGTCACGATGTTGAACACAGGCGAGTTGCAAGCAGGAGACTGTAGTGCACAGAGGCAGCGGATAGTAGTCAGCTGGCAGTCACGATGTTGAACACAGGTAAGTTGCAAGCAGGAGACTGTAGTGCACAGAGGCAGCGGATAGTAGTCAGCTGGCAGTCACGATGTTGAACACAGGCGAGTTGCAAGCAGGAGACTGTAGTGCACAGAGGCAGCGGATAGTAGCCAGCTGGCAGTCACGATGTTGAACACAGGCGAGTTGCAAGCAGGAGACTGTAGTGCACGGAGGCAGCGGATAGAAATCAGCAAACAGACTTGATGAGAAGCAGGTGAGTGAGGTAAAAGCTGGAGTGCACAGAGGCAGCGGATAGCAATGAGCAAACAGTCACATTGATATAAAATAACGTTGAAGTGGTGTAGAAGACTGTAGTGCACGGAGGCAGCGGATAGGAATCAGCAAACAGTCATGATGATACAGTTGATGGTAGAAGTGGTATGGAACCACAGTAGTAGAAGTGGTTTGGAAACCACAGGAATCAGCAGCACTGAATACACAAGTAATACAGGAACACCTTCAGAGACTCATGAGGAATGAGACTCCAAGATCAGGCAACGTGGTGGTGACCACAGGTGCTTAATATAGGGAGGTTGCCTGATCTGCCAATTAAGTTAAAGGGGTATACACTGAAGTATAGAAAAGGGCTGCGCATGCGCAGACCCTCAGGATGGTGGACGGCCACGGTTCCTAAATGTCCGGGAAGAGGCACTCACGGTCCGGTGAGTGACAGTACCCCCCCTTTTAAAGGTGGGCACAGAACGCCTGGAACCGGGCTTGTCCGGATTTTTGGAGTAAAACTTCTTCAAAAGGGCAGGAGCATTAAGATCTTCAGCTTTGATCCAAGAGCGCTCCTCAGGACCAAAGCCCTTCCAATGAACGAGGAAGTGGAGGACTCCTCGCGAAATTTTTGCATCTAGTACCTCGGTAATCTCAAAATCCTCCTCCTGATGGACTTGAACTGGCTGCGGAGCTGAGGGAGGAGTTGAAAAACGGTTGATAATAAGAGGTTTGAGCAAAGATACATGGAAGGCATTAGAAATCCGAAGACTCTTAGGAAGAAGGAGTTTCACACATACTGGATTGATAACTTGAATGATCCTATATGGACCAATAAAACGAGGGGCGAATTTCATGGATGGAACCTTCAAACGAATATTTTTTGTGGATAACCAGACACGATCTCCAATTTTTAGTGGTGGAATAGCCCGCCTCTTCTTATCAGCGAAAGATTTATATTTGACAGATGTCTTCTTTAAACAGGTTCTAACCTGAGACCAGATATTTTTAAAGGTCTGACAAACAGTCTCCACCGCAGGAACTTGGGTGGGCGGGAGGGCAGGAAATTCCGGAAAAGACGGATGGTGACCGTAGACCACAAAGAATGGAGTTTTGGATGATGACTCATGGTACATGTTGTTATGGGCGAACTCAGCCCAAGGGAGTAACTCTACCCAGTTGTCTTGATTGGCTGATGAAAATATCCTTATAAAAGTCTCAAGATCTTGATTGACACGTTCGGTTTGTCCATTGGATTGTGGATGGTAAGAAGATGAGAGTGCTAATCGTATGCCCAAGGTTTTACAAAGGGCTCGCCAGAATCTGGACACGAATTGTACTCCTCTATCAGACACAATCTCAGATGGACATCCATGGATACGGAAGATCTCTTTAATGAAATGTTCAGCCAGGATAGACGAGGAAGGCAAACCAGACAGAGGGATGAAATGAGCCATCTTCGAAAATCTGTCCACTACCACCCAAATAGTGTTATGGTTCTTACTAGGTGGTAAGTCAGTAACGAAATCCATACTAATATGAGTCCATGGTTTGGACGGAATGGGTAGTGGTCGCAGCAACCCTGCTGGGGTTCTGCGGGAGGATTTGAATTGCGAACATAATTCACAGGAAGCAATGAACTCTTTGATGTCTCTCCTCATTGAAGGCCACCAGTAACTTCGAGAGAGGATCTCAAAAGTCTTGTGTTCACCGGCGTGTCCAGAAAAACGAGAGGCATGGAACCACGAAAGGATTTTCCTCCTTAGAGTAGGAGGCACGAGGGTCTTCCCAAATGGTAGCGTTTTGGTGGATGAAGCAGCCAGTGAGATACATTTGGGGTCTAGAATGGTATGGTTGGAAACCTCTTCTATATCAGAGGACGTAGCAAAGGCTCTAGATAAGGCATCAGCTTTTTTGTTCTTGGCAGCTGGTTTGAAGGTAATTATTAATTCAAAACGGGAAAAGAAAAGAGACCATCTTGCTTGACGAGGGTTCAAGCATTGGGCAGACTGGAGATATGACAAGTTCTTATGATCCGTGAAGATCGTCACCGGATGGCGAGCTCCCTCCAACAAGTATCTCCATTCCTCTAATGCGGCTTTGATAGCCAGTAATTCCTTGTCTCCGATGGTATAATTCTTCTCTGCGGGTAGGAGACCCCGAGAATAGAAGGCACAAGGGTGGAATTTTTGCTGTTCCGAGCGTTGGGAGAGAATAGCTCCTAAGCCCACATTAGAGGCATCTACTTCTAGGAAAAAAGGGAGTGTCACATCAGGCTGACGAAGGATTGGAGCCGAAGAGAAGGACTCTTTTAATGTTTGAAAGGCTTGAATAGCCTCAGTAGACCATTGCTTAGGATTAGCCCCTTTACGAGTCAGGGCCACAATAGGAGATGCAATGGAAGAAAAGTCTTGAATGAAGCGTCTATAGTAATTGGCAAAACCTAAAAAACGCTGGAAGGCACGAAGAGTAGTTGGCTGGGGCCAATGTAGTACAGCATTTACTTTGTCAGGATCCATCTTCAGACCAACTCCGGAAACAATATACCCCAAGAATGGAATCTGGGGTAATTCGAATGAACATTTTTCTAATTTACAGAACAATGAATTTTTCCGTAGCCTGGAGAGGACTTCTGCCACATGTTGGTGGTGAGAAGGCAGGTCCTGTGAAAAAATCAATATGTCGTCCAGGTAGACGACGACACATACATATAATAAGTCCCGAAAAATCTCATTGATGAAGCCCTGAAAAACAGCGGGGGCATTACATAGCCCGAAAGGCATTACCAGATATTCGTAATGCCCGTCTCTGGTGTTAAACGCCGTCTTCCATTCGTCACCGGAACGGATTCTGATTAAATTGTAAGCACCACGAAGATCCAACTTAGTAAAAATACGGGCTCCCTTAATGCGGTCAAATAGCTCAGTGATCAACGGAATGGGATACCGGTTCTTGATAGTAATGGCATTGAGTCCACGAAAATCTATACAAGGGCGTAATGATCCATCCTTCTTTTTGACAAAGAAGAACCCAGCTCCAGCGGGCGAGGTGGAAGGTCGAATGAACCCACGCTGGAGGTTCTCCCGTATATATTCAGATGTAGCTTGAGTTTCAGGTAACGAGAGTGGATAGACCCGGCCTCTGGGAGGAGTCTTGCCAGGAAGAAGATCAATCGGACAATCCCAAGAACGATGAGGAGGAAGACGTTCAGACTGAGCTTTATCAAAAACATCGGTAAATGAAGCATATTGAGGAGGGAGTCCCGGTGAAATAGCTGAAATGGAAGCTTGCTGTACCTTGAGAGGAATGACTTGGGAAAGGCAATGATGGTGACATTCAGGCCCCCAAGACGTGACTTGAGGGGTGCGCCAGTCAATCTGGGGAGAGTGACACTGAAGCCATGGAAGGCCTAGAACAATCGGACTTGTCGTAACAGGAAGAATTAAAAACGATATCTCTTCATGATGCAGAGCACCAATCTGAAGGGTTACTGGAGACGTACTCTGGGTGATGAGACCGTTGATGAGACGTGATCCATCGATAGCCGTCACAGTAATGGGAGTTTTTAAGGTAATCATTGGTAGAGACCATTGATTAACTAACGATTTGGAAATAAAATTTCCTGCTGCTCCGGAATCAATCAATGCCTGTGACTCAAAGGTCTTGGTAGCAAAGGAAATAGTCACATCAAAAGCGCAGACTTTAGATTTCATAGACGATGGAGAGGACTCCAGGGACCCTAACTTCACCTCTCCAGAACTAGTTAGGGCCTGGCATTTCCCGATCTCTTAGGGCAGGAGCTGAGGACATGAGTGGAATCAGCACAATAGATACAGAGTCTATTCTTGACTCTTCGTTTCCTCTCCTCAGAAGATAACTTGGAACGTCCAATCTCCATGGGAATCACAGCGGGTGACACTGGACGAAATTGAGGGTTAGAGCGAAAAGGTGCTTTAGCAGAAATCGTTTTCTCAGCCTCTCTTTCACGAAATCTCATATCAACACGATGGCATAGAGAGATCAAATCTTCAAGTGACGAAGGAAGCTCTTGGGTAGTCAGTGCATCTTTAATTTTATCGGAAAGCCCCTGCCAGAAGGCGGCAACTAGGGCTTCAGTGTTCCACTGAAGTTCAGAGGCTAAGATCCTAAATTGAATGACGTACTGGCCTACAGTATGAGATCCTTGTCGCAGACGGAGGATGCTGGAAGCAGCGGAGGTCACACGACCTGGTTCATCGAACACACTTCGGAATGTAGAAATGAATTTGGCACTATCTTGTAATATTGGATCGTTCCTCTCCCACAGAGGGGAGGCCCAAGCCAGGGCTTGTCCTGAAAACAAAGAGATAAGATAGGCCACTCTGGAACGATGGGTAGAAAAATTTTGAGGTTGGAGCTCAAAATGGACTGAACATTGGTTAAGGAAACCCCTACAAGTTTTGGGGTCTCCATCGTACTTTGACGGAGTAGGCAGGTGAAGCGTGGAAGCTATAGACACCTGGGATGGCAATGGGGAAACGGAGGAAAGCACAGGAGCTTCAGTAGTAGCTGTCACAGTCTGTCCAGATGTTCCTTGGGAGATTAATGACTGATAACACTGAAGTAACAGCTGTTGGCGGGCATCCTGTTGCTCCACACGGCTAACCAGATGTTGCAGCATCTCTTTGGCGGTAGGTTCCACATCTGGGTCTGTCATGGCCTGATCTTACTGTCACGGGCACTAGGAGTCTTTACCCAGGGATCACCAGATGGTAGGCTTACCAGAGCAATGTAGATGGTAATAGGGTACTCTGGTAGCTGGGTGATCACGGAACATGAAATGATGGCCGATGAGATGCTCAGGAAAGTCTATGACTAGCAACACTGGTAATAATGAGGTAATGATACACAAGGAACTGTATGGACAAGGACACGTGAAGGTAGTCAGTGGTCTGCGATAGCAAGTTGTACCACTGCTATAGTGAGGAGGAATGTCCAACAGAAACAAGGAGGTGATGAGAGTCAGCGGTCTGCGGGTAGCAAGTTGTACCGCTGTCTGAGTGAAGGAATGGAATCCAAGTGGAGGTATCCAGGTAGTCAGTGGTCTGCAGTAGCAAGTTGTACCACTGCTATGTGAGAGGATAATGGAACAGGTGATACCGGAAACAGGGATCAGTGGTCTGACATCAGCAAGTTGTACCACTGCATATATATGTGAGGAGGTGCACGGGGGAAGACTGCAACACAGGATATACACAGGCACCTTATACACGATCCACAGTAATATGCACAATATAGGTATATATATATATGTAAATGACTGATCAGGTCTGCAATCTAGAAAGTCTCTTGAAGTAGTCCAGCACAATGATAACACAGTCAATGATGGCAATAGACTCAGCGGATAGCAGACTCCAGAGAGAACCAAACACAGTCCAGCAAGATATGCAATACACAGCACAGTCAATGAGAAGTATGCATACCGTGGTTCAGCAGTAGCAGTCAGATGGGATTGCAGCGGTACCTGAGCGGCTGGAGGCCGACTGGATAGGAAGTCCCTGGATAGGAGAAGCAGCGGTCTAGCAGGTGCAGCGCACAGGTGAGTAGACCGACAGGGACACGAATCCACAGGAGTCAGCAACACGTGGAACTGGACTCATAGGAAACCCAGGAGAATGGAGATGATCCAGCAGAGGGTAGTAGAAGAGATACAAATCCAATGCTGACAGGAGGGTAGAGGCCAGTGGAACACGTGAAGGCGTGGAGAGTGGATCAGCCGGAGATGGACGATAGCGCTGACCACAGCGGCAGGACTCAGCGGCACACGGAGGTAACCAGTAGCAACCACAGGAACCAACAGCGATGGGAAACAGGAGTGCAGCGCAGGGCAGGAGCTGTAGATCACGAAGTGTAGCAGATGGTAATGAAAAGCGGCAGTCTCGAGGAAGTCACAGCAAAGATGAGATGAGAGTGTAGTGCACGGAGGCAGCGGATAGTAATCAGCTGGCAGTCACGATGTTGAACACAGGCGAGTTGCAAGCAGGAGACTGTAGTGCACAGAGGCAGCGGATAGTAGTCAGCTGGCAGTCACGATGTTGAACACAGGTAAGTTGCAAGCAGGAGACTGTAGTGCACAGAGGCAGCGGATAGTAGTCAGCTGGCAGTCACGATGTTGAACACAGGCGAGTTGCAAGCAGGAGACTGTAGTGCACAGAGGCAGCGGATAGTAGCCAGCTGGCAGTCACGATGTTGAACACAGGCGAGTTGCAAGCAGGAGACTGTAGTGCACGGAGGCAGCGGATAGAAATCAGCAAACAGACTTGATGAGAAGCAGGTGAGTGAGGTAAAAGCTGGAGTGCACAGAGGCAGCGGATAGCAATGAGCAAACAGTCACATTGATATAAAATAACGTTGAAGTGGTGTAGAAGACTGTAGTGCACGGAGGCAGCGGATAGGAATCAGCAAACAGTCATGATGATACAGTTGATGGTAGAAGTGGTATGGAACCACAGTAGTAGAAGTGGTTTGGAAACCACAGGAATCAGCAGCACTGAATACACAAGTAATACAGGAACACCTTCAGAGACTCATGAGGAATGAGACTCCAAGATCAGGCAACGTGGTGGTGACCACAGGTGCTTAATATAGGGAGGTTGCCTGATCTGCCAATTAAGTTAAAGGGGTATACACTGAAGTATAGAAAAGGGCTGCGCATGCGCAGACCCTCAGGATGGTGGACGGCCACGGTTCCTAAATGTCCGGGAAGAGGCACTCACGGTCCGGTGAGTGACAGTCTTACTGTTTACTTACTTTTTTTATCCACTTTTTTCCTCCTTTACAACCAGTTTAAAGTGAGATGAGTAGAAAGTCTAAAAATTAAAAAAATAAAAACAATGTTAATTCAGTGACAGTCACAATATGTTAAATGTATTACATTCTGAATTACATAAAATATTGAAATGAAACCCACATGGATTATTGGCACCTCTAGTGTGATGTAGTAATTTTGGGCTGTGGTAAGGGTCCCAGTGACATAGACTTTGTTAATCAATAGTTTCAATATTTTAAAGGATCTCCAACCTTGTACTTATGTTTTATCCTTGGGTATTTGTCTAACATAAACATTAATGAATAAATGTACAGTATTATTCTTATAATAGAATTATATCTAATTTCTGGGACAGAGCTAGTAAGGCTGCTTGTCGAGCTCACCATTTACTAACTTCCATTCTTCTGCTTTACTTCCCCCAGAATCTCTTTAACGCCTCTCAGATCTCACCTGTCCATAGAACTTTGATAATATTCTCACAATACAGTAGCTTGGTGGTAAGGCCTAATGGCAAAGTGTGACATAAATGGGGATGGGATATGATGTCATATTGGGACATGGCCAAGTCCAGAAAGGACAAATAAATGACAGAGGGCAATAAACCGCTTACGGTGGACCTCATACCTTTACCATATTTTACCTTTACCAGAGTTAACTTAACAAACTAAAATAACGAAACCGAGACTTGAATTGGCGTTTGAAAGGTCAGGAATTTATTAAAGGCGAATCTGCTGGAAAAAAATTGGTGGCCAATCTAAGCAGACCAATCAGCCTCCAGGCCACACCTACAAGTTGTAAATTCCGCCCAAACTAATTTGGACCCGACTAGGAGTAAAAATGCCAAACTCCCCCATTTGGCACATTAGCTGAGGCCCGCCCGCCTAAGCAGAGCCCCCTAACCCCGAAGGGCTATTCTGACTAATTGCCCAATCCCTTTAAGGGGAGAGTGCCTACTATGCCTTAAATGTAACCAAATTGGCCGCTGATTGTGCTGCTTACCGTCCCTTGCAAATTAGAAGTATGAAACACTTAGATGACAACCAACCAATACTCACTCCTATACTAAAAATAGGGAATGGGTGGGTGAGTAAACCGTCCAGACGGTAAGAGGAAGTTGAAACCTCTTCCTGTTTGTTATAAACCTCTCTGAGAGACTAAGCCCTCCCCTTCCGTCCTCCCTGATTGGATGACTCAGTTTTTCACTACCACCCAAATAAGTTAACTCCTGCTATGCCTGAACTTTTTCATCTGCCTGCCCCCGTAGCGTGTATATCACCTCGGGCTAATTCAATCCCTCAGTTATATTAAAGTGGCAGACACAGCCCCTTAACTTTAGCCTGCACAGAGAGATAATATAAACCATTGTCTAAGATATAAATTCTCCTGTGCTTGGCACAATCATGCCCCCCAAAAATCTGGAGGTTATAGTCCCTTTTAATGGAAAAAAAACAATCCTGGTTTTTAAGGTTGTCCCTAAAGGGCATGGATTCACTGTCCAAATCGTATTATGTAATGCCATCGTCCAGGAGATTCAACCGCAATGGGTGTATTTGCAGAAGAGGGAGCCACATAAGTGCATAAAGAATCACACGACTGTCTCACATCCAGCCACGAGATGCCCGTTTGGTCTGCCAAGCATCCCAGATAATTGATCAAACACATCATGACCTTCTTTCGAAGATGTTTCATACCAGTTAGAGAATAAGAATTTCTGCCTGCGCTGGGCCATTCCCACCAATGAGACCTCTCCCAGGATGATGAGTCTGGTTTTAGAGGCATTAACAAACTATTAAAGTAATTTCATTGTCTTCCAATAATTAGTGTCTATGCAATTTGTGTGGTTCCAAAGCACAAGCAATTTATTTAGCAAAAGCAAAAGTATTACAGTTCAATAAATAAGTACAATACAGCCAATACATACGCTGCTGAAATCTGTGGTTAATGTGACTGCCTTCTGGTCCCAGAGCCCCTGTTATATATACTCAGTGATACAGTGAAAACAATACAGATGATTTGGCATGTTTCCATAGGTTTAGGCTTCAGGTGGGTCCAGTGTAATGCAGTCCATAGGTCAGTTCAAACGACACCCTGGGGGTTTACTTTCCAAGGGTGGGGGTCAGCTCTCCAGAGGATGAATACTAATTATCCCGCCAAGGACTAGTTTAAACTGGTCTATTAGCATTACACAGACAATATCATTCTAACCATTTTTTCCCTATCATCCATAACTAGCATACGGAATGTGCAATCCTTTCGGTGAATGAACCGGACGTCTGCGGATAAATAGGGGATTAGAATGATACCAAACATGACATGTTTCCTGTGACCTAAACTTTAAATATCACTAAAGTGCATATAACATTACAATATTTAACTATATAAAAAATAACATTTGTTAATAAACATAAACTATTTTATTGTTATTTATCGTACGATTGCGCCATGACACGTGGCGTACTGATTGCAATCGCATGGTAAAACAATATTAACAAATATACTTTCCTTCATCCAATTATTTGACTTTGACAAAACGTTTAGCTGATAATTAAAACCCACACAGACTCTAAAGGACTATAGGTACTTGTTTTAGATAGGTTCCTAATAGTAAATAAGCCACTCCTGTTCAGAAGAACAGACTTCTGGGAAATACAGTGGTAAAAAGACCCCAAACAAGCATTACATCACTGGGGGCGGGGCCAAAAATGACGCAGAATCATCAAGCCCCGCCCCCTCCACCTGTACATGCCGGCTCTAATTTATTGAAGTGGGCAGATGCGGGAGAATTGCCAGCTCTCCCGGGATTCTAGGAGACCTACCCGAAAATTGGGAGAGTTGGCATGTAGGACATATGAACAAAATGTAAATCCTTATAACAGGAACATTCTACATATACAAAAAACAAATGCTGTACATCTTTCTTTCCACTTGAAAATATTTTTACCTTGTAAGTAGGTTAGATTTCTCTTTCGGTATCATACCCTTGGTTGCAGTCATTTGATTTTTGTTTTTAGGTATTTTTATTGTTGCAGCTATTGCAAATATAAACAACATTCAGAGAGGTTCCAGAATATTATGCTTTAAACAGCAAAATTGCTGCTATTATTACTGAGCTTTGGTATTTACCTGTCTGCCTTAATGTAAGAATGAGTGATGCTTCTCCGGCTATGATAGCATTGGTTTGATGTAAAAATTCAAGATCAGGCAGATTTCTTTAATTCTTTCTTTTGCTTTTCACAATAATATACTATAATAATATACACAGAGAGACAGAAGCATTGGCATATGGTATAAAGGACATCTGCACACACAAGAAAATAAAAAAAAGTTAAATTCTTAAGCTGGGTACACAGTAATGCAAATATCCCACAGATCACATGATAAACAACAGTTTGGTCAGATATTGCATTAGTGTGTACGCTCCCACAATCATGTTTTACTGTACGAAAGCACATTGTATCTGTTGATTTGGTTTTATAAACTTCCTAAAAATCACGATCAACGCTGGAACGATGTCGGGCAAATGTGGAAGTGTGTACGCACCCACAACCAGCGGTGTATCTGTACAGTGTGCAGTCACAATCTTAAACTTCATATCACAGATTCATTTCTTCCAGGCGCAAAAGCTCTCAACAGGCATAATCACAATCTCTTACCATCCAATAAATAAAAACACGACAACTTCTATTTTGGCTAAATAGGTCACAGTTTATTACTAATTATGTATAAACCTGGTGGCGACGAGAGCACTTGCCATCAGTTACCAACTAAAAGCTGAAGCAAACAGTGTACGGACTTATTACTATTAAATTAAATGGTCCCCACCATCAAATAAATATCCCCCACCAATAAATTAAAAGCTCCCACCCACCATTAAACAATTAGCCCCCACTCTCACCCTACTATAAAATTAATATCTCACACCCACCCACATTACATTAAGAGACACCCTCTGCACTTACACTAAAACCCCTTTTCCCATCACACGTACATTAAGCCCCTCCAAGCCAGGCTCCATATTTAATACAGGATCCAAATGTTGCCAGCTATATTTACACTGGAACTATTTGGACTTCTACGTTAAAGCATATATGATAATACCTGCTGGTCTAAGAAATTAATTTTCTGGTTGTGTACTTTGGCTAGGACATATTATGTAGTTGCAAATTACACAGGTATAAAATAAAATCAGTGTGAAAATTTTGTATTTTATATAGCAAATCACACAACTGTTAATCACACTATTATATAGTTTTAAAATTCTATCTCCATGTACATAAAAAAGTAAACTGCATGTATTTGGGTCATCAGTGTTTTTGTATGCAAGTAAATAAACTGCAGGAATGATTTTTGAACATGTCATGGCCTCTAAAGTGTAGATGTCATAGGCAAACCTAGGGGGGGGTCCTAGTGCCTGGAAACCCCCCTCCAAACCTGGGGCACTGTATAATTGAGGTGTCTGGACCCAGCCCCCACTTCACACGGCTCTGCTCGAAAAGAGAGAGCTGCGTGCACCTAACAGTAGAGCAGGCAGCATTGCCCGTGTAATGGGGATAGGAAGAGTTGGAGAGCAGCCAAGCACTCTCTAAAATTATAGCCACGCCCATATGCATGCTGGTCACGCCCACTGGCGGCATGGTGTGGAGACCCCCCTCTACAAATCCTGCGTTTGCCCCTGACTGTAATACAGAAGCAGTTATTACTTGTGTCTTTTTTTTTTATAGAAATTGTTATTTCTTATTTGGTCTTGGATATTTTATTTTTCCAAACATGATCGACCATTACAGCTACAAATATTGTCAATTTACATGAATGACATATAACCCTTTTACAGTTCAAGCATGTCAAAAACAACATAATAGACTTGCACTTCAAAAACTCACAATTCCTTAGCATGACCTTCTCCATTCTGTCTTTCTTTGATACAAACACTGAGTAAAATCCATTGATAAGTCTATTTAAAATTGCAGTGAGACCAACATGTGCTCTATTTGAAGATATACAGTAAAACTGGAGTGAGATGCAAACAAGTAAACATTTAGGGGTTTATTTACTAAACTGCGGGTTTGAAAAAGTGGAGATGTTGCCTATAGCAACCAATCAGATTCTAGTTGTCATTTATTTAGTACAGTCTACAAAATTATAGCAAGAATCTGGTTGCTAAAGGCAATATCTCCACTTTTTCAAACCCACAGTTTAGTCATTAAGGAGAGCAAAGCATAAAAAAAGGAGTAACTTTGCACCTGGGCAAAAACTCCAGAAAGGAGATTCCAGGTATTTCAACACTTTGCCATCAAGTACGATGTTATAGTGCATATGTGTTTTGGGCTATTACAATTCAAAAATGTTGCACTAATTTCATTTTCCTTCCCATTAGCCTCTGATGCGGAAAACTGCAGTAGCAAATGTATGAAGCATAAAAAAATCAATATCATAGAATGTGCAAAAATGTTTTCTTGCTCCAAAAATGCACAGTGCAATGAAGTGTACTGTGATGCAATAGTTGTTTAATCCTGAATAACACAAAGTGATCTTACATATAGTGAGGAATTAGGGCACTAGTATGGAATCAAAGAGTCATATCAATAAGGGTTCTAAAGCCCAAAGTATAGTGAAGGGAGAGAAACTATCTAAGCAGCTCCTTGTAGACCTTAGATCAGAGTTCCCTGGCATGGTTCCACATCAGTCTCCAACCAACTTCAGACCAGGAAGTACAACGCTCGATCCAAGCCTTGTTGCGATATGGGACTGTCTGCACATGTGCAAACTGGATACCATGCTCAGCGATATATACATGTACAATATACATAGATATATATCTAAAAAAAACAATATGTATATGTACATTATATATAGATATATATTTATAACAGCAATATGTACATGTACATTATATATACAATACTTTCTTCACTTTCCTTACTTTCCTATCTTACTCCCTTTTTGCTCATCCCTTTACTAACAAGCCCTCCTCTCTCCCCCCCTATCTTTTCTTTGCTTTTTCTTCTTCCTCCCCCCCTCCCCTGATCCTTTCTTCTCCCCATTTTGGTGCAGAATGTGCCTTTCAACAGTAAAATCTCAATCTGGATTAACCTCATAATACTGCTCTAGACTGTTATATACAGGTTATTAATACTATTACTTTAAACATATGTGAAATGACTTTAATGCTTTCTTCTAAAATTCTGGTAAGTATTGCTGAGTCACTTTCTGTACCTCTTATTTTTTGGGGAAAAAAAACCTCAATAAAATTTATTAAAAAAATAAATAAAAAAATTACTTATTTGTGCTACTATGGGCAATGTTTAGCCTGACAGGATAGTCCAGGTAAGTAGGCCAGAGTGTGCCACGCAGGGGCAGAACTACCGAACTACTGTTGGTGCAGCAGGTGCAGTGCACTGGGGCCCATGGAGATAATGGGGCCCTCATCATGGAGAACTAGTGAGTTGTCGGCTCCAGGTCCCTCTTACCCGTTTCCCTGCACCAGGGGCCCACAGCTCACTATTTAAAAAGTTATTCAACAGACAAAATGAAAATGTAATGACTGTTTTATACAGGTGGCTCACCCTTCATTGGCAGAGTTGCATTCGGTGGGCATAACTACACACCTGTCCCCCAAGATCAGAATTATATAGTTGTTAGAGAGAGCTGCTCTCTCCTACCAGTTCTGGCAACTTTGACTACCAGCTGCTTTTGGGCCGGATCCTGGAATGGTGGGACCCTGTTTGGAAAACTGATAACTACTATTAACCTCCTAGAAAGGGCAACAATTATGAGCACTCTACCCTCCCCTCCTCCACACATGGACCCAACATTAAATCAATTGCATTCACATTTAAAAAATAGGTTATTTCCTCCCCACCCACCCAAACATCAAATGAACAGTATTAATGTTAATCAATAGGCCTGTTAACCCAAACCAGCCTTAATATGAAATTAATAGCATTTACACTGACATTAACACCCCCCCTCCCACACACTCACCGGTCATCACATAACATTAACCCTCTAAATCACACATAACATTAACCCCACACACCAGTTATCACATCACATTAATCCCACCAGTTCCCACACCATACTACTCCATACACAATATTATCCCCCCAGTACCCACATAACATTAACCCCGCAGCTCCCACACTAGTCCCTACTTAATCCCCAGTCCCCACATAACATTAATTGCCCCATTTCCGACACCAGTCCCAATATAACATTAACCCCCAGTCCCCACATAACATTAATCCCCCATTCCCGATACCAGTCCCCATATAACATTACCCCCTAGTCCCCATTCAAGTCCTCAAATAACATTAACCCCCTAAGCCCCCACACCAATCCTACTCCAGTCCTCACATTACATTAATACTCCCACGGTATAATTATAATTCACACAGCTGCTCCAGTTAGACCATGCCTGAAGCCAATTCTGAGATTATGATCTGGAATGCTTGGGAACTGAGAGTTTTCCAACTAAGGGCTAGATTTACTAAACTGCGGGTTTGAAAAAGTGGGGATGTTGCCTATAGCAACCAATCAGATTTTAGCAGTCATTTATTCAGTGCACTCTACAAAATGAAAGCTAAAATCTGATTGGTTGCTATAGGCAACATCCCCGCTTTTCCAAACCCGCAGTTTAGTAAATCTAGCACTAAGACTTTTTTCTGTCCCTAATTTGAAGCACCATGCCTAAAATATACTAAATTACATTAAAAAATGACTTGTCTTTTCTTGACACTTTAGCCATGATCCTTCTCAGAGACTACAGATGAAAACTGACTGATCGCGTACACGTGTACCCCAAGCTTGTACATCATTCTTTTCATTTCAACGCCTGGGAAATAGCTGGTTGTAAGATGAGACAGTGGAGGTAGAAAACAAATTATAGTTCAGGGATGCTTGGGGGGTCGGGGGCAGGTTTGACAGTTGTTTTTCATACTCCTTTGTTTCTAAATATTTAATTTGTCAGGATCAGGAATCAATGAAGGTCGACCCAAAATCCCAGACTGTCAGTGCAATGTTTGACATGAACATTAGTCAATATTTAATATAAATAGCATTTTTACATTTTTTTTCCCTTAATCACACACCTTTAACATACTATAGGCACATGTCCTTTAACATAAAACAAAAATAAACATAAAATAAGTATATAACACAATATACACATGGAACAATAAACATTGTAATTTCATTGCAGGAAACCACTGTTGGTATTTTGTATAGATCCCGAAAGCTTTTATATAACACTATTAGATATATTTACTTCTTTATTTATTTTTTACCCAACACGACTATATTTACTTTCTTTATCCTTCCTCCTCCTCTCCTGCTATCACTTTGTGGCATCTCTCAGAACACTGTGCGGTAAAATGAGATTGGAAATGGCAGCCCCTTGCCATGCCTTAGAGCAGCTTTGCCGACTCTGTCAGAACTTGTTGGCTTGGCAAGAATATGCCAAGTCCTTTGGGTAGCAAAAGACAGTAGAATGACCCAAAAAAAACAACAAAAAAAAACAAAAAACAGGAATCTGCTGCCAAGAGATGAAAAGAAAATGAAGTTGCATAATTATAAGGGAGAATTTATTGAAGCCATTTGTCACTAAGTGCTGTACGCTTGCAACAGGCAAAATAGATTTGTACTTGAGATTCTGCTTAGAGATAGATGGAATGTAACATTCCGTTCTCTATTGTTACAGGTGTATTGTTCACACATGTTCACATAAAGGATCTGCGGCCATAGATGAAGTTGTCTGGCAGACAAGCGGAAGTTATTACGTTTGATAATGTCAGGGGCAGATCACTCGTGACACATAGTGTCAATGCACATTACTCTCCGTAGATTGTGAGCTAACGTGCACTGATGCTGTGACGTCCGAGGTTCTTATCGTTTGCATCTTGCTGGGGTTAATCATTTGCATTCACACAGAAAATGACTCATTTAATAATTCAACATTGTTTCTAGTTCTGCGCCCAGTTACAAAAAAAAAAAAATGAAATGATGTGGATTACGTGGCAGGCTGTCAGAAATGTTGGGGGAGTGATAATTGGAAAAACAGAATGGGGGGGTGGACGAATGCAGCAGAATGTCATAGATATTGAGGAATATGTAAGATCATTTTTATAGGAGAGTCAAATGAACACTTATTTCTCCATGTATAACAAATGTAATCGATGAAGTTTGTATAAGATTGTCAAATGTATCTCCCTGGAACCAGTATCTCTGCACTCAGTGTAGGTGATTGCTGACAACTCAGGACACATGGAATTCTGAATTGTGCTTTAGTGGCAGACTTCAGCATAATGCTCCATATTTAATAAAGTATGTGTCCTTTACACACTATAACATGTTTTTATATAGTTTATATAGTGGATTGCAGCACCATGCATTTTTATACCAATAATTATTGTAGAGCATTTTACACTTATGACGCCTGAAGAGCTGCAATAGTGAAGCGTATACCATGTACCATGTACAGTAAAGGCGTGATCACGTAATTGCAGGTCAAGTAGACGTTGGTGCAGACACGACTGCCGTGAGGCATATCTCTTCCGCGTGCTAGAGGGCTTCTACATGACACGCAATGACGATGATAATGTTCAGCAGCACTAGCTAGACGCTTCTGATTGGCCGATTGTGAATTGACCCCTTATGACTGATAATACATCATTCATTAATATCAGGGCTATATTATATAATGTTGCTGCAGTCGATTCGCATAAAATAATTGACATTTCCATTTTTGACGACTGCAGGAAAGAAGATTTCTACTTCATTTGGAAAGAGGAAAGCGACCGTGTTATTTAATTTAACTTAATTTAATTTTTATTTAATGTAATTATTTTAATTTCATGCAGTTTAATTTGTATTTTGTATTTTTGTTTGCATTTCATGATATTTTATATTGAAAATGCGACTTTCGCATTTATTAATAACTATCGAGACACTATTCTCTCGTGTATAGAACACTTCATTACATAATTATATTGTGTACAGCAGGGTAATGCAACCATAGCATTTACCACGAACACTGTCAGGCCTCTACTCTTTCTCCAAGCTGTCACTGGGGATAAATGTGGACGTTTCTAAACCTGACGTACATTTGGAGTGAATGGTATGATGTTACAGCTGGGTGCCGCTTGCCCAACTGAACTTATGCATGTAAATGCACTATTCCTTTTCTGCGTCTTTTTTTTTTTCTTCCATACTTTTGGGGCGGAAAAGACATCCAAACCAATCACTATCTGGAGGCGAGTTTTAAGGTTTATACAGACAGGCTTTTGCCCGAATTTGCTCACATAACCCTGCTTTGGTGGTCACTCAGTTGGTTCACAGCAGAATGCTGATATGTCGTGCTTACAGGATTCTCTGCCCTTTCTTTCTGATCTGCGGTTTTATACTATGAACACATGAGGTGCGCAGGATCCAAGGTCAGCGATCTTGATACCTAAAGTATTTTGGTGGTTTTAGAATGTTACCTTCTACTTGGAACACGGCATGAACATATTCCGCCACTACACTCATCTCAACACTCTAAGGGGTGAATTGGAGTCTACATACTTTTTTTTTTACCCTGCCACATGCTGAAGTCCAGTTGTTCATCATGATCTCTCAATTTGTGGTCAGTTTGACCCCCATATAGGTCTGTGCAAGTTCAAGTGGACATCCAAGTCTATTAGAAGACACACTCTTTCATCATCGGCATAGTAAGAGTTCTTTACTGTAAGAGTAGTCAGACTATAAAATTCTTTCCCAATGGAGGTGGTGATGACCAATTAATTAACCGGATTGGGCAAGATTGGATGCCTATTTACAAGAAATGGTATATCCAGGTATAACTATAAGAATGTTTGGATGATCACTCCAGAGAATAAATCCAATTTAGGGTGTCTGGAAGGAATTTTTTTTCTTACTGTGTAAATTGGCTACCAACCTGGAGTTTCGATTTGCATTCTTCTGGATTAACACACCTATAATGTATAAAAATAGGTCCCACTTTATGGACTTTTGTCTTTTCTTCATCCTTGCTGACAATGTGCAGTATGTAACAATACATAGTGATATTTACTCATCATATCTGATATTGGCAAAGAAGGTGGATAGTGCTGCACGAAGTTAATCCACTGCATCATTTAGATCACATTTATAGGAATGAGTTAAACAGATAAATGTTAAGAGAGCAGCTGTAATTGATTCTGCAGTTAAAATTAATGTCCATCTCCATGTCACATGTCAACCATCCATGCAGCCTCTACGGCCTGCATCCAACAGTTAGTTCTCCACTGCTGTAAAGACACAGGTACTCCCAACCTTCTGTTGTACTCTTGAAACAAGTGACTTCAATAACAACCACATTTATAACAGTTTAGAACATGTGGAGCACTGCCGCTTCTCATCCCACCTAACTATCACACTTAAGCCCAAGTCTAATAGGTGGGATGAGAAGCAGCATCGCCGCTTTAAAAATAGTGAGAGACAAGTCGCAATTGAAAATGACGCACTAACAACATGACGTTGATACTGGGGATCGTAATTTCTTACCACACTGCCGGGCATTTGTTCTGTCATTCTTAAGGTCAGTCCTCCTTTCTTCTACTTCGGGGAAGTCATTTTCGTTTTGGTCCTTTCGTGGTAGTAGCTGTCGGTGACACCACCACCTAAATTTCGTACCCCATCCACCTGGCCACCCACAAGTTATTTTGCAGAGACCACTTAATTGATTGTATTATTTATTGACCAGCTGTCCTATGTACCTCATAACTGTAGATAAAAAATGGGAATTGAACAGTGTTAAAGAAAGATTGTGGTATAGAGGTGGCGGAGACCTGACTGACATTTGAAATGACTGAATAAAGGAGAAGAATTAACTGAACAAGGAATATATGAAATAACTGCAAGGGGAACTGACTGGACTAAATACAGTATTGGCTTCAGGATTTGGTTAAATCCTAAGTGTTTTTATTAAGATTAGAGTTTTGTACAATCCCAATTATGTGCCTGTGCTTTGTGAAGGGAAGATGATGGGGGTAGGATGATGGTAATCATAATCATAGGCAAACCGAGGGGGGGGGGGGTTCCTAGTGCCTGGAACCCCCCTCCAAGCCTGGGGCACTGTATAATTGAGGTGGTTGGACTCTGCTCTCACTTCACATGGCTCTGCTTGAAAAGGGAGAGCTGCGTGCACCTAACAGTAGTGCACGCAGCATTGCCCATGTATATTATGGGGATAGGAAGAGTTGGAGAGCAGCCAAGCACTGTCTAAAATTATAGCCACACCCTCATGCATGCTGGCGACGTGGTGTAGAAATCCCCCTCTACAAATCATGCGTTTGTAACTGGTAATAATAATGATGACAATAGAGGCGGAATAGGGGAATTTCGAACAGGACAGAATGAGGAAATGAGAAAGGGGACATTGGGAGTAGCAATAGCAGGGGGGGGGTCCTTGCAATGGATACAGAACAGAGACCCGCATTTGCAAAAGCCGGGGCATTAACTCCCATAGGCTTATAAATAAGAAAGATGTAATCTGTGTAAATGATTATATCGCCGTTAATATAATTTTCTGGAAATGACAGACGACTTTTTTTCTTTAGCAGACAAGTGGCATCTTCAGACTGAATACCTCTGTGGATAATGAGGATCCCTGACATGGATAATACCGCATTGTGACAAACTGACAGCAGTTGAGGCCATGGAAGTATTCCTCCACGTACGGTGAAGAGTGGCAAAGAAGCATTAAGCAGTTTGCTATTAAAAATCCCAAGTGGAATTAGTGATAATACCAAACTGCTTGTCACGTCTTAGATTGCTAAATAGTATTATGTCTCGGGAGATGTCTCAAGATATTACAGCTAGGATCTTTATCTGTACATGTATTTCATTTTAACTTGATTGAGCCTGTCTATTGACTTTTTCTGGGGAAAGGTGAACAAAGGGATGGATTGTCTGTAGGTGTTTAGGTAACATATATGTATCTACAATGCTATGTCATGTTGAATCCAAGGAACACATTTTAGTCAGTGTGACATGAGAATCAACTTGGTTCAGAAGTAGACGTACGCTTGCGGATTGTATAACATAGATGGTTTTTCTCATTATAGTAGCTCAGGTAAACTACAAAAAGTAATGGGCAGCACGGTGGCTCAGTGGTTAGCACTTCTGCCTTACAGCACTGGGGTCATGAGTTCAATTCCCGACCATGGCCTTATGTGTGTGGAGTTTGTATGTTCTCCTCGTGTTTGCGTGGGTTTCCTCCAGGTGCTCCGGTTTCGTCACACACTCCAAAAACATACTGGTAGGTTAATTGGCTGTTAACAAATTGGCCCTAGTCTGTGTGTCTGTCTGTGTCTGTATGTTAGGGAATTTAGACTGTAAGCTCCAATGGGAAAGGGACTGATGTGAATGAGTTCTCTGTACAGCGTTGCGGAATCAGTGGCGCTATATAAATAAATGGTGATGATAATAACTATAAATAAATAAATGGTAAAGATATCTTATATTCAGAATGAGATTATAGGTCCTGGCCTGTAGATCTGAAATTCACAGTTTTAATAGTTTCTTTCCATAATGCTTATTTTTTTATAAGTAACTCTCAGAAAACTAGTTTGATGTAACAGCTCTCTGACTCCACAGGAAGAGATGATAAAACTGGTTAACGATCCACAAATATTTATGCTCAAGCATTACTCACCAGACCCAGGTCAGCCCAGAGCCCATCAGGTGATAATCAGGAAAATACACACTACACTGGCTCCTTCGCATGTACCCAGCTGTTCCAACCAAAGATTGCAGTATATGCAGCGCCGCTACGCTGAATCAATTCGAATAGAGATGAAACTAAAGGGAACAGGGCACAGAGAACAGTGTGCTTCACATAATGAACCAAAAATGGACACTTTAAAAAACTGACCTGACTAGTTACTTTTATGGCTTAGTCCAGGGATTATTCAGTAGATAATAAATTTAAATTCACATATCACCAATTGGATATTCAGTCCACGTTACCACAATGCCAAATCTGTCTGGAGGGGTGTTACACAGGGGCCTGTTCTCTGTAGGGTGGTTGGTGAGATAGAGTATGAATTGTGTAAGCTGCTGGGAAACACAAATAAGTCAATATCATGAGAAGTGGAGAGGGATATATATTATAATTATCTTACACCTATGTGGCAGTATATAGATATATATATATAGATATCTATCTATCTATATATCCATCTCTCCATATCTATCTATCTATCTCTCCATATCTATCTTTCTCTCTCTCTCTTATATATATATGTATATATATATATATATATATATATATATATATATATATATGTATATATACATATATATATATCTATATCAGAGTTAGCAGAGGAAAAGCAAATAGAAGAAATATGAATAGTGGTGAGACGACATTTGTAAGACTGGACACAAAGAAAAAAAGCAAAAGGGAGAGACAGATTGGAAATGAAAAGGAAAATAGAGGGAAAATAGAGAGACAGGATGGAAAGAAAAGGAAAACAGATAGGCAGAGTGGACGAGATAAGGAAAAGAGAGAGGCAGAGTGGACAAGAAAAGGAAAAGAGAGAGGCAGAGTGGCCAAGAAAAGGAAAAGAGAGAGGTAGAGTGGAAGAGAAAAGGAAAAGAGAAAGGCAGAGTGGAAGAGAAAAGGAAAAGAGAGAGGCAGAGTGGAAGAGAAAAGGAAAAGAGAGAGGCAGAGTGGAAGAGAAAAGGAAAAGAGAGAGTCAGAGTGGACGAGATAAGAAAAAGAGAGAGGCAGAGTGGACAAGAAAAGGAAAATAGAGAGGCAGAGTGGAAGATAAAAGGAAAAGAGAAAGGCAGAGTGGAAGAGAAAAGGAAAAGAGAGAGTCAGAGTGGAAAAGAAAAGGAAAAGAGAGAGGCAGAGTGAAAGAGAAAAGGAAAAGAGAGGCAGAGTGGAAGAGAAAAGAAAAAGAGAGAGGAAGAGTGGAAGAGGAAAGGAAAAGAGAGAGGCAGAGCGGAAGAGAAAAGGAAAAGAGAGAGGCAGAGTGGAAGAGAAAAGGAAAAGAGAGAGGCAGAGTGGAAGAGAAAGGGAAAAGAGAGAGGCAGAGTGGAAGAGAAAAGGAAAAGAGAGAGGCAAAGTGGAAGAGAAAGGGAATAGAGAGAGGCAGAATGGAAGATAAAAAGGAGGTGGAACTGACAGGTGGGGGAGAATATTGTTGGGACTGATCTAGTGAAAGTGTAGGACGATAATATGTAATGGATGGGGATATGTGATGGATGAAGTGGGAGACGGCTGGAACCACAGTGTGGAGGACTATTTTGATGCTGATGAAAATGTAGTAGATGTAAAAAAGAATATCTTATGTAGTAAATACAGAGTGAATGTATGTATAAGAATAGTAGTAATTGGAATGAGATTATTGAGACGCAGAGGGTACATGTTTGAGGGAGTTTCCCCTCTGCACAAACATTTCTACTCCACATAAGGACTTGAGTTTTAGACCAGCTCAGAGGTGCCAGTTTTTGTACCTTGTCCTAAACTTTTGGAGAGACTTGTTTCATTACTGTTTTTGTCCTCAATTGTAAAGCGCTATGGAGTATATCGGCACTATAAAAATAAATGTTAATAAATAAGCTCTTTACTTAGTGCAGACATCATGCTATTCTCCTCCGTGTTGGCAGAAGGGTGCGGGGCCTGGAGTGAAACAGGTGATTACACAGTCCCGATAGCAGCTGCCATCCATGCTGCTTTACCTATGGTTGTGCAGCTTTCTGCAAAGCCCTCCTCTCATTTTAATAATCTTGCTCTTCAAAATGAAAACTTTTTTTTTTGCATGAATCCACAAAACCAGGCAATCCCCACTTAACATGCTCACCATCCATTTACTCCCATCAGCGGGTCCAAATCTTGCACTTATGCAAATGTTGCCATTCTTAGCCCACAAGTCCATGTGTTTAGGGGGTCAAACAAACTGGCAGAAAGCGAGGCGCGTGACATCACCAAAGAGGAGATTGCACTGCGTCTTAGCAGTTTTCTGCACCAAAACTACCTACTAAGGGTCCAAGGCAACATATCTCAATAGGGATCTGCTGAAAAAGTTATCACTAAAATTTGCATTTGAAGCTTATTAGCTTATGGAAGTTTTCTGCTTGTTGCAGAATATTTATTTGATCCAAATTAATGTCCGGTTGCACCTATCATGATACAGTAAAGTTTATACATAGCACAATTACTGTTCTTATATGGAGAGGGTGAATATAGGGGTTATCCATTGTTGATTCATTTTGAAAAATGTCGGTATCTGTACATTTTTAGGAGATAACAAGGGCAGGTAAGCATTTAAATGGCAAATTTTAATAATTCTGTCCACTGGCGTCTTCTGCCAATATTACAGTGAATCACACTCAGATGGAAGCACTATAGGGATGTTTAACTATGCTTTCACCTCTTTCTGTCCATCGTTAAAGAATTGTATAGCTCTTAGCCCTCATTATAAAAAGAATTGCATTATTCCCATCAAAATAGATTTGTTTGGATTGTTAATAGATTCTCTCTAACCAAGTGAGAGGTTCTGATGACAGTTTGCTGAATTCCATTATTCTGCTCATTCTCACTGACATGAGGTTGTTGAGAACATTCTGATACATTTCCTCTCTGACATATTTCCTTGCTGTATAAGTTCAAACAAAGATACACCAAAGGTATAAGTCAAAGCTAGCCACAATAAATAAGACATTTTAATCAGTGGCGCACGCAGGGGGGGGGGTTTCTGAGTCTCTAAACCCCCCCCCTGCGCTAACTAAGTGGCCACTGTCCTATACAGCAGCCGCGGCGCTGTCAAAGAAGTGTCCGCGTCGGTGCTGTATTGTATACAGCTCCACCGCAGACGCTTCTTAGACAGCGCCGCGGCTGCTGAATAGGACAGTGCTGGCGAAACGGAGCTGCTGCCCCCCCGACAATCCTCCGTGCGCCGCTGTTAATGGCCAAAAAAGTACAGTAAAGGGTCCTCCTAAATTAAGTAGTAGAAACTTAATTGCTCTACCCCAAATAGAAACAAGATTTAAGCTACAAGGTAGAATAATATCGAAATAGAGGGATAGGCGCTAGAAGTAAGAAAGCCACAAATTATCAAATACAAGGATGTTTTAGACATATAAAACTATAAAGTGTATAAGCTTGCCATTGTTCTAAATCAGAAGGCTCTGGCCGATTTGGAGTTCCCCTCGCCTCTTTGAGTAATTGTCCCCCCTCTCCTGAATACAGAAAAGTTGGAAGAAGTCACCAGATCTGTAGATTGAGTTGAAAATCAATTTATTGTAGATTAAAAATACAAATCTATATACTTACAGTTTTGTGCAGATATAGGGGGGAAATCAATTGACCGCAAGTTTTTTGTTTTTTTTTAACACCGCGTTAATTCATTTTAACACGTGTTTTTATCATTTTCGAGCGGGTTAACTTTACCCGCGATTCAATTCCGTTTTAAACGCAGCAGCTTTTTTTTTTTTATCAAACAGTCCTATCGTGGGTGAGAGCCCACCGCGTTAAAAGCTATTCAATTATTTTTTAACGTAGTGCGTTAAACAGGCCAATATGCTGTTTTATCTCGCACCTCTTTGGGGTGTGCTAAAAATAAAAAAACCTAGGAACACTATTTAAAATCATGTAATAATGAAAAAAAAAGAAAAACTATGTTTACCAGTAATGCATAACATGAAAAAGTTGATTTTATTTAAATAATTAAAAAAAACATAAAAAAAAAATCAATCAAAAAAAATCACAAATTAATTATATTTATGTATGTTTTTTTGTAATAATATGTATGTACTAATGTGTTTTGACATGGTATAGATGATTCTATAGTAAAAAATAGTGAAATAAAAAAATATGCTAAAAGAAAGTACTGTATGTAGATATTATCAAATAGAAAGGTTGTATAATGCAATCTAATATATGCAAATATATGCCAATCCTTTTTTTTTTTTTATACATAACCACGTTAAACCCTCCCCTTCACTCCCCTGAAAATTCGCAGCGTTACCTCTTTTTCAATTGAATTGCACGAGTTTTAACGCTGCGTTAACTAAAAACGGTCGCGGGTACAAACCCACGCAGGATTTTTTTTAACGTTGCGGGAAAAAAACCCAATTTGCGGTCAATTGAATTTCCCCCACAGAGCACTTTGGGGCTGACCGTAGCCTTGCACCATCTTGTACATGGATCAGGGCTACCGTAAGCCCCAAAGTGCACATAATCATATAAAAGTCTACAACAAGAACAATATATAAAAACATATAATGACTCGACTTGGTAGAACAATACTAATTTTGAATCTCTATATTTATTATCGATTCCTGAAATAGGAAAATCACAAATGTCCGAAGGAAATGCCCGGAGTTTATACATTTTTCAACATAGTTGACTAATTCTTTCCACTACTTATTCTACAGACCGTAGTCATCACCGATCCATTGAGTCATAACACAGAACGTGTATGGAACAAGGTTGAAGAAATAGTTGCGTACCTAGCATTTCCAGATGTGACATCGTCACCACTGTCATGCTCTGGGGTTGTTTGAAACATTACAAGTAAAATATCACTTCTCTGTAGTCCCTTGGTCTTCGTAGAATATGTTTATAATGGGAACTTGACAGATATCTATTTGCAAAAGGCCACAAGTTTAGACAAGTCAAGTCGAGAATAAGTCATCTGTTTTTGTAGCATTTCTTACTTTTACCATCCATTAAAGGCCATCTTCACATTAATTAGTCACAATGCTGAATGCCTGAATGACTCTGGAGTATAAAACGTCCCTAGATGAGTGAAGGACTTAGGTTATTCAAAAGTTGACGCTATGGAAGGACGACAGCTAAACAGGTAAGGAGCAGCTCTGCAGAATTCATACAGCTGTATCTGTGCTGATTGTATAGTGACTCATTTGATATATATTATTTGTGTTACAGTGTATCCAAATTGCATGTTGTGTTCTTCTTTTGGATATCTACAATGCATCTCTGGTGTCAACCTGGATTTTCTCTGACTGTAAGTTTGAAGCTTGATTTATGTATGTCTGTGTACTTGTGGAAAAAAAATTACTAATTTTTGATACAGGACTAAATAATATCTAAAACTCAGCTATTTTGCCAAGGGGTCAGATTAGATTGCCAAAATGATGGTGCGCACATTAATAAAAATTGAGCATGTGACATTGCCGATGGAGAGCCCTCATAAGCTGTCTCCCCTAGTGCCACCCCTGATACAGGTCCATTTGCTTGAATCTCCCCAACCCACGTCTGACTATTTTTTCTTAGTTATATTACATATCTTTTTGATCTCCCAATGTTCTTTTTGCTATTAGTGGGATTGTTTATGCCGATTTATATGTTTTATGGTGTTCATTCCCCACTCTGTATCCTCTTCCCTTGATCCTTTTTATGTCCCTCTTTCCTTATTTGCTTTTTGTGTCCCTGAAATTGACAACCCTTAAAAAAAAAAGGATTGATGTTAACAGAAACAGAAATTGCTAACCCCATTGTCCACCAGCCAAGTAGCTGTGATGCAGAATACTTTATACTTTTGGATTTAGACTAATAGTGAAAAAAATATTCTACTGAATGTGGAACTGAACCAAACCCTAATTAGCATTTTAAAATATATACACTGCATATTTATATTTAATGAGAGGAGGGCATATAGGACACTGTTCTAGCTGGGGACTTTTTGTAAATGACCTACCCATTGTAGTCTCTCCAGATGGCATGAACTCTCTTAGCTGTTAATCTGAAATTGAATTTTAAAGGAACCATCCTAGCATCCATCTTGGCAGCCAAAAAAAAGAAAACATCTCTTTAGCAGAAGATGAAAATGTCATAGCCCGTTTCAGTATTCCGGATACAATGAACGAAGACCAGTTTAGTAATATTAGAATTTTCAACTGATTTTCTACAACGGTGTGTGTAATTATATTACTGATGCTTGTTGCATGTTTAATGTACATCACATTTTTCCTACTTGTATACAATAACTCACCCTTATTTAGAAGTAAATAACAATATAGGTGGCAAGAATTAAGAGAATATAAGTTGTAATGAAACCGTACATCTAAGTGATTAATGCTAATTGGCTTTTACTCTCCTTTGAAGACAGATTTGCAGAAACTGAATTACATATATGTATACAAGACAGAAAGAAAATTATCAGCGCTTATCCTTTAAGCGCTGACAATTTTGTTTCTGTTTTGTATACATATATGGGCATTTATATTGCCACGCAGCTGGTACCACATACAATATGGGATATACCGAGCGCGGGCTTGTTGCCAAGCAGCTGGTACCATATATAATGTGGGATATACCAAGCGCGAGCTTATTTTTCTCTGGTTTTGTTTCAAAATATTGCCTTTTTGTCATAGCAGCTGTCCATCAAGCCTATTTAGGGCACATTTGGGTGTGGCTCACAAGCCAGCCTTTGCTAGATGTAAACCCCTATACCTGGGAGGTGAGTGCATCTGATTTTAACTGCATTTTAATAGTGTTTAAAGCATATAGGTCAGTGTAGGACCTGCATATAATGAGGTACCCTTGACGTGGGATGCAGGCTTAAGTCTTTTGATCCAAATATGAACTAATACCTCATGTTTTCATTTTGATAGACACACACAGATATGCAGTTTAAAGGATAAGCGCTGACAATTTTCTTTCTGTTTTGTATACATATATGGGCATTTATATTGCCCCGCAGCTGGTACCACATACAATATGGGATATACCGATCGCGGGCTTGTTGCCAAGCAGCTGATACCATATATGATGTGGGATATACCGAGCGTGGGCTTATTTTTCTCTGGAATTACATATATGGACAGTTAAAGTTCATAATCTTACGTTTAGTTGTATTAAATAGGCAGAGCTTTTATGGTTGTGTGTGTGCAGAAAAAGGTATTATAAATACATAGACACAATATGAACACAAAACATAGTACAGTTGTAACGGGGCAGATGGTTGGCACCACAAAAGTAGTATAAGGAAGGATTGTACAGGCCTGGGGGTATGGTAGAGAGGCGAAGGTCCCCCCCCAGTAGTGTTGGAATAAAACGAGGAACACAGGGCTAAAACTGCATAAACTGGTGGGTTTATAAATAAACCCACCACAGCAGCAGATGAGTAGCAGTAGTGTAGAGAAGTAATAGCACAATACCATCAACATGCAATGTTATTCAACAAGTGACAAAATAAATAACATTTTAGGAATCTTGGTTCAACAATATGCAAACATAAATCAACACAATACTTTTAGTGCATTTATACCCAATATACTTATCAGACAAAAATCAGCAGAGATGCAACAAGGATTAATCCGGCTTGTTCAGGTAAGATGCTTTCTAGTTCACTCTATGATATACAGAACCCAATGGGGTAAATTATGATCCACAGGTTTAAGTGAAGTTTCAGCTGACACATGAAGCTTATTTACTTGTACAAGTTGAAATCAGTAGTCCACTTAGCAATCTGTCTAATGGAATAAGCAACTCTCTCACAGCAACTGTAGGGTTAAACAACTTGCAATTCTCTCATCAGCATCCATTTTAGGCAGTTTCCATCAGCTTGTAGATAACTTTAAATACAGCAGATTTAGCTGGAACAAACTCTTCCTTTAGCCAGTGCTATAACACCTCTCAATAGCAATATTACAGTCCTGGTCAGAGGTTTTAAAAACACAGTTTCATGTCTCACTTAAATAACTTGAACATAGCAAACCAAGAGAAACTTAACTGTCTTCATATGAATCCTGCTGACATGTCATGGATAGTGGCAAGTTAGGTCTTTTCCTATACTGCAAAGGTGCTTCTTTCTGGGCTGGCTACAGACATCCCTCAGGACAACAATTTAGCCATAGATTCAGTGTCTCTTCATGGGAAGATCCTCCATTAGTTCAGCCAGCAGCCACACACATCTCTAGCCAGTCCCTTTTTGCCTCCTCCCCTTTTCCACAAGAATCTCCCTGAAGCCTTCTAGTACATTATTGGGCTCTAGAGAGCATCCTGGGCTGTAGTTTGCAGACTGTCCACCCAAAAATGTCCGACACAATTTACATTTAACTTCCCAGAGACACTCTAGGGAGCTATAGTTTTCTGAATGAGTGCATGCAGTAATATACCTGTGATTTGCAGGGTATTACACATCTGCAAACCCCCATTTACTATACATAAAAAATGTCAGAGGAAAGACACCAGGCACTGAAACATAGCTTTAGTAATTACTAGGGATTCCATTTTGGAATGGGTGCTATTTATGGTTTATTTATTATCGTTTATATATATATAGCGTCAATCATATTATGCTACGTGGACAGAGAATATGTAGTCATTCACATCAGTCCTTGCCCCATTGGAGCTTACAATCTAATTTCCTAATACACTCACATGCACTATGGTCCATTTTGTCAGAAGGCAATTAACATATTTTTTTTGTGGGAGAAAACTGAAACTCCCAGAAGAAACCCACGCAAACATGGAGAGAATGTACAAACTCCACACAGATTATATATTTTTGTTTTGATTGTGATAATGTGTTTGTTTATAATGCAATACATATTACCATTTCATATGCAGCACTCACAACCACAAAATGCTGCTTCACTGCTTCTAGATGTAAAGTCAGTTTCTGCAAATTTATATAATTGGAATCATATAGGAAAGAAGAGGAAATACTTACACAGGTTGTTGGATTTATTTCTGGATAGTTTGGGAAAGTTTTTTTGGATGAGATAATTATTAGAGTATTTTGTGCAACGTATTTTTAAGAAGAATTTAAATAACATTAAGTGGTATATTTACTAATCTGCAGGTTTGAAAAAGTGGAGATGTTGCCTATAGCAACCAATCAGATTATAGTTATCATTTATTTAGTACATTCTACAAAATAACAGCTAGAATATGATTGGTTGCTATAGTCAACATCTCCACTTTCTCAAACCTGCAGTTTAGTAAACATACCCCCAAGGGTCAAAATGTTAAAAGGTTTTACTGGGAAGTACATGGATTTATGGGTCAAGATGGTGGTGTCTAATGGGTTGTAAAATCTAGTGGGGTGGATTGGGTTGTTCCTTGCCAACTACACATGAGTACACATATTTTATGACTAACATGCCAAAAAAATAAGATTTTGGATAGGTGGTCAAGATTTTTTCAATCAGGTAAAGAGGGCACATTCCCTGGTTTGTGGGAGGGCAGATTTTTTTCGCCACCTTTGAGGTGTCAAAGATCAGGTCTCATCCTATAATTTGAATGGTTTCTCTCTTCCCACTGGGGGTGTTCCACAAAGCTGGGAACAGTTTGATTTTCCGAATTTAGTTCCAAGTACAGTGAGATGGTTGCACCCCTTGAAGGACAAGTAAGGGTATTTAATCACATAAGGAAGCAGTGCGGGTCCACATTTTTTGTACTTTGTAAATCATACTTGCCAAGTTTGGCAAGAGGTACTCTGGTGGATTCGCAATATGAAATTAACTCCCAAAAGTGAACAACTCTTTTAGATTTTACAGGACATTTTAACATTTTTCAGGTGCTAAAAGCCCCCCTTCCAGTGATATCAAAACTAGAAAGTTTGTGTAAATGCAAATTAGCCGTTTATGACCTCTGTTCAAACACCTTTCAAATCAGGTTTTCTTTACACTGGCCTAATTTCTTACCAAAATGTCCTACAAAGATGATATTAACACCACACAGCAGATCATAAGCTTTCCTTAATTTGCATACCAAACATGACTCCTGTAAGTATGACATTTTCCAGTGTCCTTATTTCCCTTCATTCAAACTTATGCCAGCTGTCATCCATTTGAAATTTCCTGAGACATCATTGATCACCAACAATGTGAGGGGTCTGTTTGTTGGATATCACTTAGCATACTGATATAACCTTAAAGAGAGATTTCAAAACCTCTTTTACAACCCGTGACATAAATTGGTATTGGGCAATCATCTGTAACTATGTGTCTGGAACTCTCTATCCATAAATACCTCATGGGGAGAACAGAATAGTTTAGCACAATCAAAATAGATACATTAATTTAGTCTCCCCTCATTCAGGGTTTTGACCCATGGCTGGACAAAGAGTTCATCTGATCCACACCAAGCTAATACGATTAATTTTCAAACACATATTTGCAGCTTTATATGACTAGTAATTAGCTTGCATATGACACTCCACTTTTACTGGAAGCCAAGAGCTGGAGCAGACAGTGTACCTGAAATCAGCTTCTGCAGTTTACACAGCAGGACGACTCAGTACATCCAGTCCAAAGGGCAGAGTTCTCCAGTAATGGGAACTGCAGATAATCGGTGGGGTTCAACTTCAGGTAAAAACAGAGGTCCTAAAGGAGATATGGATCTTTGGGATGATGGTCAAGGAGGCTGTAATTTTGTCAGACCTGTCCAATCACACTCTGTGGTGCAAGAGATAAAGTGAGAGACTTTCTTTGGAGTAAAACAGTTTCATATTAATACACTTGGAGTGAGAGATTTGCTATGTTTAAATAACATTCTATCTGAAAATTATACCAGAGTATATCTATTAAAGTTTTATGAAAAATAATGTAGCTAGGTCTGTGGAGTGTCCGTTTTAACCCAGCACAACATGCACCATTAATTTAATGAATACTTCTCTTTTCCTACAGTCCTCTGGAAAATCAGACTATTGCTTGGTCTTGCTAAACAGCTGTTTGGTTGAAGCCGATCGGAGTGAAGAGCTAGCATTCCTGAAGCCGTTTCTAGAAAAGTCTTTCATGAAGAGGTCCTTCCGGAATGGCGTTGGGTCGGGAATAAAAAAAAATTCTTTCAGAAGAGCAAAATCCTAACAAAGTGTTCTCAGAATGGCCCCTATCACAGAGATGAATATTTTTTTTTATGAATGCACTTAAAGCAATCTCTGTACCTTTTATGGTGAGATATTTATGAATTAAGCCATGTTTTATTTGTACCATGACTATAGGCATTGACACAAAAAAGAGGGAGCTCTAATCTTACATGGACTTTTTAGAAATGTTTTTATCTCCCCTCCGATGGAGAGATAGATATTTACACAGAGCCCAATGACCTCTATGGAGAATCAGTGAGGTAGATTTACTAAACCTTCTAAAAAGCTAAAGTGGGGGTGTTGCCCATAGCAACCAACCAGATTATAGTTATGTTCTAGAATGTGCTCGATAAATGATAGCTAGAATCTGATTGGTTGCTATAGGCAACACCTCATCTTCCAGTGACTGTGTCCACAGCTGCTTCGAGAAACAGTTGCCGTAGAAATAGACGGGTAAAGTACAACATATTCTATTTTCCCCCGTCCCTGTTCCGACATCTGCAAGCTGTGTGTACAGGCATTCTGTTACTCCATAGAGATCAATGATGCGCAAATATCCAACTCGCCTCCTTCAGAGATACAGAAATAAAAATAGCCGTGTTTGCATGGCGTTATTTTGCAGGTTTATAGAATGCTAATTAAATTATCATTTACATAAAATCAGCAGTGCCAAATATGTACTCACATGCACCAATTATGATTACTTAAAGTGTAATTAAAAATTTAAAAAAAAAAAAAATGCATAGAAAAATTGCAGAAACAAGTCACATTTGTACACAATGGTTGGTCTAATTTCTTCAAAGCAATTTAACCAGGAAGAAATCACTTGGGATATATTGATTAATTTTTACAGGCATCCTGGGAAATTACATTCATTTTAGAGATGCCAGTCTTGTAGCTACAATCAATTAACTTAGACAAGTCATGGTTTCTACTGAACACACACAGTCGTTATACACTCAAATCTTTGTTTCATCTTCCTACCGCTCATTACATTAAGGATGTAAAGCACTTTATAACACCACTAAAGGACTGCAGAAATGGCTACATTATATTACTATGACAGCAATGTTATTGTCATACTATACTGGTTAATAGTACATAAAATATATTATACTTACCCAATCAGCACCTATTCTGTGTTATTGTATTGTTAAGGGTATCAACACTGTAGTTTCCATTATTGAAAACCATAATACAGTATTTATTATACAATTTTTTTAAGCCATTTATCCATTTAATTTTGTCTGTAAACAAACATACTATTGCATGTGTTTCAGTGCATACTTTTAATATTTTGCCCACATTTGTTTTGGCACCTAATAAAATTTGTGTTAATAAATTATTGTCTTTCATGCGCAACATACAATATGCACTGGTCACTTACAAGACTTGTATTGAACCTTGTGGTTGTTACTCCCTTGAATAGTCCAGGGGGTAAATGTATTAAGTGCTGATTTCTGCAAGTCGTTGGAAATCGGCGAGTTTGCATTGAAAATTTAAAGCTGCAATGGCTTCAAAGGCATTGTTGCCTTTAAATTTTCACTGCAAACTTACCAATTTCCAACGACTTGCAGAAATCAGCACTTAATACATTTACCCCAGGTGTTAATTAAGTCTCGCAACTGTAGTAAAGGAGAAGTGCAGAACAGACCAAGGGAAATCTGAATGATCAATATGTGAGATTGTTAAAGACACAGAGGCTGGTGGTCAAGTCAGATAAATAGAGATTGATCTTTTTATTGATATAGTTATTGCTACAGTATTGCTATAGCTGGTGAACAAACAAATCATTTTTCAATAGACCATGCAAAACCATGCCCTGGTTTCTATGCCCCTAGCACTAGAGTGGAATCAAAGTAAAACAAAAAAAATAATAAATAACTGGCCCCTTTTTGTCTTCTATGTGTCCCCTATCTTTTTTCCTGTAGCCATTCCTTTACCTGCTTATAAATCTTTGAAAACCAATCAAAAGTTCTTTAAAAAAAAAAAATACAGCTGCCTAGTAACAATAATGTATAATAACTGTAGTGTGTTGTCCTCTAAGTGGTTTGCCTGCAAAATAAACAGCTATTGGGCAATGCTGGGTCACCAATTCACAGTGGGACCTTACACTGACTGGCAGAGATATAAGGGTCCTATTTATTAAGCCATAAACAATGCAAAAATTGCTTTTTATTCGGATGGTTTAGGCATTTATAAGTTACATAGCTATGTAACAAAAGCCTAAATATACAATATAATTTTCAATAGGGACTGCGGTCTGGAGATATTTAACAAGCTCCAAAAAGCCTAGCTTTACGGAACCTGAGCCTGTTGGTGTTAGCCGTTCTACCGTATGTGGAGAGCATTGCGGTAGTGATCTGGTGTGGGACTTTAGACTGTGTGGGACTTTAGAGTGTAAGCTCCAATGGGCAGGAACAGATGTGGGATTAAATAAATAACGCTGTGTATTATGGTGGCACTAAATAAATGTAATAATAATAATAATAATAATAATAATAATAATAATAATATAGTGCAATATAAAACAGTCCAAAAAAACAGTGATGTAAAGTTATGAAAACTGAAAAGAAGTCTCCCAAAACTTCAAGAAAAATTATGAACACACAAGTCAATTTGAATGTGTTACACACTTTGCTGCGATGTGTAAAATGACTAAACACAATGCGTTACAAATAAATTATGTTGGCGATGAAAATAAAATTAAATCTGTACAGTAAGATAAAATGTTAACCTGAGAAAAAATGTCTATCCTCATCGGAGAGGTAATATCCAGTTGTGCATATGGATGATACAGAACACTTCCAGTATTACACAACTAATGTACTGTAATGTGACAAAATTCTGTATCTGGGTAAATGTGGTGTAAAATGTATTAAAGTAACGTCTGGGAAACTCAGAGGATGGAAAATGGGGATTGACTGTAACTCTAGTAATCAGTTTATTCGCCACTCAAATTATGAAGACAATAATTTGATTTGTTCAAACTATTATAAACATTAAACAGCGATGGTGTGAAGGCAGCTTTGTGAAGGCAATTAGATTGTTTTACACAGAACAATATTCTGCAGTATGCGTCCTGTCTGCATTTTTACACTTGTCAGAACTTTATATGTGTTTGCAGTAGTGCAAATTATTTCAAAGCCACATCTCTCAGAGCCCTGTGTATAAGTTATTTACAGTCTGCCTCCTTTAGCTGATATTGTCCACATGTAAGAAACTATTATGCCTGAGATAATGTCCACAAAGATCAAATATGCCAATCATTTAATGCTGCTATATAATGCCACTAATAATGCCATGCAACATCTAATATACCAGTGACAGTGCCCTGTAAGGTGTAATATACCATAGATAAGTCCCTGTAGGTTATAATATGCTTGTGTTAATGTCCAGCAGGATTTAATATGCCAGTGAAAATGCACAGAAAGGTGTAGTATGCCAATCATAAGGAAAAAAGGAACAGGAGAGGATAATGGGAAGCACGGTGGCTCAGTGGTTAGCACTTCTGCCTCACAGCACTGGGGTCATGAGTTCAATTACCGACCATGTTTGTATGTTCTCCATGTGTTTGCGTGGGTTTCCTCCGGGTGCTCCGGTTTCCTCCCACACTCCAAAAACATACTAGTAGGTTAATTGGTTGCTAACAAATTGACCCTAGTCTATTTCTGTATATTAGGGAATTTAGACTGTAAGCTCCAATGGGGCAGGGACTGATGTGAGTGAGTTCTCTGTACAGCACTGCGGAATCAGTGGCGCTATATAAATAAATGGTGATGATGATGAAAAGTGGAACAGTAGCAATCCAGCCAAAAGTCCACTCTGCCCATATTTTGTGACCTAAAGGTATATGGTCTACTGGAAAAGTGGTATTACACTGCCAGGAAAAGGTGTGGTTTGGGTGTATCGGGTGTGTGGTCTCGTTTATCCTGATTTTTCAGTCGGGGATGTTGACCGGCATACAGTAGGGAGGCATGACATGTTTGGGCCTTTGAAACATGTGTTATACATTAGGGCTATTGGATCATGTAAAAGAGTTGTTTACTTTTGGACAGTCCCTTCCTAATTTAACCTGACCCCCTGAATAGCAAACAGGGGGCATCCCCACTAATACAGCCGAGATACCGGATAACTCTCCACGCAGCTTACTGTGCAGCTGTAGCTTACGGCTGGTATACAAGTCGCCCACACCGGCAAACCCTTATGCTGTTAACCTTAGGGGCCTGAATCTCACTGGGCCCCTTGTGCCTGCACAAGGGCTACTATGTCCATTATTACACCCCTCACTGGACCATTAGAGGTTTGGGTTGAGCTAAAAAATGTTTTTTATTGTATCTTCATTAACTACACCCAACACGAAGGGGTATATGTACTAAACTTCCAGTTTGAAATAGTGGAGATAATGTCTATAGCAACCAATCAGATTATAGCTATCATTTATTTAGTACATTCTACAAAATGACAGATAGAATCTGATTGGTTGCTATAGGCAACATCTCCACTTTTTCAAACCCTCAGTTTAGTAAATATACCCCTAAACGTTTAATATAAGTTGAATTTAGCCCTATGGGGTACATTTATCAAACCTTCTAAAAAGGAAAAGTGTAGGTGTCGCCCATAGCAACCAATCAGATTCTAGCTATCATTTATCTAGTACCTTCTAGAAAATGACAGGTAGAATATGATTGGTTGCTATGGGCGACACCTGCACTTTTCCTTTTTAGAAGGTTCGATAAAACCACCCCTTAGACTCCAGCCAGCAGTCCAAAATGAGCACAGTGTCTATAATGGAAGTGCACTGAGGAGACGAGACAAAATAAGGCAAAAGGTATTTGGGAAAAGTATTAGAGACCCAATCAAGGGTTATATTGTGGACACGTTTATGAAAATTGGTTGACAGGAGAAATGTGATGTTAGCCATAACAACCAATTGGTATTTTTTTTTTAGTTTATTTTGATTGTATGGTATAGATTTCCCCTCTTTGTCCTTTTATTAATATCCAGTTTTGTTTTATTACTATGTTTGTTTCCAGTTGTAAAGAGCTGCAGAGTAATCTGGCACTACATAAATAAATGTTAATAATAAAATAATAATAATAATAATAATAATAATAATAATAATAATAAAAATACTGACATCACCTTTCTTATAAGTTTATGATATGTGTCTTATTTAATAAAAATATCTAATTAACCCTTTAAACATTTGGTACAGTCCCAGTGAACTATATTTCGCTGTTATTAGCAAGGGACTGCCATCGAAAGAGTAAAAACATGATTAATAAAACTGTTTCACAAAACAAATGTCTAACATAATATATATATAATCTAATCTCAGCCTGGAAAATGTCAAGTGAACTTTACTGATCTATTGTAAAGAGAATTAACAGAACGGATTCTCATAGGTATAATCCCCTCCAACAACTATATTTCAGATGAGAAAATCAGTCAAACTTCCTGTGTTTACCATTCATAATCGCTATTAAGATCAATGCCTGCAGTAATTAATAGGGCCTTCCAGGAGTGTTACCTATTCATCCGGCCAGATGAGTGGAATATGTTTTATACATCATAATCTTTATACGATAAGTAGATTTGACAGTGTTCATTAAGTGTATCAACCCACATTACTGGCGTGGTGAGTAACAAGTTAGATTTGTTGAAGAGGAACTTAATATAAAGCGCTATAGGACAAGATTGGCTCGCTGTGGGTGAGATTTAAAGCATAATTATTTGCTATAGTTCTGTATTAATGGGTACTAATGTTTCAGGAATTAAATGCAGCTCAAACTTTCTGCAGTATCTTGACAAGCTATAACTAGTTAAGCAGTATACTTTAAAATAATAAGATATTCACATAAGGAGAAAAATGAAAATCATGAATACTCTTATCGTTTTTTGATTGAATTGTTCAGGAAAATATTCAGAAAGATGTCAAGAAAATACTTTTAGAGAATTATAATTATTGCATCGGTGCTTTAATCGGTGAAGTGATGGTACATTTAGTCAAGTGTTGTATTTGCCTACGAATGGGCTTTACTATATCTAAAGATGGGGAAGAATGTATGAATTACTATTTATCCCAGATTTTGTTAGGACATTTTGGGTTTCCGCCACAGAAAATCGTATCTAGTATTGCTAATGTTTTCTATGATGAATGCAGGGGCGCACGGAGGATTGTCCCCTTCCCCACCCCAAAAAAACCAAAAACCCAACCCGCGCGAGAGCTACTGCGCATGCGCAGCAGCTCCGTTTAGGCGCTGTCAAAGAAGCGTCTGCGGCGGTGCTGTATACACTACAGCACCACCGCGGACGCTTCATTGACAGCGCCGCGGCTGCTGTATAAGACAGTGCCGCTATAGTGGCCATTTATTTAGTGAGGGGGGGGGGTTTCTGGAGACTCAGAAACCCCCCCTGCGTGCGCCACTGGAATGCGGAGGCATTGGGATTATCAAGATTTGTGGCAATAATACAACTATGGCTGATTCACTGTATTTCAAAATATGCAATGGGTAGCAATTACAGAATAAGGGCCTGATTCATGAAGGTACGCAAAACTAACGTAATGTACTTTTTTTTATTTATAAAACGCACGTAATTTGGGGATACGCACATCCGTATTCAACTAGAAGCGGATCTGTAGAAATGTCTGTTGAATACGGGTCTAGGTGCACTCTGCATTTACGGAACTTGCCGTATTGAGACAGACAACACACTGCAGGATATGTACTATACATAGAGACCCAGCAGAAAAAAAAAGTATTTACATTTTGTCACCTGTTAATAATATGGGGCCGGATTCATTAAGGATCTTAACTTGATAAACTTCTTATTTCAGTCTCCTGGACAAAAACCATGTTACAATGCAAGGGGTGCAAATTAGTATTCTGTTTTGCACATAAGTTAAATACTGACTGTTTTTCATGTAGCACACAAATACTTGATAGCTTATTTGTACACTGAAATGTAAAGTTGATATTTGTGTGGTACATGAAAACTTATGTGCAAAACAGAAAACTAATTTGCACCCCTTGCATTGTAACATGGTTTTGTCCAGGAGACTGAAATAAGAAGTTTCTCAATTTAAGATCATTAATGAATAAGGCCCATGGTCATTAATAAACATTAAAAAATATAATTTTGTTTTTAATTCCCCCCCCCCCCCCCATGAAATACATTTATCGGGATGTTATTAATATATAAAATAATTTATAGGGATGTCTAATGTACATAAAATGCATTTTTAAAGTTCTTTTATTAGCAAACACATGTTCTAGCATATACGACCTTCACCGCTATCACTCAGCACTTACACCAGACCTGTAGCTGGTGCAAGTGATACGTATGGAAAACACAACCTTAGAGTTTGAATCGGACGCTGGTGCGTGCGCTCATCCTTACTGTAGAGCGACTATATTCATACACTTCCTCCTTGCCCCGTTCCCTCCCTCAAATTGTATGTTGTCGGAAGTGTCCTTTAAGATCGAAGATTAATTGGATGTACTTACGTTCACTTGCGTATAGTCCATTTCTGGGTCTGCGCAGTGCAGTTCAACTACAAATATGGCACGTATCGGCAGTTACGAACCTTGATGAATCAAGCCCTTGAAATCTAATTCCTAACATATAAAAAATGGAGAAAAAAATATCCAAAAAACACTAGTCTTGGCCGATATTATTTCAAGTACTCTAGATTGGTGCAAATGATATTACAATAAAATGTACACTATTTACGGAAAAAAAGTAACAACATTCTAATGAATGAGGTTTTATGTCAATGAAGCCCGATTCAACCTGTGCTTGTATTAATGATACTTTAGATAATGTTACAGTGATAACCACTTGAACCTCTACAATCATATTTAAAATGTTTCTAAAATTTGAAAAGGTTTTCTAAGTTAAATGTTTTACATATTTTACTCGTACCAGTAATGATTTAATGATTTACAAGTTGTTTTCCTTTTCACTAAATCTATTAAAGGTAAATTGACCTAAAAATTACCAGTTTTTCAAACCTCCGATATAGGGTCCCCAGATATTGCAAAATCAGTGAAATCAACATTTTTTTTAGTGAAAAGTATAGAATCAGGTAATTGTAGGGTGTCCAAATGTCAAACTAATCTATAAATAGCCGGTTGGGCTAGTAATGGAAAACCCCATAGACAGAGTATTTCCCATTAATTTCAATTGGCCCATCCACATCAATGGATTTTCTTCATATACACCGAAATTAATGGCACACTGAAGTGAATTGGAATATTGCAATAAAGAAATATAGGCTAAAATTCTTATTTACAGGAAAGTAAAATATGTACATAGAAGATATTTTCAAATGCCGAAGAGACTTTAAGTATGGTAATAAAGGATTGCATTGATGCACTTTTAATAGATATGTAGATTGCATGACTTTTCATTTTTACTAAAAATGTTTGCACATCACCAATCGCGAAATAAACTATAAACAGGTAATGAAATACTGTTTGTAGTCCGGCTGATTACTATTTTTTCTGTTTAAACTCTCTAATTTGCGTATATTTGCATATAGATGGATGATGAGGAACATGAGGTGTACATAATTTCAGAAAGCCCTTAAAATGGTTTAGCTGTAAATGTCATTTACTACAAGGCAAGAGTTGAGAAACGGCTATATACATATTTAAATTTGAATAATGGAATGCTAAGCTGAGTGCTAAGACAATAATACACATAGGTAAACAGCGCTTGGGTCCAACAGCGAGGCCAATTTTTTAAATTATGTTCCAAAATGTTAACAGATGTCATTGACTTTTGGTAATGAAAAAAAAACCTCTTGTTTCCTTTGTTTTGCTATTTTGCAGACCATGTAAGCAGAAAATGCTGCCATACTGCAATCACAGGGCAGGAATATGAATGTGTATCTTTATAATACTTTAAAATGTAAATTACATCCTTGCAGCAGATCACATTTCAATGAAACAAGCTAAGCGGGCTCTGCTTACTAGCGCTTACAATTGAATTATATGTATTTCTTGTCTTTACCCAGAATCCATCAGACTTGCGACAAGTTCACACCTAAAACTCATCTGCTAACCACTGTTACAGAGAACTGTCATTATGCTTCCTTTACCGGTCTATTGTAAGTACAGTACCCAACCTGTTGGTTTACTCCCAGTGGGTGAGGTCGGTAACAAGTAGGTAAAGTCTGTTTATTGCACACATACATACGTACAGACAGACAGACAAGTACAAAAGGCATTTCCTACATTTAAGCTAGGGGCACACTACAGGTTTTTCCAGTCCATTATTGGGCCAAACACTCGAAAAACGACCGTTGGGCAATATATGACATCAGTGTGTATACTCGTTCCAAAGTACAGATCGTCGTTTCATTTGATAGCTCGACCTTTTTAAAAAAAATTGTTCCAACCGTCTTCCGATCCTGTAGTGTGTATGCACTCACACGTCTGTCTGCCCAGAGAGAGAGAAGGAACCTCTCACTGTGTCTGTGTTGTTAAATACCATCATCAGTTATTTATATAGCGCCACTAATTTTGCAGCACTGTACAGAGAACTAACTCACATCAGTCCCTGCCCCATTGGAGCTTACAGTCTAAATTCCCTAACACACACAGAGAGACACAGACAGACACACACACACACACACACACACACACAAACACACACAAACACTCACACACACAGAATAGAGGTCAGTTTTGATAGCAGCCAATTAACCTACCAGTATGTTTTTGGAGTGTGGGAGGAAACCGGAGCACCCGAAGGAAACCCACGCAAACACAGGGAGAACATACAAACTCCACACAGATAAGGCCATGGTCGGCATTCGAACTCAAGACCCCAGTGCTGTGAGGCAGAAGTGCTAACCACTGAGCCACTGTAGGTGGACTAATTCGTCTGTTCATTCTGCGACTGAATATTTTGTTTCAGAGTCACAGAAGCTAACAAAATTTATAATGACATTGTGGAAAAGTCTAAGTTTATTTTGCAGCAGCGTGGCATAGTGGTTAGCACTTCTGCCTTACAGCACTGAGGTCATGAGTTCAATTCCCGACAATGGCCTTATCTGTAAGGAGTTTGTATGTTCTCCCAGTGTTTGTGTGGGTTTCCTCCGGGTGCTCCGGTTTCCTCCCACACTCCAAAAACATACTAGTAGGTTAATTGGCTGCTAACAAATTGACCCTAGTCTGTCTGTCTGTGTCTGTTGGTCTGTGTGTGTGTTAGGGAATTTAGACTGTAAGCCCCAATGGGGCAGGGACTGATGTAAGTGAGTTCTCTGTACAGCGCTGCGGACTTAGTGGCGCTACATAAATAAATGGTGATGATGATGATGATGTGTTATAATCAGTGTGACAGGAATGACCGACTACACTGCTCTTGTACTAGAGGAAGAGCACAGATCTGAAGGTGAATCGTGTATAGTGCGTACGCATGAATCGGCAGACTGATTGGAACTTCAGCCGTATGTAAAATTGTTAGTGATAACAAATTGGACAAAAGTTTTTGCATTCTGTACCTAGCCTTATGGAAAGCAGATCTCAAAACAACTGGCGATTAAAATTAGAGATGGGCGGGTCCGGTTCTCCGAGAACCGAACCCACCCGAACTTTGGGTATCCGAGTACCGAGCTGAGCAGCTCGGTACTCTCCCGCCCATTCCGAATCCAAATCGAGGCCGAACGTCATTGTGACGTTGTCGGATCTCGGGACTCGGTTCTCGCGATACTTCAACTTTATAAATACACGCCTCCACAGCAATCCATCGCCATTTGACAGAGGGAGAGAGCAGGGTGTAGTCATAGGCTAATTAGAGCAGGGACAGAGAATACAATATTGTTCTTGCAATTGCTCTAACCAAAATCGCTAGTGCAGAGAGGAGGATAGAGGTTTATTATTTTTTCTTCATATTTGGCACTCCCCAGCGCTTTTGGGGTGTCCCCCATAATTGTGCATTAATATTTCTGGCTCTCAAAAGTCATATCTGTCAGCAGTATCTACTAAATAATTTGTAGCACACCTCAGTGCTTTTGGGGTGTCCTCCCTAATTGTGCATTAATATTTCTGGCTGTCAAAAGTCATATCTGTCAGCAGTATCTACTAAATAATTTGTAGCACTCCTCAGGGCTTTTGGGGTGTCCTCCCTAATTGTGCATTAATATTTCTGGCTGTCAAAAGTCATATCTGTCAGCAGTATCTACTAAATAATTTGTAGCACACCTCAGTGCTTTTGGGGTGTCCTCCCTAATTGTGCATTAATATTTCTGGCTGTCAAAAGTCATATCTGTCAGCAGTATCTACTAAATAATTTTTAGCACTCCTCAGTGTTTTTGGGGTGTCCTCCCTAATTGTGCATTAATATTTCTGGCTGTCAAAAGTCATATCTGTCAGCAGTATCTACTAAATAATTTGTAGCACTCCTCAGTGTTTTTGGGGTGTCCTCCCTAATTGTGCATTAATATTTCTGGCTGTCAAAAGTCATATCTGTCAGCAGTATCTACTAAATAATTTTTAGCACTCCTCAGTGTTTTTGGGGTGTCCTCCCTAATTGTGCATTAATATTTCTGGCTGTCAAAAGTCATATCTGTCAGCAGTATCTACTAAATAATTTTTAGCACTCCTTAGTGTTTTTGGGGTGTCCTCCCTAATTGTGCATTAATATTTCTGGCTGTCAAAAGTCATATCTGTCAGCAGTATCTACTAAATAATTTTTAGCACTCCTCAGTGTTTTTGGGGTGTCCTCTCTAATTGTGCATTAATATTTCTGGCTGTCAAAAGTCATATCTGTCAGCAGTATCTACTAAATAATTTTTAGCACTCCTCAGTGCTTTTGGGGTGTCCTCCCTAATTGTGCATTAATATTTCTGGCTGTCAAAAGTCATAACTGTCAGCAGAATCTACTAAATAATTTTTAGCACTCCTCAGTGCTTTTGGGGTGTCCTCCCTAATTGTGCATTAATATTTCTGGCTGTCAAAAGTCATAACTGTCAGCAGAATCTACTAAATAATTTTTAGCACTCCCCAGTGGTTTGCGCTCAGAATGGATTCAAAGCAGTCCACATATGATCTAAATGAGCAACCAGGTTCTGTCACCAGTCCTGATGTTAGTGTTCCCAGTACGTCATCTGGCCAAGGCGATGTCAAACAACAGAGTGTTTTCAAATTAGTGCAAAAAACAAAAACCAAAAAAAAATTTACTGTATTGAAGCGAAAAAGAAGTGTAACTGAGCAAAAGTTAAGTGACGATAAAAAAAAAATTGCAAGCATGCCATTCTACACATGCAGTGGCAAAGAGAGAATGAGGCCTTCACCTTTGGCTATTAGTGGCAGATCCCAAAAAGTTACCCAGCCTACAATTGGTGCACAATTACTGTTACGCGTCAAAGCCGAGCTGCAAGATAACAGTGAGGCATTACAGGAGAATATTTGCTCTGATTCACAAATGACAACAATCCCTGTGGAGAGTCCATCCAACAGTGGGATGTCTAATCGTGAGCATTCTGCTGATGTGTGCCTTAATAGCCCGAGTGTAGCCGGTGATACCCAAATTGAGGATGCCACTTTGGAATTAGAAGAGGATGAGGGGGAGATTTGTGTAGGCGACGAGGGCGCTAATGAGGATGTTGATGAGGATGAGGTTGTTTGTGTAAGTCCTGCACCAGTGGCAGCAGTTCTGGCACGTGACAAGAAAAAGGCCATTGTCATGCCTGGGCATAAAACAAAAAAATCCACTTCTTATGTGTGGAATTATTTCTACCCAAATCCAGACAACAATTGTATAGCCATTTGTAGTGTATGTGAAGCCACAGTCAGTCGAGGGAGTGACCTTAACCATCTTGGAACCTCGTCTATGTTACGCCATTTAACGAGAGTTCATGGCAAAGTGTTGGGAAAAGCTGAAAGTTCTTCCCAAAAGAATACAAGCACTCCCTCATCAGCTAAGACCCTCCGCTCACCGACATACCGACGGCTACAAAATACACCCACCACACCATCCTCATCAATATCCTCAGTAGCGCTCGGAGTTAGCCCGGCATCCCACTTAAGGCTGGATGACTCCGGCACTATTATTGATTCCTCTGAAGAAAGCGTTAGTCCTGCTGCTGCTGTTGCTGCTGCTGGGGGTGAATCGTCATCCCAGAGGCAGGTGAATAAAATGAGCAGTCCTACATTTCAGCAATTAACTGTGAAACAATCATTTGCGAGGGGAAGCAAATATGACAGCAGTCACCCAGTCGCCAAGCGAATCACAGACGCCATGGCTGCAATGTTAGTGTTATATCTGCGTCCAATCTCCACAATAAACGCAGCTGGTTTTTCACAGTTAATTGAGGTTTTGTGTCCGCGTTACAGAATTCCATCGCGACACCATTTCTCCCGTAAAGCTATTCCACAACTATACCAAAAAGTATGTAAAAATGTTGAGATTGCGCTGAAAAATGCCATTCTGCCCACTGTTCACTTAACCACAGATATGTGGACAAGTGGAAGTGGCCAAACCAAAGACTATATGACTGTGACAGCCCACTGGGTTGGTCATTCACCTTCACCAGCAGGAACAGCAGCAGCATGTACACCACTACGTAACATTTGTCACAGGCAGGCCACTCTTTGTATCACCGGCTTCACTAACAGGCATACGGCTGACAATTTGTTACGCAAACTGAGAGATGTGATTGATGCATGGCTTATACCACTCGGACTCTCCCCAGGGTATGTCATTTCAGATAACGCCAACAATATAGTGCGAGCATTACAGCTGGGTGATTTCCAACATATTCCCTGTTTTGCTCACACCATCAACTTGGTGATGCAGAGCTTCCTACGAAATAACCGTGAGGTGCAGGAGATGCTTTCGGTGGCCCGTAAAATTTCAGGCCATTTCAGGCATTCAGCCACAGCATGTAGGAGATTACAGCAGCTCCAAGAGCAGTTTAACTTGCCCTGCCACCAACTTAAGCAAGAGGTGGTAACTCGGTGGAATTCCACCCTGTACATGCTTCAGAGGATGGAGGAACAGCGCAAAGCCATCCAAGCATATTGCACAAGTCATGACATTGGGAAAGGAGGGGGGATGTATTTCACTCTTGCACAGTGGGGAATCCTTTCAGTGCTGTGCAAGGTGCTGAAACCATTTGAAGTTGTGACATGTGAGGTCAGTGCTGACTCTGCTAGTTTGAGCCAAGTCATTCCTTTAATTAGACTATTGGAAAAGCAGCTTGAGAAAATGAAGGAGGAGCTGAAAGAAAGCAATTCAGCAAAGTATGTTGGCCTTGTCGATCAAGTACTTAATTCGCTTCACAATGATCCTCGAGTTATTAAGATCTTGAACTCGGATCAGTACGTTTTGGCCACTGTGCTTGATCCAAGGTTTAAAACCTACATTGAGTCTTTACTTGTAAATGAGCGAGATGTGAACTTTTGCAAGGAGCTATTGCTCAGCAAGTTGGCCGCTGAACTGGGCCTCGGCTTGACGACGTGTCCTCCTTCACTTTCTCAAGCTGTTGCTCGTAAAAAATTAAATTTCCAGAAAAGAAGCAGGGAAGACACAGGGGGCAGACCAGAACAATTTAACATCTGGGCTGGTTTGAAGGATTTTTCAAAAAAATGTGTCACTTTGCCCATAACTCCATCCAATATGAGTATAAACATGCATAGGATGGTGGAGGATTACTTTCAAGAGGTAGTTGATATGGAAATGTCAGACAGTCCCTTTCCTTACTGGGAAGAAAAGCAGGCCATTTGGAAACCCATGTACAAACTTGCTTTGCAATACCTAAGCTGCCCACCCTCCAGTGTGTACTCTGAACGAGTGTTCAGCACAGCAGGGAACTTAGTCAGTGATCGCCGTAGAAGGTTACTTCCCAAAAATGTGGAGAAAATGATGTTTATAAAAATGAACTACATCTTCCACGAGGAAGGCCTTCACCATCCAAGACATCCAAGCACTGACTGTTCTCTAATGGCGGATTCAAGCGGCGATGAATTGATAGTCTGTGATGATGACGTACACACTGATGAGGGTGAGGATTAAGCTGAAGATGATGCCGATAACATCTTTTTAAAACTTTCTATGTAAGTGTAGGGTGCAATCTACCCCCAAAGAGGAAAGGGACTTGTGGCATTTCCATATCACATACCATCTTGAAAGGCTGCTGTTAGGGCAATTTATCCTTAAGGGTAGGGTGTCATAGACAGAGTGACCCTAAACTGGCTTTGTCCATTTTTCATAATATTGTACAGTCTATAATGGCTGAATTTTTGGGTATTTTATACAAGTGGAGGGGGGCCTAGAGAGACAGAAACCAAACTGGCCTTTTCCATGTCAATTAATATTGTACAGTCTATAATGGCTGAATTTTTTGGTATTTTATACAAGTGGAGGGGGGCCTAGAGAGACAGAGTGACCCCAAACTGTCTTTCTCCATGTCAATTAATATTGTACAGTCTATAATGGCTGAATTTTTTAGTATTTTATACAAGTGGAGGGGGGCCTAGAGAGACAGAAACCAAACTGGCTTTCTCCATGTCAATTAATATTGTAGAGTCTATAATGGCTGAATTTTTTGGTATTTTATACAAGTGGAGGGGGGCCTTGAGAGACAGAAACCAAACTGGCTTTCTCCATGTCAATTAATATTGTACAGTCTATAATGGCTGAATTTTTTGGTATTTTATACAAGTGGAGGGGGGCCTTGAGAGACAGAAACCAAACTGGCTTTCTCCATGTCAATTAATATTGTACAGTCTATAATGGCTGAATTTTTTGGTATTTTATACAAGTGGAGGGGGGCCTTGAGAGACAGAAACCAAACTGGCTTTTTCCATTTCTTTACATATTTAACTATAAGTGTAGGGTGTAATATACATTCAAAGACGATGGCTGCATTGCCAATATGCATAGATGGAGAGGAAGACAATCTGTTTTGTGTGTAGAATAGGCCTACCAACGAAGAATTAAACTGTTTTTTTGGATGATTTATTACCTCAACAATTAGATTACTTGTCTCTAAAACAGTTGGAGCACTAAATTGGGTTAATTTAGGCCCAAAAACATGGATTTTCCCAAAAAATAGCAAAACAAAACCAAACAAAACCAAAACCAAAACCAAAACACGCAATGGCGGTTTTGCAAAACCAAAACCAAAACCAAAACACGACGGTAATCCAGATCCAAAACCAAATCCAAAACCAAAACACGGGGGTCAGTGACCATTTCTAATTAAAATAAACACGTTACTGCCCAGACAGGAAAATCTGTTACCTGATCAGTGAGAGGTTTCTGAAAAACGTGCGACATTACCAGGTGTCACTAATAAATGAGAAAAAAAGAGCCAATCAAAAAGTCTGAAAATAAAAATTATGTTATTTGCCGTTATATTGATTAAGGTTTCAATGACAAATACATTGGCTGCCACAAACACAGGGTTACTTTAGAACCTGGCGCGTGACATTTTCACAGCTATACATGAATAATTTGTGCATATGCAGTAATGTAACAATGTAATAATAACAATGTGTATTTTACCTACAACGCCGGCAATGACCTTTAATCTACAGTCTAACAATGGTGGGTTTGAATTATAAATACAGTTTACTGCTGACCTCAGGTCACCGAGTCTCACTCTGAAAAATAGTAGCAATGCATGAATATTATATGTGTTTAGAAGTCATCTATTTACTGGAAATTTTATGTTGTCACGGCTACAATAATGAACATCTTCCTGGTAACGTGTTCTTGTGTTACTATGGTCACAACATTCTGCCTAATTATAATGGGATTTACTTTGATCATAATGCTGAAGGGTGTTCCCACCTCTGAACAACTTGACTGTGTTAGTTTGTCTTTCTGCATTTCCTTGCTAAATACGTCGATTTATCTTGTTTCCATTTGTGGTTTTTCACCAAGGCTTGAAATTGTGCTAAAGAATATGCCAAGCACCCAACAAGGGGGGCAACTTGCAAAAAACATGACCCAGCACTGCAAAATGACCCGCAGATCTCGTCATCTCTGGTCACGTGCAAAACCGCCCCCGCTGGTGTTCAAACTCTTCAGTTTTATGTGTGTAAGTGAGGATTGACAATACTGTGACAAATACAGTAATAGCCACAAACAGGGGTGGATCAGGGTATCGCCGGGTCCAAGAGCCAAACTTAGTGGATCCGCATATGTACCACCCAGAAGAGCAGAGGGGGGGGGGGTCAAGGAGTGCTTTGGGAGCCGGGAGGGGTGTGCGGACCTCTGAGGGGAGGGGGGCCCTCACCTACTGGTCCCTTAGTAGCCACACTCCCTGCACCAATGGTAGTTCCGTCGTTAGGCTTAAGTAGCCTTTATCTGGGCCTTCCGTCTAGATACAGGACCTAGGCATTTGCCTATGATGACTTATGAGCAAATGGAGAGTGCGCCATTTGTACACCAGTGCTCACTTCCAGAGTCGGAGGGACATGACCGCTAAGTACGTGCTCCCCTTAACATCCGAGTCCCGGCTCTGAACAGGAGTGGGGATTGAAATATGCGAAGTGAAGCCCAAAGGGGCTTTAGTGCGCACGTGGGAACTCGGAGAGGGGGGATGGGGTGGGCACTGGAGAGGACTCTGCTCACTTCCCCCATACCTTCATTCCAGACCAGATGTCCTGCCCAAGCAAACCGTTCTGCAGATCATTTATTAATTCACTACAGAATATGTGATCCAAATACAGCACATTGACTCAAAAATAGAAAGGGAGGCAAAAATAGCCACATGGTTGTAAGGAATATATACATAGGGATACACTGCCAATCTTTCATTTACTTAGTATTGATTTTTCCCAAAAGCACCATTTCAATTGAAATACAGCACAGTGATTTATGTAGCGAAATAACAATCCCATAAAATGATATATAGAAGCCGAGGTCATGCGCTGACATTTCTAATTATGGGCAGGGGGACGTCAATGTTAATAATTAACCCTTTGCTGTCAGGGTCACAGGTCTGAGCGTCCGTGTGAAATTGCTGACTTCAATATGTCAACGGATCTGTTTCACAGAACAACCAACAGAGAGGTGTCAAAACTGTCCCCAGACACTTCATGGGAGCGGAGTACCGTGACATTACTCCAAGTGATCACTGGCAACAGGTACATTAGGCAGGACTGTATTTACCAAATAGGCAAACCAGGTATATGCCTAAGGCAGCATCAATCAAGGGGCTCACTAGAAATTATTTTATGCTGCTTATATTTGTTTCCTTAAAATATTTGTAACTTCATCTGTTAAAATAAAAAATGGAAAACAATGGGAATTTTATCACTGAGATTTGGGAGTATATTTATTAAACTGCGTGTTTGAAAAAGTGGAGATGTGCCTATAGCAACCAATCAGATTCTAGCTGTCATTTTGTAGAATGTACTAAATAAATGATAACTAGAATCTGATTGGTTGCTATAGGCAACATCTCCACTCTTTCAACCCCGCAGTTTAGTAAATATACCCTCTGGCAATAGTTTTAATAATGTATATCTGCAAATTGCAGTATGTGTTTGGTGACGGAAAGCAACATCATGAAAATCCTTAGTGCTGCTTACCTGTCTATATTGTAACATCAGACTCGGCTTACTAGTTCGTACTTTACAAAAAAATGCAATATACTACAGTCCTTGTCATTTACACATTAAAACATCTCACGGACCATTGTATTGTCTATTTAATTTCTACAATTTTACTTGCTTTCTGCTCGATGGTTACATTTAGATTGTAGCCCTGTATGGAGAACAATTACAGGGATTTAATAAATTATATGTTCCCCCTTATGATATCCTGTCATTGCAGTCTTAGAATACTTATTACTGCTGAAAAGTTTCCTGCAACTTCTAGCCCTGAGAGCTTTGAGAATGAATGAAACTGTGTTAATACTTTAAGGACAGTACCACCACAATTTATTTATAGAGCACCACTGATTCCGTAGCGCTGTACAGAGAACTCACTCACATCAGTACCTGCCCCCATTTGGGCTTACAGTCTAAATTCCCTAACATACACACACAGACAGACTAGGGTCAATTTGTTAGCAGCCAATTAATCTTCCAGTATGTTTTTGGAGTGTGGGAGGAAACCGGAGCACCAGTAGAAAACCCACGCAAACACGGGGAGAACATACAAACTCCACACAGATAAGACCATGGTCGGGAATTGAACTCATGACCCCAGCGCTGTGAGGCAGAAGTGCTAATCACCGAGCCACCGTGCTACTCACAATTGTTTCCCTTATTACTGCAGTTAAAGTGCACCCGTCAACTACACACAGTGAAGGCCATCATATTCTGGGCTGCACCAACATTCATGATAATGCAGCCTATGCATTCACTAGGAAGCAGTGACATCACAAGGTGTTTAATACAGACAGAAGTCGGCGCAGGGGGAAGGATTTGGAGACAGAAGGAGACAAACAATATTCAAAATATTAGACTTTCCAAACTTAATGAGTCCTACCCCACTCCTTATGGGGAATGTCTCTGACGTTATCAATTCGAAATCACAGTTCTATCAGAGTATTTGATGGTACCCGTGGACCCTTCTTGAAAAATGTTTTAGTTCCTCCTCATACCGATTAGCACATATGTGGGGAAAGAAGAGAAAAAGATCCGCTCATAGCGTAAAAATGTAATCTGCAATTATTAAAATATCATTAAAAACACTCACATTGAGCAGCGGTGTCTGTTGCCATAAAGGTTTCTTTATAAATCAACCCTCAAAGTCCCGCAGGAAAGCGCAATTAGACAAATCCCCGTGTATTGAGTGACTCCAGCCATCCTCAGTCCTAGAGTGCCGGAAAGAACCCTGTGACGTCCGGGGGGCGTGGTTACTCCGTGGATGTTTCCAATTGTCCCAACGCGTTTCGTCACAGATTGTGACTACATCACAAGGTGTACTGTGGACTGATAGGCTGCAGTGACATCACAAGATGTACTGTGGACTGATAGGCTGCAGTGACATCACAAGGTGTACTGTGGACTGATAGGCTGCAGTGACATCACAAGGTGTACTGTGGACTGATAGGCTGCATTCCCATCGCAACCTTTACTGTATGTAGGCGATGGCTGCACTGTAAGATAAAACAGTTCAATTTAAAGAAAGTAGTAACAAAGCACGTAAAATCACTATATTTAATCGCACCTCCCAAATGTTTAGGCAGTACAGACACGATTATAGTAGATTGTCCAACCTCCCCAACAGTGAGAATTTTAACCCAACTACCGACACTGTTGACAAGTATGTCATGCTCACCGCCAACTACCGACACTGTTGGCAAGTATGTCCTGCTCACCGCCAATTACCGACACTGTTGTCAAGTATGTCATGCTCACCGCCAACTACCGACACTGTTGGCAAGTATGTCATGCTCACCGTCAACTACCGAGACTGTTGGCAAGTATGTCCTGGCCACCGCCAACTACCGACACTGTTGACAAGTATGTCATGCTCACCGCCAACTACCGACACTGTTGGCAAGTATGTCATGCTCACCGCCAACTACCGACACTGTTGGCAAGTATGTCCTGCTCACTGCCAACTACCGACACTGTTGGCAAGTATGTCCTGCTCACCGGCAACTACCGACACTGTTGACAAGTATGTCATGCTCACCGCCAACTACCGACACTGTTGGCAAGTATGTCATGCTCACCGCCAACTACCGACACTGTTGACAAGTATGTTCTGCTCACCCCAACTACTGACACTGTTGGCAAGTATGTCATGCTCACCGCCAACTACCGACACTGTTGGCAAGTATGTCATGCTCACCCCAACTACCGACACTGTTGGCAAGTATGTCATGCTCACCGCCAACTGCCGACACTGTTGGCAAGTATGTCATGCTCACCGCCAACTACTGACACTGTTGGCAAGTATGTCATGCTCACCGCCAACTACCGACACTGTTGGCAAGTATGTCATGCTCACCGCCAACTGCCGACACTGTTGGCAAGTATGTCATGCTCACCGCCAACTACCGACACTGTTGGCAAGTATGTCATGCTCACCGCCAACTACCGACACTGTTGGCAAGTATGTCATGCTCACCGCCAACTACCGACACTGTTGACAAGTATGTCATGCTAACAGTCAACTACCGACACTGTTGACAAGTATGTCAGGCTCACCGCCAACTACCGACACTGTTGGCAAGTATGTCATGCTCACCGCCAACTACCGACACTGTTGGCAAGTATGTAATGCTCACCGCCAACTACCGACACTGTTGGCAAGTATGTCATGCTCACCGCCAACTACCGACACTGTTGACAAGTATGTCATGCTAACCGTCAACTACCGACACTGTTGACAAGTATGTCATGCTCACCGCCAACTACCGACACTGTTGGCAAGTATGTAATGCTCACCGCCAACTACCGACACTGTTGGCAAGTATGTCATGCTCACCGCCAACTACCGACACTGTTGGCAAGTATGTCATGCTCACCCCAACTACCGACACTGTTGACAAGTATGTTCTGCTCACCCCAACTACCGACACTGTTGGCAAGTATGTCATGCTCACCGCCAACTACCGACACTGTTGGCAAGTATGTCATGCTCACCGCCAACTACCGACACTGTTGGTAAGTATGTCATGCTCACCGCCAACTACCGACACTGTTGACAAGTATGTCATGCTCACCGCCAACTACCGACACTGTTGACAAGTATGTCATGCTCACCGCCAACTACCGACACTGTTTACAAGTATGTCATGCTCACCGCCAACTACCGACACTGTTGACAAGTATGTCATGCTCACCGCCAACTACCGACACTGTTGGCAAGTATGTAATGCTCACTGCCAACTACCAACACTGTTGGCAAGTATGTCATGCTCACCGCCAACTACCGACACTGTTGGCAAGTATGTCATGCTCACCGCCAACCACCGACACTGTTGGCAAGTATGTCATGCTCACCGCCAACTACCGACACTGTTGGAAAGTATGTCATGCTCACCCCAACTACCGACACTGTTGGCAAGTATGTCATGCTCACCGCCAACTACCGACACTGTTGGCAAGTATGTCATGCTCACCGCCAACTACCCACACTGTTGGCAAGTATGTCATGCTCACCCCAACTACCCACACTGTTGGCAAGTATGTCATGCTCACCGCCAACTACCGACACTGTTGACAAGTATGTCATGCTCACCGCCAACTACCGACACTGTTGACAAGTATGTCATGCTCACCCCAACTACCGACACTGTTGACAAGTATGTCATGCTAACCCCAACTACCGACACTGTTGACAAGTATGTCATGCTCACCGCCAACTACCGACACTGTTGACAAGTATGTCATGCTCACCGCCAACTACCGACACTGTTGGCAAGTATGTCATGCTCACCGCCAACTACCGACACTGTTGGCAAGTATGTCATGCTCACCGCCAACTACCGACACTGTTGGCAAGTATGTCATGCTCACCGCCAACTACTGACACTGTTGGTAAGTATGTCATGCTCACCGCCAACTACCGACACTGTTGGCAAGTATGTTAATGCTCACCGCCAACTACCGACACTGTTGGCAAGTATGTCATGCTCACCGCCAACTACCGACACTGTTGGCAAGTATGTCATGCTCACCGCCAACTGCCGACACTGTTGGCAAGTATGTCATGCTCACCGCCAACTACCGACACTGTTGGTAAGTATGTCATGCTCACCGCCAACTACCGACACTGTTGGCAAGTATGTCAATGCTCACCGCCAACTACCGACACTGTTGGCAAGTATGTCATGCTCACCGCCAACTACCGACACTGTTGGCAAGTATGTCATGCTCACCGCCAACTGCCGACACTGTTGGCAAGTATGTCATGCTCACCGCCAACTACTGACACTGTTGGTAAGTATGTCATGCTCACCGCCAACTACCGACACTGTTGACAAGTATGTCATGCTCACCGCCAACTACCGACACTGTTGACAAGTATGTCATGCTCACCGCCAACTACCGACACTGTTTACAAGTATGTCATGCTCACCGCCAACTACCGACACTGTTGACAAGTATGTCATGCTCACCGCCAACTACCGACACTGTTGGCAAGTATGTAATGCTCACTGCCAACTACCAACACTGTTGGCAAGTATGTCATGCTCACCGCCAACTACCGACACTGTTGGCAAGTATGTCATGCTCACCGCCAACCACCGACACTGTTGACAAGTATGTCATGCTCACCGCCAACTACCGACACTGTTGGCAAGTATGTCCTGCTCACCGCCAATTACCGACACTGTTGTCAAGTATGTCATGCTCACCGCCAACTACCGACACTGTTGGCAAGTATGTCATGCTCACCGTCAACTACCGAGACTGTTGGCAAGTATGTCCTGGCCACCGCCAACTACCGACACTGTTGACAAGTATGTCATGCTCACCGCCAACTACCGACACTGTTGGCAAGTATGTCATGCTCACCGCCAACTACCGACACTGTTGGCAAGTATGTCCTGCTCACTGCCAACTACCGACACTGTTGGCAAGTATGTCCTGCTCACCGGCAACTACCGACACTGTTGACAAGTATGTCATGCTCACCGCCAACTACCGACACTGTTGGCAAGTATGTCATGCTCACCGCCAACTACCGACACTGTTGACAAGTATGTTCTGCTCACCCCAACTACTGACACTGTTGGCAAGTATGTCATGCTCACCGCCAACTACCAACACTGTTGGCAAGTATGTCATGCTCACCCCAACTACCGACACTGTTGGCAAGTATGTCATGCTCACCGCCAACTGCCGACACTGTTGGCAAGTATGTCATGCTCACCGCCAACTACTGACACTGTTGGCAAGTATGTCATGCTCACCGCCAACTACCGACACTGTTGGCAAGTATGTCATGCTCACCGCCAACTGCCGACACTGTTGGCAAGTATGTCATGCTCACCGCCAACTACCGACACTGTTGGCAAGTATGTCATGCTCACCGCCAACTACCGACACTGTTGGCAAGTATGTCATGCTCACCGCCAACTACCGACACTGTTGACAAGTATGTCATGCTAACAGTCAACTACCGACACTGTTGACAAGTATGTCAGGCTCACCGCCAACTACCGACACTGTTGGCAAGTATGTCATGCTCACCGCCAACTACCGACACTGTTGGCAAGTATGTCATGCTCACCGCCAACTACCGACACTGTTGGCAAGTATGTCATGCTCACTGCCAACTACCGACACTGTTGACAAGTATGTCATGCTAACCGTCAACTACCGACACTGTTGACAAGTATGTCATGCTCACCGCCAACTACCGACACTGTTGGCAAGTATGTAATGCTCACCGCCAACTACCGACACTGTTGGCAAGTATGTCATGCTCACCGCCAACTACCGACACTGTTGGCAAGTATGTCATGCTCACCCCAACTACCGACACTGTTGGCAAGTATGTCATGCTCACCGCCAACTACCGACACTGTTGACAAGTATGTCATGCTCACCGCCAACTACCGACACTGTTGACAAGTATGTCATGCTCACCCCAACTACCGACACTGTTGACAAGTATGTCATGCTCACCCCAACTACCGACACTGTTGACAAGTATGTCATGCTCACCGCCAACTACCGACACTGTTGACAAGTATGTCATGCTCACCGCCAACTACCGACACTGTTTACAAGTATGTCATGCTCACCGCCAACTACCGACACTGTTGACAAGTATGTCATGCTCACCGCCAACTACCGACACTGTTGGCAAGTATGTAATGCTCACTGCCAACTACCAACACTGTTGGCAAGTATGTCATGCTCACCGCCAACTACCGACACTGTTGGCAAGTATGTCATGCTCACCGCCAACCACCGACACTGTTGACAAGTATGTCATGCTCACCGCCAACTACCGACACTGTTGGCAAGTATGTCCTGCTCACCGCCAATTACCGACACTGTTGTCAAGTATGTCATGCTCACCGCCAACTACCGACACTGTTGGCAAGTATGTCATGCTCACCGTCAACTACCGAGACTGTTGGCAAGTATGTCCTGGCCACCGCCAACTACCGACACTGTTGACAAGTATGTCATGCTCACCGCCAACTACCGACACTGTTGGCAAGTATGTCATGCTCACCGCCAACTACCGACACTGTTGGCAAGTATGTCCTGCTCACTGCCAACTACCGACACTGTTGGCAAGTATGTCCTGCTCACCGGCAACTACCGACACTGTTGACAAGTATGTCATGCTCACCGCCAACTACCGACACTGTTGGCAAGTATGTCATGCTCACCGCCAACTACCGACACTGTTGACAAGTATGTTCTGCTCACCCCAACTACTGACACTGTTGGCAAGTATGTCATGCTCACCGCCAACTACCGACACTGTTGGCAAGTATGTCATGCTCACCCCAACTACCGACACTGTTGGCAAGTATGTCATGCTCACCGCCAACTGCCGACACTGTTGGCAAGTATGTCATGCTCACCGCCAACTACTGACACTGTTGGCAAGTATGTCATGCTCACCGCCAACTACCGACACTGTTGGCAAGTATGTCATGCTCACCGCCAACTGCCGACACTGTTGGCAAGTATGTCATGCTCACCGCCAACTACCGACACTGTTGGCAAGTATGTCATGCTCACCGCCAACTACCGACACTGTTGGCAAGTATGTCATGCTCACCGCCAACTACCGACACTGTTGACAAGTATGTCATGCTAACAGTCAACTACCGACACTGTTGACAAGTATGTCAGGCTCACCGCCAACTACCGACACTGTTGGCAAGTATGTCATGCTCACCGCCAACTACCGACACTGTTGGCAAGTATGTAATGCTCACCGCCAACTACCGACACTGTTGGCAAGTATGTCATGCTCACTGCCAACTACCGACACTGTTGACAAGTATGTCATGCTAACCGTCAACTACCGACACTGTTGACAAGTATGTCATGCTCACCGCCAACTACCGACACTGTTGGCAAGTATGTAATGCTCACCGCCAACTACCGACACTGTTGGCAAGTATGTCATGCTCACCGCCAACTACCGACACTGTTGGCAAGTATGTCATGCTCACCCCAACTACCGACACTGTTGACAAGTATGTTCTGCTAACCCCAACTACCGACACTGTTGGCAAGTATGTCATGCTCACCGCCAACTACCGACACTGTTGGCAAGTATGTCATGCTCACCGCCAACTACCGACACTGTTGGTAAGTATGTCATGCTCACCGCCAACTACCGACACTGTTGACAAGTATGTCATGCTCACCGCCAACTACCGACACTGTTGACAAGTATGTCATGCTCACCGCCAACTACCGACACTGTTTACAAGTATGTCATGCTCACCGCCAACTACCGACACTGTTGACAAGTATGTCATGCTCACCGCCAACTACCGACACTGTTGGCAAGTATGTCATGCTCACTGCCAACTACCAACACTGTTGGCAAGTATGTCATGCTCACCGCCAACTACCGACACTGTTGGCAAGTATGTCATGCTCACCGCCAACCACCGACACTGTTGGCAAGTATGTCATGCTCACCGCCAACTACCGACACTGTTGGAAAGTATGTCATGCTCACCCCAACTACCGACACTGTTGGCAAGTATGTCATGCTCACCGCCAACTACCGACACTGTTGGCAAGTATGTCATGCTCACCGCCAACTACCCACACTGTTGGCAAGTATGTCATGCTCACCCCAACTACCCACACTGTTGGCAAGTATGTCATGCTCACCGCCAACTACCGACACTGTTGACAAGTATGTCATGCTCACCGCCAACTACCGACACTGTTGACAAGTATGTCATGCTCACCCCAACTACCGACACTGTTGACAAGTATGTCATGCTCACCCCAACTACCGACACTGTTGACAAGTATGTCATGCTCACCGCCAACTACCGACACTGTTGACAAGTATGTCATGCTCACCGCCAACTACCGACACTGTTGGCAAGTATGTCATGCTCACCGCCAACTACCGACACTGTTGGCAAGTATGTCATGCTCACCGCCAACTACCGACACTGTTGGCAAGTATGTCATGCTCACCGCCAACTACTGACACTGTTGGTAAGTATGTCATGCTCACCGCCAACTACCGACACTGTTGGCAAGTATGTTATGCTCACCGCCAACTACCGACACTGTTGGCAAGTATGTCATGCTCACCGCCAACTACCGACACTGTTGGCAAGTATGTCATGCTCACCGCCAACTGCCGACACTGTTGGCAAGTATGTCATGCTCACCGCCAACTACTGACACTGTTGGTAAGTATGTCATGCTCACCGCCAACTACCGACACTGTTGGCAAGTATGTCAATGCTCACCGCCAACTACCGACACTGTTGGCAAGTATGTCATGCTCACCGCCAACTACCGACACTGTTGGCAAGTATGTCATGCTCACCGCCAACTGCCGACACTGTTGGCAAGTATGTCATGCTCACCGCCAACTACTGACACTGTTGGTAAGTATGTCATGCTCACCGCCAACTACCGACACTGTTGACAAGTATGTCATGCTCACCGCCAACTACCGACACTGTTGACAAGTATGTCATGCTCACCGCCAACTACCGACACTGTTTACAAGTATGTCATGCTCACCGCCAACTACCGACACTGTTGACAAGTATGTCATGCTCACCGCCAACTACCGACACTGTTGGCAAGTATGTAATGCTCACTGCCAACTACCAACACTGTTGGCAAGTATGTCATGCTCACCGCCAACTACCGACACTGTTGGCAAGTATGTCATGCTCACCGCCAACCACCGACACTGTTGGCAAGTATGTCATGCTCACCGCCAACTACCGACACTGTTGGAAAGTATGTCATGCTCACCCCAACTACCGACACTGTTGGCAAGTATGTCATGCTCACCGCCAACTACCGACACTGTTGGCAAGTATGTCATGCTCACCGCCAACTACCCACACTGTTGGCAAGTATGTCATGCTCACCCCAACTACCCACACTGTTGGCAAGTATGTCATGCTCACCGCCAACTACCGACACTGTTGACAAGTATGTCATGCTCACCCCAACTACCGACACTGTTGACAAGTATGTCATGCTCACCGCCAACTACCGACACTGTTGGCAAGTATGTCATGCTCACCGCCAACTACCGACACTGTTGGCAAGTATGTCATGCTCACCGCCAACTACCGACACTGTTGGCAAGTATGTCATGCTCACCGCCAACTACTGACACTGTTGGTAAGTATGTCATGCTCACCGCCAACTACCGACACTGTTGGCAAGTATGTTAATGCTCACCGCCAACTACCGACACTGTTGGCAAGTATGTCATGCTCACCGCCAACTACCGACACTGTTGGCAAGTATGTCATGCTCACCGCCAACTGCCGACACTGTTGGCAAGTATGTCATGCTCACCGCCAACTACTGACACTGTTGGTAAGTATGTCATGCTCACCGCCAACTACCGACACTGTTGGCAAGTATGTCAATGCTCACCGCCAACTACCGACACTGTTGGCAAGTATGTCATGCTCACCGCCAACTACCGACACTGTTGGCAAGTATGTCATGCTCACCGCCAACTGCCGACACTGTTGGCAAGTATGTCATGCTCACCGCCAACTACTGACACTGTTGGTAAGTATGTCATGCTCACCGCCAACTACCGACACTGTTGACAAGTATGTCATGCTCACCGCCAACTACCGACACTGTTGACAAGTATGTCATGCTCACCGCCAACTACCGACACTGTTTACAAGTATGTCATGCTCACCGCCAACTACCGACACTGTTGACAAGTATGTCATGCTCACCGCCAACTACCGACACTGTTGGCAAGTATGTAATGCTCACTGCCAACTACCAACACTGTTGGCAAGTATGTCATGCTCACCGCCAACTACCGACACTGTTGGCAAGTATGTCATGCTCACCGCCAACCACCGACACTGTTGGCAAGTATGTCATGCTCACCGCCAACTACCGACACTGTTGGAAAGTATGTCATGCTCACCCCAACTACCGACACTGTTGGCAAGTATGTCATGCTCACCGCCAACTACCGACACTGTTGGCAAGTATGTCATGCTCACCGCCAACTACCCACACTGTTGGCAAGTATGTCATGCTCACCCCAACTACCCACACTGTTGGCAAGTATGTCATGCTCACCGCCAACTACCGACACTGTTGACAAGTATGTCATGCTCACCCCAACTACCGACACTGTTGACAAGTATGTCATGCTCACCCCAACTACCGACACTGTTGACAAGTATGTCATGCTCACCGCCAACTACCGACACTGTTGACAAGTATGTCATGCTCACCGCCAACTACCGACACTGTTGGCAAGTATGTCATGCTCACCGCCAACTACCGACACTGTTGGCAAGTATGTCATGCTCACCGCCAACTACCGACACTGTTGGCAAGTATGTCATGCTCACCGCCAACTGCCGACACTGTTGGCAAGTATGTCATGCTCACCGCCAACTACCAACACTGTTGGTAAGTATGTCATGCTCACCGCCAACTACCGACACTGTTGGCAAGTATGTCAATGCTCACCGCCAACTACCGACACTGTTGGCAAGTATGTCATGCTCACCGCCAACTACCGACACTGTTGGCAAGTATGTCATGCTCACCGCCAACTGCCGACACTGTTGGCAAGTATGTCATGCTCACCGCCAACTACTGACACTGTTGGTAAGTATGTCATGCTCACCGCCAACTACCGACACTGTTGACAAGTATGTCATGCTCACCGCCAACTACCGACACTGTTGACAAGTATGTCATGCTCACCGCCAACTACCGACACTGTTTACAAGTATGTCATGCTCACCGCCAACTACCGACACTGTTGACAAGTATGTCATGCTCACCGCCAACTACCTACACTGTTGGCAAGTATGTAATGCTCACTGCCAACTACCAACACTGTTGGCAAGTATGTCATGCTCACCGCCAACTACCGACACTGTTGGCAAGTATGTCATGCTCACCGCCAACCACCGACACTGTTGGCAAGTATGTCATGCTCACCGCCAACTACCGACACTGTTGGAAAGTATGTCATGCTCACCCCAACTACCGACACTGTTGGCAAGTATGTCATGCTCACCGCCAACTACCGACACTGTTGGCAAGTATGTCATGCTCACCGCCAACTACCCACACTGTTGGCAAGTATGTCATGCTCACCCCAACTACCCACACTGTTGGCAAGTATGTCATGCTCACCGCCAACTACCGACACTGTTGACAAGTATGTCATGCTCACCGCCAACTACCGACACTGTTGACAAGTATGTCATGCTCACCCCAACTACCGACACTGTTGACAAGTATGTCATGCTCACCCCAACTACCGACACTGTTGACAAGTATGTCATGCTCACCGCCAACTACCGACACTGTTGACAAGTATGTCATGCTCACCGCCAACTACCGACACTGTTGGCAAGTATGTCATGCTCACCGCCAACTACCGACACTGTTGGCAAGTATGTCATGCTCACCGCCAACTACCGACACTGTTGGCAAGTATGTCATGCTCACCGCCAACTACTGACACTGTTGGTAAGTATGTCATGCTCACCGCCAACTACCGACACTGTTGGCAAGTATGTTAATGCTCACCGCCAACTACCGACACTGTTGGCAAGTATGTCATGCTCACCGCCAACTACCGACACTGTTGGCAAGTATGTCATGCTCACCGCCAACTGCCGACACTGTTGGCAAGTATGTCATGCTCACCGCCAACTACTGACACTGTTGGTAAGTATGTCATGCTCACCGCCAACTACCGACACTGTTGGCAAATATGTCAATGCTCACCGCCAACTACCGACACTGTTGGCAAGTATGTCATGCTCACCGCCAACTACCGACACTGTTGGCAAGTATGTCATGCTCACCGCCAACTGCCGACACTGTTGGCAAGTATGTCATGCTCACCGCCAACTACTGACACTGTTGGTAAGTATGTCATGCTCACCGCCAACTACCGACACTGTTGACAAGTATGTCATGCTCACCGCCAACTACCGACACTGTTGACAAGTATGTCATGCTCACCGCCAACTACCGACACTGTTGGCAAGTATGTCATGCTCACCGCCAACTACCGACACTGTTGGCAAGTATGTCATGCTCACCGCCAACTACCGACACTGTTGGCAAGTATGTCATGCTCACCGCCAACTACTGACACTGTTGGTAAGTATGTCATGCTCACCGCCAACTACCGACACTGTTGGCAAGTATGTTAATGCTCACCGCCAACTACCGACACTGTTGGCAAGTATGTCATGCTCACCGCCAACTACCGACACTGTTGGCAAGTATGTCATGCTCACCGCCAACTGCCGACACTGTTGGCAAGTATGTCATGCTCACCGCCAACTACTGACACTGTTGGTAAGTATGTCATGCTCACCGCCAACTACCGACACTGTTGGCAAATATGTCAATGCTCACCGCCAACTACCGACACTGTTGGCAAGTATGTCATGCTCACCGCCAACTACCGACACGGTTGGCAAGTATGTCATGCTCACCGCCAACTGCCGACACTGTTGGCAAGTATGTCATGCTCACCGCCAACTACTGACACTGTTGGTAAGTATGTCATGCTCACCGCCAACTACCGACACTGTTGACAAGTATGTCATGCTCACCGCCAACTACCGACACTGTTGACAAGTATGTCATGCTCACCGCCAACTACCGACACTGTTTACAAGTATGTCATGCTCACCGCCAACTACCGACACTGTTGACAAGTATGTCATGCTCACCGCCAACTACCGACACTGTTGGCAAGTATGTAATGCTCACTGCCAACTACCAACACTGTTGGCAAGTATGTCATGCTCACCGCCAACTACCGACACTGTTGGCAAGTATGTCATGCTCACCGCCAACCACCGACACTGTTGGCAAGTATGTCATGCTCACCGCCAACTACCGACACTGTTGGAAAGTATGTCATGCTCACCCCAACTACCGACACTGTTGGCAAGTATGTCATGCTCACCGCCAACTACCCACACTGTTGGCAAGTATGTCATGCTCACCCCAACTACCCACACTGTTGGCAAGTATGTCATGCTCACCGCCAACTACCGACACTGTTGACAAGTATGTCATGCTCACCCCAACTACCGACACTGTTGACAAGTATGTCATGCTCACCCCAACTACCGACACTGTTGACAAGTATGTCATGCTCACCGCCAACTACCGACACTGTTGACAAGTATGTCATGCTCACCGCCAACTACCGACACTGTTGGCAAGTATGTCATGCTCACCGCCAACTACCGACACTGTTGGCAAGTATGTCATGCTCACCGCCAACTACCGACACTGTTGGCAAGTATGTCATGCTCACCGCCAACTACCGACACTGTTGGCAAGTATGTCATGCTCACCGCCAACCACTGACACTGTTGGTAAGTATGTCATGCTCACCGCCAACTACCGACACTGTTGGCAAGTATGTTAATGCTCACCGCCAACTACCGACACTGTTGGCAAGTATGTCATGCTCACTGCCAACTACCGACACTGTTGGCAAGTATGTCATGCTCACCGCCAACTGCCGACACTGTTGGCAAGTATGTCATGCTCACCGCCAACTACTGACACTGTTGGTAAGTATGTCATGCTCACGGCCAACTACCGACACTGTTGACAAGTATGTCATGCTCACCGCCAACTACCGACACTGTTGACAAGTATGTCATGCTCACCGCCAACTACCGACACTGTTGACAAGTATGTCATGCTCACCGCCAACTACCGACACTGTTGACAAGTATGTCATGCTCACCGCCAACTACCGACACTGTTGGCAAGTATGTAATGCTCACTGCCAACTACCAACACTGTTGGCAAGTATGTCATGCTCACCGCCAACTACCGACACTGTTGGCAAGTATGTCATGCTCACCGCCAACCACCGACACTGTTGGCAAGTATGTCATGCTCACCGCCAACTACCGACACTGTTGGAAAGTATGTCATGCTCACCCCAACTACCGACACTGTTGGCAAGTATGTCATGCTCACCGCCAACTACCGACACTGTTGGCAAGTATGTCATGCTCACCGCCAACTACCCACACTGTTGGCAAGTATGTCATGCTCACCGCCAACTACCGACACTGTTGACAAGTATGTCATGCTCACCGCCAACTACCGACACTGTTGACAAGTATGTCATGCTCACCCCAACTACCGACACTGTTGACAAGTATGTCATGCTCACCCCAACTACCGACACTGTTGACAAGTATGTCATGCTCACCGCCAACTACCGACACTGTTGAAAAGTATGTCATGCTCACCGCCAACTACCGACACTGTTGGCAAGTATGTCATGCTCACCGCCAACTACCGACACTGTTGGCAAGTATGTCATGCTCACCGCCAACCACCGACACTGTTGGCAAGTATGTAATGCTCACTGCCAACTACCGACACTGTTGGAAAGTATGTCATGCTCACCCCAACTACCGACACTGTTGGCAAGTATGTCATGCTCACCGCCAACCACCGACACTGTTGGCAAGTATGTCATGCTCACCGCCAACTACCGACACTGTTGGAAAGTATGTCATGCTCACCCCAACTACCGACACTGTTGGCAAGTATGTCATGCTCACCGCCAACTACCGACACTGTTGGCAAGTATGTCATGCTCACCGCCAACTACCCACACTGTTGGCGTGTATGTCATGCTCACCGCCAACTTTGCATTGCAAAGGGGTAGTGAGTGACGTGGATTTTTATGGCCTCTTTTTAAAGGAGAAGAAGGGGATTAGCAGTGATTCAGCAGAAGCTCTACACACGCCAGCAGAAGACATGGTCACATACCTCTCATGACGTAACCCATCACTTCTGGAGTGTGTCCTGATTCTGAAGAGCCAGTTATTGGCATCTACACATTAGTATAACAAACCTGACCTTTACATACAAGTCTCTCTCTCTCCTTGGCTTTCCATAGAAGAACAAACACCATAATCCCCTCCCTCATAATACTCATCACAATACAATAACTACGATTCTTTTTAATCTTACCTACCTCACAATAGCGTTCTTATTGAATCTTGTTAAATCCATTTAACATTACGCTTGTTCTCCCGTAGATACCCCCTCTTCCTCCCCTATCCTTCCTACACCCTAGTTAAACAACATTACCTTAAGATTTATTTTTCTTTAAAATCCTGTAAATATTCAATTATTATACTTCACGTCTGTTGAAAATAAAGAATTAAAAAAAAATGATATCTATATAAAAAAGGCCGTGATTTATAGAACCACCTAATTACATGAAGTAAAATATCCAATATTAGCCGAGTTTCTCTCACATAGCTTAAATATTTTATACAATACAACAGTGTAGCTGCTGTATTGTATAAAATATAGTCCATATATAGGAATAAAAATAAATGCACAAGGATCAGCAGGTCCCCTTCTTTTCACCCTTTCTTTTAAGGGTCCAATCTGAAATAGACAAAAAACACAGAGGAGGCGCAGGGTAGCGCAGTATTAAAATATGTTTGATGGAATTAGTTTTTACTACAGACACCAAGATGTTAATTAAGAGTGATTTATAAAGTGCTTTGTATTAAATCTTATGTTGTAAATCGATTTATAATTACTTGATTACCATTGGTCAGAGACAGCTATAAAAAACCTGTGTTAGAGAACCATCCAATACCCCTGATGAAGTCTCAGGAAGGGACGAAACCGGTTGGGTAGAGAGGTGAATGGCGTAATAATACTGAGCTGTTTCTATGGTTTTATAGAGTGGTTTGGACTGGACTATCACCGGGAGGTATTATTGCTGAACCGGTAACAGATCTGTACCATGCTGTTTCTGTATGAAAGATATTAAGTTTTGCACATATGGGAAAGTTTTAAATGTACGTTTATTTAACCTTGGAAAATTATACTCATTAAAATATACCGCACCCCATCTGTGTGCTTTATCTATGAAATAAAATACGTCCATAAAGCTCTCTTGCACCCCTCAGTGGCAGGTTTCCACATTACGGGTGTGGTGCTTCGCTAACACAGCAGACGCGCCATTATTGACAGCCAGGCAGAGTTGCTTTGCAGAAATGCACAATGTGCATTGGTTGAGTCATACACAGGGGCGGGTATTGATGTCTCAGCTTTGTGATACAACACCTGCCCTACAGCTGCACACATTACATTGCTGCCATCAGTCCGGAATTGTGCAGGACTGCACATTTTTAGGATCTGAACTTGGTTATTGGGCACGTGGCCTCATCAATTAGGGGCGTGGTTTGAAAAGAATTGGACCACTAATGTTTTCATTCCATTATTTAAGTAGACCAGCCACAAGGCGTCTCATTTAAAAGAAAGCATAACAAAGAGTGGGAAGGAAAACAAAATCTCAAAGGCTTTTTGTGCGTTACTGCAGCAGTCTAAATCAATAATCAATTTACTGGCACTAATAAAAATGTGCTTACACTTTATGGGCTGGTGACCTTCTTAGTGTGTGGCCACGGACGGAGCAATATCACACATTTACAAGAAGCTCTGCACTGTGCATGCAGAACAGTCACAGCATTGTCTGCTCCTGCCCCTAAATTGTTCTCAGTTCATCCCTAGCTCTTCATTTAGCACATCTCCTGCCTGTATGCTTTGAGTCCTAATCACAAGATTACATTTTCTAAGTGGAAATGACTCCTTTGAGGTAGGTAATTGGTTGGCAAGCGATATTCTGAATACTGCACAGACTAATAACATTGGTATATCAAAATCTTTATGACAAAAAGGGTATAGTTTCACATCCATTAGTGCAAATTCCAAACCTAAACCATTATTTACAGATGTTCCCCTTTTGTTCAGCAAAACTGATCAGAATGAGCTAGTTATGTTATATTCTCTGCATATTTGTGATTGCTAATAGCAGTTTGGAGCTTTTTAGTTCAAAGAAAGTAAAATTATATTAGAATTATACAGTATGGACCGTGTGCTTCAGTGGAACGGTGCCTCTAGTGGTCAAAATGTCATAATACTTTGTTTTCTGTACCCAAAAAATCATGCCTAAGATTTCAGAGGTCTGATTTTGTATTTTGTTAAGCATATCAAATTTATGAAAACCAGTGCAGAGGTGAAAAGCTGCTGAATGCCATATAACTTTGTCTTAATGTTCTAAACACTACTGTCTAAATTTTACTAGAAGTCTAGAACAAGGAAATCATATGTTCTTGTGCATCAGTTGTAAACAATGTCCCCATTAAAGGCAACTTACTTACCTGGAAGAAATACAAAAGTGGAAGTTGCTCAAATCAATTTATAGGCCATAACAGGTGCTGAAAGGGTGGGGTTATCCTGCAAGGAACATACACACAACATTTTTTCCCCCAGCACACTGCTATAGCCAGCAACAGATCTGCCATTTCTACTGTAGATAAAAATGCAAAAGTCTTTGTTGCACACATTTGCAAATGTATGTTTAAGCCATCCTGCCACGCCAAGGCGCTTTTGCTAATAGGATGGTCCTACTCTAAACAATGAGAGTCCCTATATTTGGGCTATATATTACCTGGAAGAAATGCAGAAGCACAAATTGTCTGCTTCGAACCAGGGGCTGGCTGGGATGGGTGACCCAGTAATGTTCCTAATAGGCTGAGTTGAGTCTTGCCCCTGGGCTACAATTTTGCATCCCTCCCCTGCTTTGAACATAAGAAGGTGCAGTACACCTTTATTCCTGATTACAAAGCTTCCCCCCTTTAAATTCGTTCTGCACAACCTCTTCCCGGTGCGCAAGTTCGGCTGAAGATACGCATGGTGGTCTAAGTCCAGATTACTTTCACTTTAGGACCACCTTGTTCATTAATTTTCAGTTTTGTCTCCTGAAATACTGCTCAGTTTAACCTTAGTTTAGGCCTTAATTAAATCACGAGAGTAATGGGATATTGGGACAGTCTTTATAAGGTGCTCCTGGAAATGCAAAAGGCTTCTCTTACTGAATGCAAACGCCTTAGTCAGCCCAAAGGGAACACACCAATCAAACTACGCCAAACTTTGCACCCCTGCAAACCCAGCAATCAGCTTCATATATGCAGAATTTTACACTCTAATAAATGTCTTTTATTGTTTGGAAAATAAGAAACGCTGCAGTATACTGAGTACAAGAGAAGGTATAATTAGACAACACCAAATGTATTGAAATTTTTCCTGAAGGATTAAGATAAATATTGAATCAATCTACAATTCTAGTATAAAATGCTGCCTAATTATCGGGCAAAATTAAAAATATGCATCAGGGAGAAATAGTGCGTAGACAGAATTTAGAAGATAAAGTCACCAACATCGTTGCACAAATTCTATTATGTAAAAGTACTTAACAAAAATGTTTGTAAAAATGTTGACAATCTCATGTCTTTAAAACGCTCCTTCTTCTGGATAGTCAGCATTTGTGCACTAAATGTCACCTGTAAAACACATACAACTGCATGAACTAAATGTGTCTCAGCAATTTGCAGCCATAAGATTTCCCAGCTTCTACAGCATCAGAATACTGTCGCTTCAATTAAGCCTCATCCTTGTGCTTGGTCATTTAAAGCGATTAACCACTAACTAAACATAGGCAAATGTGCGTCAGGGTTGGACAGTAGATATTAATGCTCCAAGTACTGCAATTATTGGTTTGTTATCTGCATGGAGATTGCTTATGTGGGTCTCCTCCCATAGCCCAAACTGGTAGTTTAAATAACAAAACTGGCCTGGTGCGTATTTACCTGCCTGGAATACATAAATTAGATTGTAAGCTCTGCTGGGACAGCAACTGGAGTGCCTGAACAATACTATTTTATTGAACAGCAATTTGGAATATTTTGGTGCTAGATAAATAAATACATAAATAAATAAAATAAATAATAATAATAATAATAATAATAATAATAATAATAATATTTGGCTCTGATTACTTTGTATAAAGCAAAGTAAAAATATATTGTCAACATTTACTAATGTAAATTGATTTTTCCCTATTAAGGAAGTTCGACTGCATACTGTCAAGAGAGGCAGTCATTTCGACAAAGGGGGAGGGGGGGACTTGGACAAAATTACTCTATTCATGTCACCCCGCCTCCTCATCATCTGCAATTCACCTACCCTGGTAAAAGGTAGGCAAGTATGCCTTGGGGTGATTAAGCAAGTGAATCCTTCCCTCACCCCCCTCCCCCCCCCCCTCATGAAGTTTCTGGGAGGTTGGTTTTTACTTCATCAGGAGCAACATTTCTAAGACTTATGAAAGGCCTTATTTTAATTATACGATGTAGAGTTACACTATACATTCAATAATTGGGGCAGCACAGTGGCCTAGTGGTTAGCACTTCTGCCTCACAGCACTGGGGTCAATTCCCGACCATGGCCTTATCTGTGTGGAGTTTGTATGTTCTCCCCATGTTTGCGTGGGTTTCCTCCAGGTGCTCCGGTTTCCTCCCACACTCCAAAAACATACTAGTAGGTTAATTGGCTGCTATCAAAATTGACCCTAGTCTCTCGTTGTGTGTATGTGTGTGTGTGTGTGTGTGTGTGTGTGTGTTAGGGGATTTAGACTGTAAGCTCCAATGGGGCAGGGACTGATGTGAATGAGTTCTCTGTACAGCGCTGCGGAATTAGTGGCGCTATATAAATAAATGATGATGATGATGATGATAATTGGTCTTGGCAAGAAAATTGTCTTAGTTCTGTCGGAACACAGAAGGCAAACGAAGCTACAGAGGGAAGTGAGACTGTCTGGGATTGTACAACTTGTTGATAAAGGAAGTCTTCAGTGCTAATGAAGAAATTATATTTTTAAATCTAAGCAGACTAGACTGTGCATCTCATTTTCTTCCTCTTAATAGGAGAGCAGAATATCATTTAAAGGATAAGAAAGAAACTACTGCCACCTGCTGGCAGACAATATATTTTATTCTAAAGAACTGAAACCGTTTCTACTTTAAGCCATTTTCTTTTTGTAAAAGTATCACAAAGGCAAAAGGTTCCAGCTATATTTTTGTGAGACGTTTACCGATTTGCCATGTGACAGCACAATAGTGCTAAATCGTTGCAGGAAATAAAATACAAATCATAAAGATTAGTGAGTGAAAATGTCACATGTTGGCTAAATGCTCTCAGTTGTAAAAGAAAATGTAATATATTACCGTCAGCTTTTATTTTTAGTCTGCGTTACAGAATAGTTTATTCTTTCGTACAGAGTCACATAACAAGGAAGCTGATTTCAGAAAGGGCCGCCAAACACTTAACCAATCCACAGGATTTTTTCCCCTGGTGGAGAGTTTACCCGGGATTAATCGGCAAAGTCTCCAGCGCCAGTTTAGCGCTTACTGGGCTTCCTTCAGCCTACTTACAGGCAAGAGGCAATAAGATATTTCTGCAGCAAGTGCAACTTTCAGGAGAGGAAACCTAGGGGTAAATGTATCAAGCTGAGAGTTTTCCGGCGGGTATGAAAAACCAATCAGATTCCAGCTATCATTTATTTAGTACATTCTACAAAATGAGTGCTAGAATCTGATTGGTTGCAATAGGCAACATCTCCACTTTTCAAACCAGCCGGAAAACTCTCAGCTTGATACATTTACCCCCTAATGTTCATGCGGGGTTAAATTATTAAATCAATTTGTGGGGGATTTTTATTTTTAATAATATAAAAGATTGGACACAGTTCAATGATCCACAAAGCCATGATGCTCTTTATCCATACTTGCCTACTTTTGAAGGCAGCCGTCCGGGAGGAGGGTCCGTTGAAGCGGCGTGGCCATGCATGATGCCGCGTTTAGCCCCGCTCCCACCCATCTTCAACATGGAGACAGCTGGATCCGGGATGTTTGCCTGCGCTCTCAGGAGTCCGGGAGAACTCACAAAAATTCGGGAGTCTCCCGGACATTCCGGGAGAGTAGGCAACTATGTCTTTATCCACTCCAAAAATTGAGTCATACAAGAGGATTGCATATGATGCGGAATATTACGTAACGACACATAAAACCAACAAACCGGTGTTTCCGGTGACTTTCGTTAAATGTTACAGTGTACAATATCATTCAAAGTATAAAGTAAGGAAAGAAGTAAATAATATATGTGCTATAACAAAATAATTACCAAATCTCTAAGACTTTAATATCTGAATACGTGTTGCCAGGACCAGGTGTCAGGAACATACGTGCTCACATCTCTTGGATACGTTTGGCTGTAACACAAAGGTGAATATATAAAAAAAACTCCGCTTACATTTTTCTCAGCAATGATTTGACAGCTGTGACGAGTGTATGAATCACAATTGTTTTATAAGCAGCCCCTGAACATAGAAGAGCTGTTTCATGCAAAGAAAGAGTCCTATGGGATTTTATAGCTCTATAAAAAGGTCAGTTTGTTCCCACTCTTGTTATGAAGGTGTTTAAAAGTTTTCTCTACCCCTGTGTTTCTTTATGTTCGGCTTGACCCATTCCGCTGACATTCAGCTAACAACCAATTGACACTGAAGACCCGCTACACAAACAGATAGTAAAGCTCCGTGTTAGAGCCATCCATTTGTAAGGCTGGGTATACTCTACAGTGTTTTCAGAAGATTATTGGACCAATCACACGATAAACACTCGTTCGGATAAACACTCGTTCGGACCGATATCACATTAGTGTGTACGCTTCAACAATGAACGATTATTGTTCCAAACAACATCGTATAGTTTCATTTGATTTTTAAAATGGACTTAAAATCTCGTTCAACGATAGAACAATGGCGTTCCAATCCTGCAGTGTGTACGCACTCACGATCAGATTACAGATTCATTATCTTTTCAGCAGATGGTTATTACAGATGAAAAGCACAGATCTGAGGGTAAAACATGTAAAATGTGTATAGTGTGTACACAGGAATCGGCTGCTGATCAGGACTTTTTATTTTCTTTATGTCATTGGTAAAATCGTTAAAGACGCCACATCGGCAGAAATCCTCTGTAGTGTGTACTCAGCCTAAATGTGAAAAGGATTATTTAAATGATTATTAATATTTATTACTGCCTCATAATCAGTTCTACAGTCTTGGCTTTTGTTGACTGGGGTGTTTACGTGGGGCCCCAAGCTACAGAGAACCTTAATCGATCATCTCAGCACCCCCAGCTCAGATAAACGGCACTATAAGCTAATAGGATGAGAGATGCATTGAGTGGTACCTGTAGGTAGCACTTGGTTTGCTGTATAGAGGGGGATAGACAGACATTGTAGGTCAGTATCTATTAGATGCTGACACAAGTGGTATGACATACCAATCTATACATCCCCACTTCCACCACTGGCTCTACATATTACGCTTTGCAACAGATATGGGTCTGTACATATTAGACTTGGAACCTGATATGATTCTGTATATTACCAATGGATTCAGTTATTGCTCTGCTTATTAGACCTGGTACCATGTCTGACTCTACACATTATACGTGACACCAGATGTGGCCCTGCATATAACACAGGGCACCAGATATGACTCTACTCTGTGTAACCTGCACCTTGGCACAGCATATTATACAAAGATTTAGCCGTTTTAGATTATATTAGTATTATACCTGGCAGCAAATATGGCTTAGCACATGGCGACTTCTAAGTTGTAGAGCTGCAAGGGGCAGGCTGAGCTGGGGGGCAGGGGGGCATCTACTGCCCGGGCCGGGCCCATAGTGGGCTACCTTGGGCTGGGTGACTGGGCCATTGAGGTCAATCAGCACTATGATGTTTTAATTTTTAATTATTTTTAATTTTTATTTTGTTCTGTTGTTTTCAGTTCAATGTTGGACTATGTACTGAATAAATCCACTCACTGGAAGCCCATTTTATTGATTACATCATATCCATTGATACATACCACTAACGTTGTTTTTACATAATTAACCACAGATTAGTGCACTTCAGTTAATTTTGCACTTTTTAATGATATAATTTTAATGATATATATTTTCATCCCTGGTTATACAAGAAGGTATAGTTCTTGCACTATTGTACCACATTAGATCGTCATATTCATCAATAATATTCCTCCCCCCCTTTTTCTCACATTCAACTATCAGTGTACCTTAGGTAATTGAGCGCGATACATTGGTTTTTGTATTGGGTGACTGGGCCACCTGCATTGAGTCTTGCCCCCCCGGGCTAAAATTTGCCATTCCTCCCCTGTAGAGCTGGCCCGTAGATTTCAGATATATCTGTTGATAATCTGCTTACACTGTAAGGGCCTCCGGAGCCTGCCTTGCTGGCTGTCTTATAAACCGGTGATGGACCAGGAAGCTGGAGTTAGCTCTTATTCATGGACATATAGCTAGACTGGCTCTGTGAGGCACTGAGGGAAGCTCACAAGTATGATCAAAGCAGTAGCCGACAATCACTTATTTAAAGAACAAGTTAACCCGTGCATGATACTAATGCATTCTAGTCAAATCAAGCTACTTAAGGTGTTAAAAAGGTTCTTGTCATGCATTTGGGGCTAGCCCAGGCCTCCTCAGGGGAAGAGCATTACTTCCCGATGCAAGCGCCCTTTTTTAACGTGGTTTTGTCCACATGTCACCACCTCATCATTTTTCTCCATCACCTCATCCTTCATCTTCATCGCCACATCTATCCAGATGTCTATCCAGACACAGGGATCTCTCTCAGCGGTCCCGAGTATCACACTCCTCTCGCTCTGTCACCCCCGGCAACCACCAACCACTCCCCACTGTCACCCCCGGCAACCACCAATCACTCCCAACTGTCACCCCCGGCAACCACCAACCACTCCCAACTGTCACTTCTCCTTCAAAAAATATATATATATTTTTTTAAAATCTTTATAAACACTTTTAACAATTAACAAATTAAATTAACAAATTAAAAACATCTTAGTATACCAAATTTCAGCCCTTTCTGAGTTTTTTCCCCCACACACACTAAGAATTTAGTAGGTCAGTGTATAACTACGCCCAGCAGGTGGCGCTGCCGCTTGGTTGTTTTTTTTCCACACACAGCCTAACACACGCCACTAGGCTTATATATATTAGATTACTAAGCTCCAAAATTGCAATTTCAGATATGAACCGTGAAGGTAAAATATATAACTTTTTAAAATAAATGTTCAGTGGTAAGCTGACTTAAAGGGCTTACCTCTTACTGACTTCTTAGACATGCACATGAAGTTTTGCTGTAATCTATTCATCATAACTGCTCTATGTCTACATGACATCGGGTGGAGGAATGCACCACGGTACCTAGTAACATAAGTCATACGTACACAGGGGTGCATGCTGCGGTGGTGGAAATACCATTGGTGTGGCAGGTGCCATGCACAGGGGCCCATGGAGATAATGGGGCCCGCTGCATGGCAGATGCAGAGGATAGGGGGCCCCAGTTCCCTCCTCCATGCACCGGGGCCCACAGCTCGCTATGTTTAAATCTAACGTGTATGCACTGCCTGATGTAAGTTATAGAACTCTTGTCTGAGTGCTCTATATTATTATTATTCCATGTATTGACTCTGCCTGAACCTTTATCTTTTATTGAACACCACGAGCTAGGGACTGTGTTATCATTAGGCAAGCCTAGGCAGTCACGTAGGGCGTCAATGGCTAGGGCAGCCCAATACACTGAATGAGTGACATAATGTCCCTCGTCCAGTGTGTTTAATATCCCTGGTGCTCAGTGATGGGCTGGGAGAGTGTCTCTGCTGGGTGCCGCACTCCCCAACTAAAGGGAGCCGGGTATGTCACCCCCACTCCTTCCCTTCTGGTTAAGAAAGAAAGAAGGTGGGTGCCACACTCTGAGGGGAGTGAGTGCCGCCTAGGCTGCCCACAGTGCTTCCATCAGCCCTACTGCCAGCACTAGCCCATGCTCCGTTCCTGATCTTCGATATGCCCTGTGGTTTTCTACTCCCTCTACTGATTAGGTTCCTGACCCTGGTTAGTTTGTCTTTGCCTTCTCCTTTGTTGTCTGACCTTTTGCACCTGAGTATTTACCACCAATAACTCAGTTCAGGGGTCCTGGGGGCAGTAGAATATTTGTGAGCATATCTAGCATAAGGGAAATGGGCTGCTATAAGAGACTGTGGTTACTGATGGTCACAAAAGGCCAGATAGGCCAAGGTCAGACAAAGATTTGTGGGGGGCGATCTATGGGGGTCCCCTGCCCCAGTTTAGTTCTTCTTGCTGTTTTCTATGGACACTTATTTTATTAATTGGACAGACTTCAGTTATATTATTTACATTTCATATAATTAATATTATCATATTGAAAAAGGTGGAGTAGAGTTTAGTGGAGTAAATAGTGCAGGAGGTGCAGGAGAACCGGACCGCTGCTTAGTTTGGCTGTGAATGGTTCTTAAAATTGGATCACATTGAAAAAACAACAACAGTATGTGTCGGGGGGGCTCCATTCACAGCAACTAACTCTGATTTATCTGCGGTGGTTAAATTGACAATGAACAAGCAGATCTGCCAGTGTGCTGCAACTTAACCAATGTATAAATTAACACACAAATAGCGTAGATTGCAAGTGGTAGAAAATACAGATGTCTCAACTATAAAAAGTCAATTCAAAAATAAAACTGCCCAACTGAATCCAATGTTAAAATATAGAAACAGAATTTGACTACAGAAAACAAAATTACAGAAATTGTTTTGACTATAAATAACATAATTTATAATATTATTATCATTTATTTACATATCACCAATCATATTACGCAGCACTGTAAATAGAATATATAATTATTCACATCAGCTCCTGCGCCACTAGTTACATTCTAAATTCCCTAACACACACACACACACACACACACACACACACACACATACACACACACATACACACACACACACACACACATACACACACACACACACACACATACACACACACACACACACACACACACACACACACACACACACACACGGGTCCAGTTAGAAGCCAATTAACCTCCCAGGATGTTTTGGAATGTGGGAGGAAACCAGAAGCACACAGAGGATATACACGCAAACATTGGGAAAACATACAAACTCCTCACAACCTTGGATGGAATCAAACCCATGACCTCAATGCAAGTATGGGTTAAAGACAACAGCTATATCAGGAGACAGTCTCTCCTGTTTGGGTAGGCCTTGAGAACATCACACAGTGGTTGTCAATGACCCTCCCACATGAACTTGGGAAGTTCATCATGACAGGCCTTGACAATCATAAGCCCTGAGGAAGTCTTTGATTGCAACAAAACGCGTAGGGTAATCTCACTGTCTACAACCTCATCCTCGGGGGGAGCACTGGCAGCGACAGCCATTGAACGTGTTACAGTGCCTTATTTAATGAAAACAAATAAGCGTAACTTTTTTAATCTGTTAATAAACATTAAATTGTTACGTCACTATTTTCCGCTTTATTCTATTTCCCCCTATGTAATCCCTTCGATCTCTGAGAGACTAAGGAAAAGCAAGGGGACTCTAGGGTTAAAGGAAAGTGTGCCAAATCTTTACATTCCTGGCATAGAGGTAAGCACTTCTGCCTCACAGCACTGGGGTCTTGAGTTCGATTCCCGACCATGGCCTTACCTGTGTGGAGTTTGTATGTTCTCCCCGTGTTTACGTAGGTTTCCTCTTGGTGCTCCGGTTTCCTCCCACCCTCCAAAAACATACTGGTAGGTTAATTGGCTGCTATGAAAATTGACCCCAGTCTCTCTCTCTGTGTGTGTGTGTGTGTGTGTGTGTTTCTGTCTGTCTACGTTAGGGAACTTAGACTGTAAGCTCTAATGGGGCAGGGATTGATGTGAATGAGTTCTCTGTACAGCGCTGCGGAATTAGTGGCGCTATATAAATAACTGATGATGATGATGATAATTCCTGGATTCCGAAAAACAACTATCACGGATTGTATGAGTGTCAGAACCGTAAGAAACAAAACCTGTATTGAGCTAATCCTATTGACTGTACAACATTGATTCATTGGGACTGATAAGCTAATAACATCAGAAAGTCACGGGTAACATCACACCCGTATAGGAGGGTAACATATCTAGATGGTTTAGGGCAACAATACACAGTATTCCCCATATGTATCTCTAATCACGAAACAATGTTACAATTATATGTTGCAATTAAATGTCAAAGTGCATTGCAGCTTATATTGTCACAGAGATCGCCCTTAGATATCGATACAAAGTGAACTAACATACGTGTTTAACACCACTCAGCCGGAGAGGTTTAGGCAGCGCCAATACCCTTACCAATACTAAATATATACATCCTTTAAGGGGAGGGGAGGCATCATCTCTCTTAAAAGGGTTAATACGCAGAGGCCTGTAGTTTAGAATACGAAATAATTCCAAATAATAATAATAATAATAATAATAATAATAATAATATTTCCAAAGCAAAAATTTTAGATTTGGTGGAATTTTAGTTTTGGCAGAATTACCCACTAAGAATATCAACTTAACAGGTAAGTGTCTGATTGTGTCATGCAATGTATCTTGTGCCAATGTGGATATTAATTTGTGATACGATAATCTACCAGTGCGCGTGATCACAGAAAAACTAACGTAACTGGGGAGGATGTGGGCACCAAACTGGGCAGTATGTGTCATAAAGTGCAGCAAAAGGGCTTCACAGATGAATCACTGGCTGTCAAACCAGGTTTGTACGTCCTACACCTTTATAAATGCTCATTTCTGAACTACTTAAATTACAGCGACAGTTGCTGCAGATTCTCATACAAATACAACAACAGACACTGGGTGATTTTTGTTCCTCTCTATAGTGTGCATCACACAGAATTTCAAACAGAGGATGAAAGCCTTGATGTGGGTTTCATATTCAAAATGTTTCGAATGGACTGGCCTTGTTTCTGAGAGATGTGATTGACAAAGACCACTAGCCGTTCTCTTTTTAAACCTCTCCTCTGAGTAATTCCATCACTTGAAAAGAAAAGAGAATATAGTTCAGCCACTTTTAACTCGCATGAGATTCCATTTAACAAAAAAGATAGTTTTATAACAATCTCATGTGTTCATTATAATTTTCCCAGATGGTGGCAGGACAAATAAATGGACCTCTTTAGTTCTCTTATATTTTTTTTCCTGAAGTGCCACTTTGAAGGCGATTTGGGATTGTTACTTTATAATGCAAAATACATGCTTGCATGTGGTAGGACATACTCTACCGTCAGACCGTGGCAGAGTCTAGGGGGGTATATTTACTAAACTGGGGGTTTGAAAAAGTGGAGATGTTGCCTATAGCAACCAATCAGATTCTAGCTGTCATTTTGTAGAATGTACTAAATAAATAACAGCTAGAATCTGGTTGCTATAGGCAACATCTCCACTTCTTCAAACTCTCAGTTTAGTAAATCTAGCCCTAGGAAGGGAAATTTAGAAAACTCTGAACGTTCAATCTGTGAGTTTAACTTTATCCCAGAAAAAGATGTGCAATTGTGCTATAAATCTCTAGAAGTCTTAAAATGATTACTGCGCAAACATGTTCCTAATCTAGCACTACTACATTTACAGCTGGCTTTAGCACACCTTACGGATATTGTGCAGCCTCTAAGCTAACCAGGAGCAAGCATTACTGTACAGATAGTACTTCATTATTGTAAATAACGTGTATTTTAGCTGTATTGACGTCCTCTTTTGATATCAGAAAATAAACATCAGAGAAAGTATTAAAAAAAAACATGCAAACATTGTTATAAATGTAAGAGAAGAGCTGATTGTCATGTCCTCTAACGCACTAGTATAATCCCTGTGTCACATCTTCTCTGCAGAGCTCTTCAGTGCTACATATCCACTTACATAACTTACCATCGCCATGCTTCCTCAGGTAGCACTTCCCAACATCCTTCTTCCTCCTGCAGCAATATCCAGTGTCACATCACCTGCTGAGCTCTTCAGGGTTCCACCTCCTCATGTAAGTATTCAGTGCCACTTCTCCTCCTGCAACACTCACCAAGGCCATGCATCCTTCTGGAGCATAATTCCTTCTCCCTCAACACTCTCCAGTGTCACACCTCTTCTTGTAGCCCTCTTACACGCATATATCTCCTCCTGAGAGTCTCCAGTGTCACATATCCTCTTGGATAACTTACCATTACCACGCCGACTCAGGTAGCACTTCCCAACTTCGTTCTTCCTCCTGCAGCAATATCCAGTGTCACATCACCTGCTGAGCTCTTCAGGGTTGCACCTCCTCATGTAAGTATTCAGTGCCACTTCTCCTCCTGCAACACTCCTGAGTGTCACATTATGTCTTAGTGTCTGACACCCTTCTGCATCACTTACCAAGGCCATGCCTCCTTCTGGAGCATATGTCCTTCTCTCTCAACACTCTCCAGTGTCACACCTCTTCTTGTAGCCCTCTTCAGTGTTATATCTCCTCCTGAGATTCTCCAGTGTCACATATCCTCTTGGATAACTTACCATTACACGCTGACTCAGGTATCACTTCCCAACATCGCTCTTCCTCCTGCAGAAATATCCAGTGTGGCATCACCTCCTGCATCCCTCCGTGGCCATACATCCTGTTTTGCTTGTTGGTATCATACTTCCTCCTGCAGCACTATCTAAGGTCACATTTCCTGCTGTACCAGTCTCCAGCATCAGACGACTTCCTGCATCAGTCACAAGTGCCGCACTTCCTCTTGTAGCACTTTCCAATGTCATTCTTCCTCCTGCAACACTATCCAGTGTCACAGCTCCTCCTGCACCTTGTACTTGGCCTTTGGGCCCCTATGATAGATTTTTCAGCACCCTATGCAGAACATGACTGGGTTGGATGACGGGTGGATATGGAAATCCTGTAGCTTTAATGACCCATGTCATATTTGCTATGGTCGCTACACTCACAATTGATTAAAAAAAGGTAAGAAAAGTTGAGGCTCATGGTTTGAGCTCATTTTAATCCTCAAGTGAGGGTGTACTAACAACTCCAGGAATGAAATTTAAAAAAAAAACAATGTTAATGAGGGAAAAAGTGCAAATGGTGATACTGAGTTCTAACGTGGCTTTGAACCATGAACCCAAATAAGCAAGGGAACTGCAGTGCACAAAATTCAGTAGGTGCACACAACCGCTGGGACAAATTCAAGCACACTGGAGAAGATATGAACCAAAGTGTGCATTAGATGCAAAAGCTGACACCAACAAGACATACAAGTTTGCTCTGCCTCGCTATGTCATGAATGACTCCCAGAGACTCATGGAACTAAAGGCTATCATCACTCAAAAAAAAGAAAATACAAATTTACCAGCACTTGTTGGATGCCCAGATGTGTCTAACGATCAGAAAGATCCTCTCACCTGCACGGGCAAACCTGGCTTGTGTTGGCAAAGCACTTGCACATAACTTCCCATTAATACAGCTGAAAAGTTAATGGGGGAGGAGCATTGACAACCCAGAGCTAGGTCTGCATCAGTAGGAGATTGGATCTCCTGCTCAGATCTTTAGATAGAAATAGCTGAATAGCTGAATCCACTAAACATCACTTTGTAAAAGTAAACTATTTAGCTTTAGGTGGATTTAACTTTTAAAAGATTTTTTGTTGAGCAATTTCCTAAGAAATACAGAAACAAAGCTGACAATTAAAAGTAAGGTAAAGGTTATTGGAAGGAAAGTTCATTTAGCTTCTGAAAAGTTTCAGGCTCTTTTCAGAGTCACAAATCCTGTCACATTTCCACTCTACGTTCTCTGATTGTCTGATAGAGGACAGTTCAGCGTATGGGGAAACTGCTTGGAAATGACTCCGAGAGTTACAGATATTCTCCCTTATGAAACTGCATTTTTATTTATGTTATAGCTTAAAACTTAAGGCGCCAATGCATTAAATGAGAAGGGACTATTAATATAAATCCGCTAGGAGTTTGTTGCATATTGCTCACACACTGTGGTTCTTAAAACCTCCGGCTGTCTGAATAAGTCTGCTTTATTAGAATTCAGGCATACGGATTTCAGAACTGTCACACTTGAACAATCCTTGTGGGTATTATTATGTATCAAAGTGAACGTACACAGTTGACACAATATTAATACATCGTCTGTACGTGTGTACTGCTGAGGAGAGTCTTATGTTAGGGAAAAGGTCCCATGATAGATAACGTGTGTTATTACGTTTAGTGGAGTTTAAAAACAAACAAAAAAAGTATTCAGCATTAACCCAACTTTTTATTTATATCTGGGGTGCACCTAATTTTTATTGTAAATCTTCACATTGTCTCCACTGTTGAAGTGGGTGGGCCCAGAAAAATCTGTAGCCAATCAGATCATTGGTCCATACAGCAGCAAGAGATAAGGACAGGACTGCTTGTGTCAGAAAGGGGAACATGATGTGAGGAGGGCAAAGGAGACAAGCAGGAAGCCATAGACCGGGGGGTATATTTACTAAACTGCGTATTTGAAAAAGTGGAGATGTTGCCTATAGCAACCAATCAGATTCTAGCTGTCATTTTGTAGAATGTACTAAATAAATTATAACTAGAATCTAATTGGTTGCTATAGGCAACATCTCCAATTTTTTAAACCTGCAGTTTAGTAAATATACACCTAGGAGTTAGATAAATTAGTAAAATAACAACATTAGTCATAACTATATTATTATTACTACTATTATTATTCATAATTATTATAATAATAATATCAGGAGTTCATTTTATATCAGGTGAGTGTGCAGTTTCATTACCTTCAGGTATGTTAATACATTTAAATATTGCATTTACACTTATATACAGTACTGCTATCAGTCATTTTCCGCAATACAAGTTTCCCAGCAGTGTCATGATCTAATCACTGGAAGTCCATGAATTCCAGGGCTCCCTACTTTGGACCGCCGGGAATCAAGGCAGAGGGCGTGGCCACATCACGGTGGCGGCATGGCCACGCCCCTGGGGTATGCACAGCACTTTTGAATCGTTAGGCCACCCCTTAACCCCGCCCAACACTCTCATTGATGCGTGCACCAGTTCCCAACTTCTTTGCAATGCTGAACAGTAATTAACCCCCCAACCTTCTGACTGACGGGACGGCGGGCCTGAGCCCTAAATCCAGACTGTGCTGCCTAAATCGAGACAGCTGGGTGGTATGACATTCCAGGTCCAAGAATGGAGACAAAATTAAGAAGATCCTCTGTATGCCAAAACCAGGCTCAGATCATCAGCCACAACCACACTTACATATGTTACGCTTCAAATGACTTTGGGCCCCTATGATAGATTTTTCGGCACCCTATGCAGAGGGGAACATGACTGGTTTGGATGACGGGTGGGTATGGAAATCCTGTAGGTATAATGACTCACCTCTCACCGCTTCTTGACCCCAAAAATTGTGAATGTCCTCTAAAATAGGTGACTCTGGGACATTCAGGGAGAGTAAGCAACTATAATTTAGGTGTGTGTTTAGTAATATTTCATTAGCAGCTATTTTACATAAAGAAACTTACATTTATATTTAGTGGTCAGGAAATATAAAAAGAAATGTTCAAAGGCACGCCCAACGAACAAAGAGCAAGTGTTGCATATATTTAAAAATAATAGAATAAGATGAGGAGGAAGAGGTGGATATTTGGAGAGTCTGTAAGTACGTTAATGCAATTAAATAGAAACAAAAGTATACATTTATTGTATCTGTAATACTATATAGCTGAAATAATCCTTTGAACATTATTAGCAGGAGCACATTTGTTGCAGTACCGTTTGTTGCCAAGTGAGGTATAGAGCCCTTTAACTTTTTATTGCTTCTTGAATGTTTGCATTGTTGATAACATGTATATCTTCTTGTATGTATGTATTGTAAATAACAGCCCCAAAATGACTTGCACCCTAGGCTGCAGCCTGGTCGGCCTATTGGATAAGCGGGCCACAGCATGTAAATATATTCCCAATTACTTGCAGACAGTTCTAGGACATAACAGTCTGTATTTACTATGCAACTGATATTTGTTTGTCATTTACATCATATATCCCTGCTCATACATTAATGATCGACTATACTGTGCTCCAGGGATATTAAAAATCTTTTCAAACATTTTTATATCCTTCCCTGTTGGTGCTTTTCAATAACCCCTTCATTTTAGTACTGTCACGAGCACTTGCAGATGCGCCTTTACAATGTCACTTCTAGGACCGTGTGCCACATATGTGGACAGATTCTCCGCAGCAGTTTTGTCTGGAGAAACAAGCCACAAATGTTCTACACGCTTAGGGCTACAAACACTAGTTACATTACAGTGGTATCAGCTCAACAGAACCATATGCATTATTTTCTTCTTTTCCCTTTGAAGAAAACAGGTTATCCCTGACGGGGAAAAACACTCCTGTCTAGGAATGAAAAGTGTCCCCGGCTAAAATAACTCCTGCCAAGATTGTCCGCTCCACCGGAAAAACGGAGACCCGGCTATTGCTTACCTCTGTCCACTTGTACGCGGCCAACTTTGGTCTCTCAGCACCAAATCAGGTTGACACGTTAATAATATGGAAGCCTTAAATAATTCATCCTATTGGTTTTAGCAAGAGATAGCGATAAATTATTAAATGATTTCAAGCACTCTGCAAGCAGTCTAGTTTCTATGCAGTACTGCAGGAACCCTTTGGGCTTTACCAGGTTCATTATTCCACACTTCTAAGCATGTATTGTGACCTTCTGTGGCACATTGATGTATGTGTAAATTAATCATACCCACTGGTTCCAGGATCCCTGTGTTTTCATCTTGATCCTGCTTCCCAATATAGAAAGAAATATATACATCTCGAGAAAGGCTCTAAGGCTCACACTGGTATTACCTTCCTATCTCTTTCATCATATCAGCCCAAGTTTGGTGTCTCTTTCCGAGAGCGAAAAAGCTTGGGGCACATTTAATTAAATTCTAAAAAAAAATTGTTTCAGGGTCCGTTTTTTTTGGAGGGGGGGGGGGGGGGGAGATTATCATCACTCGTTACTTCATCATTTGTCACCAAAATATTTTTGGAAGCTCCGGGAATCCAGACGCATTGATACATTTATAAATATCTTAATATAGATTGTCACTTGTTGGACATGTACAATACAAATTTGAAAGTGTATTTGCAATTCTTGACCACCAAGGATGCAGTCATCTACAGAGAAGGTGTTTACTGGAAAAGAAATAGCCTATAAATTAATTTTACAGATTATCCTTTTAAATAGAAAAATCATGTACAGAAATGTTCTGCATTGAACTCATGACCCCAGCTCTGTAAGGCAGAAGTGCTAACCACTGAGCCACCGTGCTGCCCACTCATCTCCTGCTTCTGTGACCATTGCGATTGTCCGGCTACAGGATGTTCTAACCTGTCCACAATTAAACCGTATACGCAAGGACTACCAGGAGATGAGAACAAAAATGTCTAGTCAAATACACATTGGATAAGAAAGCAAATGTCCAATTGGTGGCTATGGCACACTTGCCTAATTTTGAATAATCATTCCAGGGATATCAATCAGGAAAGTAACACCTAAGCGCCATTTGCTCCGAAGGGGGTGTGTCCTGCGTCACCCCAGGGGTGTGTCTAGCTCCACCTATGGGTGTGTTTAGTGCAACCCAGGGCCGCTACTTATGGGCCAGTGCTGCTTGCTTGCCCCCGGGGCTAAATTTTATGAGCCAGCCGTTCAGTGGGAGATTAGTATTCATTTTGTTGTATTGGTTTAGAGGGTATTTATTACATTATATTATTTTGCCAAGATGGTCAAGAATAATTTATGTAAATGGAGATTAATATTAATGCAAGGGTTTTTTTTTTTAATGTACAGCTTAATTTATACCTCTTTTATTTAACATACATTATTACATTTATATACTTTGTACTTTTCTATTTTTATTATTATTACTGCAGCAGGACCTTGGGATGGGAGAAAGACTAGGCCAATGCTGGATGGTTTACCTGAGGGTACCAGAGGGTAAGAGATGAGAGTAACCCCTACACCTACCCCCAATAAAACAGGGGGGAACATTATACTGCATTGCAGTTCCTTAAAACAGTGTATTGTTGTTTTCTTTAAATCATGTATATTCACTCATATACCACAATATATTCGATAATATAGCAAATTATAGCTTTGTCCTCTACTGCTCATTGCTCACACACTATGTTCCAGTATTTGTGGAATTCTGTATCCGAACTACAAACATGCACTTGACCTTTTTCTAAATCAGCACTTTTATATTTGTCTTAATTCTACTCACAAGTTGCTTAAAAAAAAAATCCTTTAAGAGCTTTGCAGAGGAGAAATCACTTATTCTCTGTCAATAGTACCGAACTCTGTGATGTGATGTTATAAAATACAGGTTTATACCTAGTACTAAAGAAGTCCACATGAATATTCAGGTTATTTTTTTTTGCTTATATGGAGCAATATTATTTTTTATATGCAGTGCTATAAGTAGAATAATATAAATGATACAATAATAAAATGACTGTAGGTTGTGTATAGCTTGTAACTGAGCATATCTTTCCACTGACCCAATTTAGGCGGGACTGTTCCTATTCCGGGGGACTGTCCGACCATCCCAACAGCTAGTACTCTTGTATCAACTGCAGTGAATGTTCGGAGGTAAATAAATAAGGAAGACGGGCAGAATGGACGTATAAATCTGTGAGTCTCGTATCAATAATAGGGTAATCAATGGAACCATGTTTAATTTGTTTGACTATTTATAAAAAATGGCAAACTCCAAGGAAGCATGGATGTTCTGTTGGAAGATCAAATGAAGTAGATTATTTGACTCTGTAACAGATGATAGATCAGGGTGAATTGGTAGATATACAGATGATTGGGCAACCCTACCTCTGGCACATGTTGTGGACTGTACCACACGCAGTGGCCGAGCAATAAGACTGCAATGGGGCATTTCTCTCCACCAAACTTGGCACAGTAGAAAGGGCAGTGTACGTTTCTTACCGCCAAGCATGTGTTGGGGCAGCCCTTCAATACTCCCCAAGAACCACAATCTGCACGCACTTACCACGTGTGATCTTGGTGGCGTCAGGTGGTTGAAGAACGGCTGACGGTGACAACAGAGCAGCTGTGGAGGAAGAAGTCTGCCAGGACCCAACAGAAGGGGCCATGCCAAATTGAAGCCGGTACCTCCAGACACTCCGCTCTGAAGGTCACCGATCCAACGGTCCCAACCGGACTACACCACCTGTACAGTGATGCCGGTAGCCAGTGACTGCTTAATTATCGGAGGCTGATAAGCTGCTACCTGACAATAACCACCTGTACTTTCCCGACTGGGACATACAATTGTTATTCTACTACCCTATGTGTCAAGTGTTCCCCACACCTCTTAGATTGTAAGCTCATGTGGACAGAACCATCTTTATCTTCTGTTTCATGTCATTGAGTAATATGTCAGTGCTTTGTCAATAAAAGATAGTAACAATATCTTATTTAGATTTTAGCAACATATTTTATACACTATCTGTCACGGGCACTAGGAGTTCTGCCCAGGATTCACCAGTTGACTATGCTTACCAGAGGGGCGGAGTTTGCACAGCGTCCTCTGGTAGTAGGATGAATAGTGGAACGTATATAACAGCAGATGGAGAGAGGATGCCAATGGAGTTGATGATAATCAGTGACTTGCAGCTATACTGGTAAATGAGTCAGCGACTTGCAGCTATATTGGTAGAAGAGTCAGCGACTTGCAGCTATAGTGGGAAGGCAGGTTTTAACCACGGAGACCTGAGTGGACGTGAGCAGGTGAAGGAAGGTAACGGGAGAGTCAGTGGTCTGCGGATAGCAAGTTGTACCACTGCTGTGATGAGAAGACTTGTCCAGGTGCAGGTAGGTAGCGGGAAGTCAGTGGTCTGCGTTCAGCAAGTTGTACCACTGCTGTGATGAGAAAACTTGTCCAGGTAGGTAGCGGGGAAGTCAGTGGTCTGCGTATAGCAAGTTGTACCACTGCTAGTAAGTGAGGACTTGTTCAGGTGCGGATAAGTGGATGCATGAAAAGAGTCAATAACTGAATGAAGACAATGGAAGCACAGAGGAACTTGTTCCAAACAGATATGCAGCGTTACTGCTAATAGTCTATAAGGTATGTATACCACTGCTGAGTAGAGAGGCTTGTACAAAGCGGATATGCGAGATAATAACTGATAGTCAATCACAGGTATGCATATCGCTGCTGAGTAGAGAAGCTTGTTTCAAACAGATATGCAGCGGGACAACTAATAGTCTATAGCGGGTATGGATACCGCTGCTGAGTAGAGAAGCTTGTCCTAAGCGGATATGCAAGGTACAGCTGATAGTCAATAACAAGTAAGCATACCGCTGATGAGTGGAGAAGCTTGTCCAACGAGGATATGCAGGCACAGCAGGAGCGCTGAACGACTGTAGCGGGAATGGGAATCGCAGGTGAGCAAAGCAGGTAGTCGGCAGACAGCTGAGGACACGAGCAGGATACAGGAGTCTGTAGCGGGTATGAGAACCGCTGATGAGCAGGGCAGGTAATCCAGAAGCTAGCTGAGGACACGAGCAGGATACAGGAAACTGTAGCGGGTAGGGGCACCGCTGATGAGCTGAGCAGGTAATCCAGAAGCCAGCTGAGGACATGAGCAGGATACAGGAATCAGTAGCGGGTATGGGAACCCCCGATGAGTAGCGCAGGTAATCAGCAGGAAGCTGAAGACACTAGCAGGACACAGGAGACACCTTCAGAGACTCACAGGGAATGAGACTCAAGATCAGGCAACGATGTAATGAGCACAGATGCCTTAAATAGGGAGAGGTGCCTGATCCACCAATTAGATTAAAAGCAAAGGTCATAAGTTTTTGGATGCTGCGCATGCGCAGTCCATCAAGATGGCGGAAGGCCGCGGCTCAGGACAGGCACCGGCAGGAAGGCTAGAGAACCACGCGCCAGCGCAGAGGCACTCACGGTCCGGTGAGTGACACTATCCCATAATAAATGGAAAAAAACTGAAAATGCATGGATTTGACTCAATGTTAGTGGGATGGATATATGGATAAAGTTTTGGCTAAAAGACAATGGGGTACATTTACTAAGGGGTGTTTTTTTGTTGCATTGCAGATTGCCCCACATCCCCAGTGGTTTCCAGCCCCAAACTGCAGAATTTACTATCCTGTGGTTTGGAGGGCGAAAACTCAATATGCGATGTGTGGTAGTTTGAAAACCACTAAGGGCTAGATTTACTAAATGGTTTGAATAAGTGGAGATGTTGCCTATGGCAACCAATCAGATTCTAGCTGTCATTTTGTAGAATACAGTAAATAAATGAAAGTTAGAATCTGATTGGTTGCCATAGGTAACATCTCCACTTTTTCAAACCCGCCGTTTAGTAAATCTAGCCCTAAAACTCATAGATTTAGGCCAAAAAATATAGTAAAATCCTATGGAAATTATCCGATTATACAACCGACGTTACCTTCCAATCCATCCAGCATCAGGCCTGATCTACTGGGGCGCACCTAGAGAGGCCTGGCCCAATGCTGAACAGTACTGAGCCCTCTTTGGTACCTGACCAGAGGGTAACAGGGACTGTTCTGTTTAATGTATCCATTAGGGATATCACCTGGGAACCCATCACTTCAAAATCCTTCCTACTAGCAACCTTAGGAACACCCATTGTCCTTAGAGTTTAATAATACAGACTTCTTGCCTGGATTGGTTGGTATGGTCTACGTACCACGCATGCACAAGGGCGGAGCTACAGTCGTTCCAGCCACTACAGAGCCATGTCAGGGCCCCCTCCGGGGCTTCCCAGCTCCAACAAGTCCTCGCTCTGTGCTCAAAAGAGCAGTACGAAGGTTTGTTCTGATTGGATGGTTGCGAAATACGGCCATAGGGCCAAGGAGACTAGATCAGTACCGGCAGACCTGGCAATCCAATGTTCCGCCTCTGTACATCCAGTTAGCAAATGCTAACTTTTCAAATAGTTTAATAGTTTTAATCTCCCCAGGCTTCCATGCAATTTTTTGTTTAACATGTACCAGTTATCTGCACACACTGGAAGTAATCATTTCATGTGTTGTACTTGAACCAATATTCATGAGAATGTAGCCTACTATACACTAGTGACATCACTGAGGACCCCAGAATCTGGACTGTCCTCCCTAAGGGGCATATTTATGAAGTGGTACTAGCACAGTTTCACTCTCTTTCCGTAACTCCAATGCAAGTTTGAGTGTGCCGCATATTTATGAAAAGTGCATTGCAGCAGATATCGTGGATATCTGCTGCTTTGCATTCTTTTTCATTTTTGGGAGCAGTCACCATTCAATAGTGCGGTGACTGCTCCCTTCCGCAATCTAACAAGTTCCGGAAAAAAGTTTTTTTCGGTAACTTGTTGTGCCAAGTTGTGTGACGCACATTATCATAATTGAAAAATTTCAGTGCTGTCAGCTTTGCTCCGAAGAGCAGAGCTGGACAGCGCACGTGTGGAGGGATCACATGATCCCTCCCTGTCACTCACCGCTCTCTCTCTGCAACTATATTTGCAGAGAGAGAGCAGAGATGTTTGTGCGCATGCCCAGGTCTTCGAACTGCACATGCGCAATTGCAGTATGAAGAAGAACGAAGAAGACAAGGAGGAGATCCAGATACAGCGCATTACGAAGAGGACGTGGTAAGTATTTTTTTTTTATCACAGAAACAGCAGTTTATCGGAACTGCTGTTTCTGTGTTGCGTTCTTCATAAATTTGAGAAATAGTTCAATCCTTATCAATGCGAGAAGGATTGAAAACTATTTTTGCACTTTTTGAGAACATTGATAAATGTGCCCCTAAATCGGGACAGCAGGGATGTGTGAAATCACCACTTCTTAAATAGAAGTACGGTCAGATCAGGTCATCACTAAGTAGCCATTATCGTAATAGAAGAAAGAGATTAGAAAGTCACATAGTGAATACTACCTGTGCAGAGACTAAATTATATATAAAAACACAGTGTCTTGTAGTTTTCTTATTTTGTTCTACAGTTTTAAAATCTAAATGAAAGGAATCTAAGTAAATGACAAAACCCTGCGGCTATGTTGGCGACTCCGCATTATAGGATAAAATATACATAAAAATCTGGACACAATGGCTGCATTTCATACTTTCCCAACAATGGACAATCAAACATTCCAGAACATTTAGCAAGTCGACTGCTGTTAATTCAAGTTGGGTAAATGTTTCTATAGCCATTATAAGACGCTACAGGGATCCGAGAAAAATACCGCAAATGAGGCACTTAAACAGAACAGGATCATTTTAGAAGAAAAAAAAAAATACATATTGTATTTTTGAATACCGCAGATGTCTGCAGGCATAACAAGACACCAGCTAAAAATCACAGCTTTGGAGAGCATCCTCACGTGTCAGTGTATAATCTAGCCTTTCTTTACAGATGATAGAGGCTCCAATAGCTTTGCGGTTAATTCCTTTCCGTCTAACACAATGTGGCAGCTGCTTGATGGACGTCTGTTAAATGTGACCAAGGAGAGGATTTTATTAGAAAAGCAATCGCTGAGATTGGCTGTGACTGCCCTCTGCCTGTGCATCATTATAATGTCTTATACACAGGACCCACGTCACCAGTGCAAGCCAAACATCCACTAAGTATAGCTGTACTCTCAGCTATGGGGCACGTTTATCAATGTTCTCAAGAAGTGAAAAATAGTTTTCAATCCTTATAGCACTAATAAGGATTGAACTATTTCTCAAATTTATGAAGAACGCAACACAGAAACAGCAGTTCCGATAAACTGCTGTTTCTGTGATAAAAAAAAAATACTTACCACGTCCTCTTCGGAATGCACTGTCTCTGGATCTCCTCCTTGTCTTTTTCGTTCTTCTTCATACTGCAATTGCGCATGTGCAGTTCGAAGACCTGGGCATGCGCACAAACATCTCTGCTCTCTCTCTGCAACTATAGTTGCAGAGAGAGAGCGGTGAGTGACAGGGAGGGATCATGTGATCCCTCCACACATGCGCTGTCCAGCTCTGCTCTTCGGAGCAGAGCTGACAGCACTTAAATTTTTCAATTACGATAATGTACGGCAGCTTCAGCATTAGCACAACGAGTTACCGAAAAAAACCTTTTTGGCGGAACTTGTTAGATTGCGGAAGGGAGCAGTCACCGTACTATTGCATGGTGACTGCTCCCAAAAACGAAGATATAAAATATCCACGATATCTGCTGCGATGCACGATTCATAAATCTGCGGGACACTACAAGTGGCGTTGAAGCTATAGTAAGTGTGTGAAAGTGTAATAGCACCACTTGTTAATTATGCCCCTATAAGAGGGAACGTGGAAAGCCTCTAATCTTTTATCCTACTAGGAAACAGAAATGAGAAAAAAGGACACAAGGGTGTAAATGTATCAATATGCGGGTTCTTCAACACCCGCGTGTTCAGCCTCTTCCGCGATTAAATTTCAAGCGGCGCTGCATTGTAAAGGGTTAACTTCCCTTTACAATGCAGCGCCGCTTGAAATTTAATCGCGGAAGAGGCTGAACACGCGGGTGTTGAAGAACCCGCATATTGATACATTTATCTCAAGATCTGATCTTGTAAAAGTGACAAAAATATATATATTTAAAAGTTCTGTTTCCTTAACAGAATGTTAATGTACTTGAAATTGTATTCACATTTGTTATGTGGCTGCAAATTACTCTCCTCGGGGTGGTCATCTCATAGCAGGCTGCATACATGTGATTAATAATCAGCATTATGCTGCAAAACCATAGCACGCAAGACGACACATCCCCCTAGTAATAAAGGGGAGAGACTTACAAATTGTTCCTAATTCCTTTTCATAAATCCAGTTTGCAGACATCCTCTTTTTAACTTGTTAGATGTCAACATTTACAAAGTGCAAAAACGCCACAACGCCATCCCCTCTAGTGGTATGACGGTATTTTGTGCTTAAATTGTGTTGCTGTACCCACCCCCCTGGCTGCTGAGTTGTGACCTTTTTGTGCTAAAAGAGGAAGATCTCCAAACTATAGCTGAATTTAACAGAATGCAACTAAGGGAAACAGAATGAAAACAACGGAATGTGACAATATCGACCTTATGTGTGATACTATGTTTATAATAAATATTATGAGCAAATGTAACAGAATGTGCAGAGTGAGGGGGAATGACAGAAGGCTTTCCTGATGGATCGCAATTGTAACACAGTGCAATAGGAACACTGATAACAAACTGAATAAACTGAACGATTCGGGAAGCGGAGGAGCCAGAGCGTCAAAGGACAGTCTAACAATAAAGAGGGTCGAAGTTCCATGGTTGAAAAATGATGGACCCTACAGGAGCAGCTCTTTGAGGTGTCATCAGTGCTTTTTTTTGTCATAGAACTCACAGAACTGAGTTTTCGCACCTTTTTTGAACGGATTTTCCAAGTTTTAAAAGTAACTTTTGAGCATTTGATGTTTGGTCCACGTGGACTTGAGTCGCCCCGTCGAGTGTAGCAGGTCGGCAGCAAAATCATCAAAACGGTGCATGCGGGCTGCCTGAGTGTCGAGTCCGATGTCTGCGTACTTCATCCTCGCTGGTCTTGATGGCACTTCTCGGATTGTGGCGCTGCTCAGCTTGTGATTGGTCATGCGCTGAGAGCTTACTGCGGGCGGTGACCGTTATGTTTCGTTACACAACTGACGTGTGTGGGTGTGTGTACTGTGAGTGACTACGTGATGTGAGTTCTGGCACCTTTTTTCATACAAAAAAAGCACTGGGCGTCACCCATTAGTATATAGTGTAAGAACATGAGGATTGTATTGCAGTCACAGCTAATCAGCAGTATATCATATGATTCTGTTTTACACATGAGACGTAATGATCTGAGGATCCCAGATGTCACTGCTGGGAACAGGGACACTGACCATACTACTGAGATATAAGTGCATGACTGTGTATGTATAGACCACCTTACCCACAATACTTCCCTATTGCATCATTTTTTGTACTTTACGTTTTTTTCCTGTAGGTACTCTAATAGGAGACCAAGGACAACCTCTGAATAAGAGACTAAACCACACTGAGAAAGTAACTTGACATTTGTAACTTTCAAACTCCAATCAGATACATGGTCTTTGGACAGTGAATATGTCGGGACATTGACCGTGGAACGAAATAACAAAGAACACACCTGCATTACTTATCTAATATGGACATAATGAGGCAGATTCAATTAGCCGCAATGTTCCTGGGAACATCTTGGCTGCGCGTTTTTACTGTAAGAACTCTGCTCATTTTTCCTCACACCTCTATGGGGCACGAGGCACTTCGCAGCAAATTGAATCTGCCCTTATGACCAAGTTCAAACTAGGAGTGACACTGAGACAGCTGACACATAAGGGGGTATATTTACTAAACTGCAGGTTTGAAAAAGTGGAGATGTTGCCTATAGCAACCAATCAGATTCTAGTTATCATTTATTTAGTATATTCTACAAAATGACGGTTAGAATCTGATTGGTTGCTATAGGCAACATCTCCACTTTTTCAGATCTGCAGTATAGTAAATATACCCCAAGGTCATTATTGCCACGTTACATTGTTTAATTCTGTCTCACGTTGTTACATTCGGCCATGGTTTGGATATCTTCATCCTTTAGTACAACAGGGTCCGAAGAAACCTGCCAACAGCCGAGGGATAAAGCATCACAATTTGAGCACGAACACCCTTAAACGATTGTGATTTGAGAGACAGATATCTATTCAGATTTTGTATACTAGGCAGTATATTTACTAAACTGCAGGTTTGAAAAAGTGGAGATGTTGCCTATAGCAACTAATCAGATTCTAGCTGTCATTTTGTAGACTGTACTAAATAAATGATAACTAGAATCTGATTGGTTGCTTTAGGCAACATCTCCACTTTTGCAAACCTGCAGTTTAGTAATTATCCCCCCAGGAGTTTGGATACCTCCATATTTGACACTGTCCCAATCCCTATCACAATACATTTTGTTAAGTTTGCATTCATAGAATATATTCAGGGCACCACTTAAATATACTTCACCCTTTGGACGTCTCTTTAGTAAACTTTTGAACACACTGGGTCTGATTCATCTTCGAACGTAATGTGAACGCAAATTGCGTTTAATAATAAGAATCGCACATGACTTGCACGCACAGACGCCCATACTGAAGCACAAGCGGATGTCAATAAACATGTGATTCTGGGTATAAGTACGCTCGGTACACGTTAGTTGCCGTATGCAGATAGACGGAACACTCTGCAGAACACGCAAACATATATGTGCAATATAAAGACCCATCAGAAAGCAAAAAAATCTATTAAATAAATGAACAACTTATTACTATAATCATTAATAAAAATACATGTTAAAGAAAGATCATTTTTATTTTTTTTACATGAAATACATAAATCAGGATGTTCTTGATGCGTACTGTACATACAATGCATTTCTATAGATTCTCTTACTTGCAAACCCATGTTCTGGCATATATACGTGTAGTCATCAGTCGCTGGTGCAAGTGATACGGCTAAAACACAGGTGTCTAAGGGATGCACAGAGCTTGGATGGGACGCAGACTGTACATTACCTACTCACATCCGCCCTTCATGTCACGGGCAGTAGTAAGTGTCATTTGTGGGGGCTAGATTTACTAAACATGAGAGGAGATGTTGCCCGTAGCAACCAATCAGATTCTAATTATGCTTTTGTCGAACGTACTATATAAATGATAACTAGGATCTGATTGGTTGCTATAGGCAAAATCTCCACTTTTTCAAACCCGCCGTTTAGTAAATATACCCCTTAGTATCAGCATATATGTATAGCAAAATAAACCATCATTGTCAGATTATTGGGAGGTCTTTCGGGCTCCTGGGAGGAACAGCTAAGCTCCTGGAGGGCACTGCATCTGCTTCCAAAATGAGTGGGGTGTGCTGTGATGATGCAGATTACATCATCATCATTCCTAGCCCCGCCCACTGGTGAACACAAAGTCACACCCACTCTGTTTCTACCTGTCCTCGGCATCTTCAGGACAGCATATAATAAGTAGCTAAGTATGGAATAAATAAATGCAAACGTAGGGCCTCAGTTAGTGTTAGGAGCAAATTTAGCTAAAAAGGGCATATTTCCACCTAGACAACCCATGCTGCAATGCAAGAGGTGTAAATGCAATTCTGCTTTTGCATACAGGGAAAATACTGCTTGTTTTGGCATTCAGCAGACAAATACTGGGAAGCATTATATTTATATAGCAAATTAGAGTTAATCTAGGACATGTTCCCCTCCCAACTCTAAATATATCCACCAAACTTAAATTTGCCCCACTGCAGCGTAATATGGTTTTTTGCCAAGGTACAATATGTAACTTCTAGCTGGATTTGCAATGTGTCTACTTTTCACCTTTTTTTAGCATTTAAATTATGAGCCTTATTTTCTCTTTAAAAGATTTGATCCACGTGTAAAGAACATTCTGCTCATGCTGTATGTTACTTTGGGACATTATATTAAAGCATTTGCTAGCCCTCTGGGGGTCATATTATGTAAACACAGTTTTCACTTTAAAAAAAACAACAAAAAACCTTCAAAAGGACTTTAAACTTGGTTAGGCTTTTGGAAAGCCAGCTTTTCTAATTTACCACCCCAATAACTTTTGCTACAGTATTCAGAAGGATCCTACCAAAATAAATGTAAAAACTTCAAAGTTCCTCTGCCATGGTGTTCTAAATTAATCGGATTCATCACCTCTGATCTATACATATTCAAAAGACAGATTCAGAAAAGAAAGTAATGATGTTTTTTTTATATGATTTCTCTATAAGAAAATATATCTTTATCTCCCATATATTAGATTATGTGTGTCATGACCCCATATGGGTCCTAAATCCTGTTTTTTGGGGTCTCTTGAAGGTCACACATGCAATATTTTGCCTCTTTAGGGCCCATTGATTTATAGGGGTCCCAGGACATTTACAAACAGAAATTTGGGGTCTGCAGCAGAGTACTAAAGGGATAACGTAGTCATGGCTCTGTCAGTGGGTTGAGACAAGATCAGCCTTCTCCTAGAAGACTCCTGACCTTCTCACCGATGGTTGTCTGCCTAGACCAGGAAAGGTCTCATGAAGCTAAGTGCTGAAATCCTCTATTACTAAAGATTGTGTTACCTGCTGTACATCGTTGGTAGGAAATAAAGCCTGGGAAACAAACATCTGTGTTCTTCTTCATTGTCCAGAGATAACATTTTAGATGGCTCCGACTTGTTTTTCCAGCGCATCTCACAGATGCTTGATCGGATTGAGATCTGGGGAATTTGGAGGCCACTCTTTGTCATGTTCCTCAAACCATTCCTGAACAACTTTTGCAGTGTGGCAATATCCTGCTGAAAGGCACCACAGCCCTCAGGAAATATCATTGCCATGAAGTGGTGTCCTTGCTCTGTAATAAGGTTTAGGTAGATAGCATGTGTCAAATTAACACCCACATGAATGCCAGGACCCAAGATTTCTGAAAAGAATATTGCACAGAGCATCCCACTGCCTCCACCGACTTGCCTTCTTCCCATAGTACATCAACGCACACGGCTGTCCACATGAAGTAATAGAAAACGTGATTCATCAGACCAGGCCACCTTCTTCCATTGCTCCATGGTCCTAATTTGGTGCTCAACTGTCCATTGTAGGCGCTTTCGGCAGTGGACAGGGGTCAGCTTTGGCACTCTGACTAGTCTGCGGCTACTCAGCCCCAAACGCAGGAAGCTGCGATGCACTGTGTGTTCTGACACCTTTCTATCACAGCCAGCATTAACTTTTTCAGCAACTTGTGCTACAGTAGCTCTTCTGTGGGTTTGGACCCTGTTGCTGGTTCACTAATTATCCTTCCGTGGACCACTTTTGGTAGGTACTACCCACTGCATACCAGGAACACACCACAGGTCCTGCCATTTTGGAGATGCTCTGACCCAGTTTTCTAGCCATCACAATTTGGCCCAAAAGTTGCTTGGACCCTTACCCATTAGATTGGTAAGTGGTCAACATAAAGTGATAGTTCTGATCAATTCAGTTTATTAGCAGAGCGCAATTTGTCTATTGCAATCCTGTAACTAGTACATTCCTTGCGCTGTGCTAATAAATTGAACTGATCGGGACTATCACTTTATGTTGACCACTAACCAATCTAACGAATATATGAAAATATTGATAACAGCATAATTGTGTCCTTCTATAATGCCACCAGCGACTAATAACTAGAAATAATACTAGATATACTAATAAAGATGCAGGGCCGGATTAACCATAGGGCTAACTGGGCTACAGCCCAGGGGCCTCGGGCATCCAGGGGGCCCTTAAAAGTGCTCAGCAGCAGTAGTGATTGGTCCGAGGCGGGGGCGCCCCCGGCGCGATCAATGCTGCTGAGCACTTTCACTGCGGTCCTTCCACAGCGTGCTGTAGTCTCCTTACTGAGGAGATCGCATGAGTCTCACTCTCACGAGATCTCTTCAGTAAAGAGCATACAGCGCACCGGGGAAGGACTGCAATGCCAGGAGAAGGGGGTAAGTGCCTTGTGGGGGGGGCGGCTCGGATCACCAGGGGGGTGGCTCGGATCACCAGGGGGGGGGGTTCGGCTCAGATCACGGGGGAAGCCCCTCACCGGGGAGTGGAAGCCCCTTAGCCCAGGCCTCCATTCCCTTAATCCGGCCCTGTATAGATGTGATGAACTGACACAAATATTTATCTAGTAACAGATGTGTTACATATTGCAACAGAGAATCACAAACAGCTGAATTGTTTTCAGGTTGGAAACAATAGTTTGAGGACTTTTTTCTGCCTAATAGAGATTTCTAAAGTGGATTATATTAATAAAATATTTGATTGATTCTATCTTAAGGAGAATCTAAGCTATAATAAGCACAATTACAACATTAGGTAGGAATACAACGTTTTAGATTCACTGTTTCTATCTAGTTACACTAAACTCTATCTGATTTTATTTATCTTTCGCCGACTTCAATGTATGTGTATAATTTTAACGAAAAATAAGTCAAGTTTTAACAGTTAATATTTATCATTACTAAGAATAGAGGAGTGCCCCGATATTAAGAGAACTTTTTTCTTTGTTTGGTTAATATATTGTATTATATTCTCAATGGGAAGCACCCTCTGCTCATATGAATGATTATTATATAAGTTATTGAAGTAGAATATGCTTTGATAATTTATCTTGAGCAGACTATTCATCCGACAATCCTTTACAATGTCAGTGGATAATCTGTGCAGACGTCCCTTCTTCTTTTTCCTATATTCACCATGATAACAAAAAATGAGTCTTGTTATTGGAAAAGGGCCCAAATTAGTAATAGTCTAGATTTATATTTGCCTATAGGACTACATGGCCACAACATTGTTCTGTCCTCTTTTCATATGAAATAGTTGATCAGTCTGATTAAAAATATAACAATCTACGTAAAAAGTCAAACATGGATGAAAAAGCATCAGATTTCCATCATTCTTATTTATTTGTCTCACCATTGTTTGGCTGTCAACCTGAAGGCGTGGCCAGGGGAGGAGTCAGGGCGGAGCTAGCGCATGCATGCATGGTAAAGAGGTGATGTGCGCCATTCTCTCTCTTTCTCTGTGATTGAAAGTCCTCCTCCACCTCTGAGCCACGTCCAAGTCATCTTTGAGCACAAATGACACTTACTACGGGTGGGGTATGGAATAATGATGATGATTATTCCGACAAGACTTACCCCGTCGTCTTCACAGTGAACGGCTCCGTCCTGACCAGGCTCCAGGACGACTGATGTGGCAACCGACTGCAAGGCATCACGACTAATGAAAAAGCCGGTGAGAGATGATGATGTCACTGACGACCGCAACGCTGCTATCGGTGCTGTTAAGGGGGTAACGTAAGTATGCGGGCATGGACAGTGTACTTTGCAAAGCGTTGTACATTGTCCATGTCCAAGTCAGACTTTGGTGCATGCAGAAATACGCTGGTTTTCTGCAGTATCTCTTGCACCAGCTAGAGGTCTAGTCTAAGCCCTGAGTCCTAGTGATGTCAGTATTGTATGCATGCTATAACATGTGTTTGCAATCAGTAGCCACTGTAAAAATCTCTGTTATGTACAGAAGACATTAAGTACAAACTAATAAATGTTTTTCAAGCAAAAAAACATTTAAAAAAAATACTCATAAATGACGATAATATTGACATGTACCATTAATTGAATATATTTTTTTCTATGCGTTCTTTGGAGGTTTTATATTTCACATAGATATTGTACATATAATACACCCATAGTCATCATCACACATATCTTGAGATCCGTTCCTTGTTGAATTCCGTTCCTATTTCTAATCCACGTTCCAATGATGCTTCCAAACTACTCTCTCTAACCTCCTCACTTGATTTCTACCAGTGGATTGAATCCGCCACTCATCAGGATGGCCACTGTCTTGATCTTGTTTTCTCTAGACTATGCTAAGTTTCTCATTTCCTAAACACTCCTTTCCCCCTCTGGGATCATCACCTTATTAGCTTCTCGCTCACCCCCAGTTCTTTTCTCTCCCTAGTGTCAAACTCTTCCAAGCCTCCTCACAACCGCAGGAATTTCAACTCTATTGATTTTCAACAGTTTTCCACCTCTCTTCAACACCTTCTCTCCCCAATTTCTACATTTTCCTCCCCTGATCGGGCAGTACCCCATTTTCATCAAACCCTAGCAACTGCCCTGGATCAAGTGGCTCCAGCGACACTACATTCTTCGCGTAGAAATCGTTGCCAACCGTGGCACACTACAGTAACACGAACTCTACAAAAACTTTCTCGTAAAGCAGAACGTCACTGGCGTAAATCTTGTGCCTCTAATGATTTCATCACATATACTGATATCTACCACTCCTATAGAAAAGCTGTGGACACTGCTAAACAAGCATACTTCCAATCTCTCATCTAGGCTTCTAACCCCAAACGCCTCTTTAACACATTTAACTCTCTTCTGAATCCTCCTGCCCCGAATCCTCCAACTAACATCAGTGCACAGGCTCTTGCTTCTTATTTCAAGGACAAAATTGATAAGATCAGGCTTGAAATGGTATCATCTCCCTTGACAGGCAATGAATTCAGGCTCAATTCCTTTGTAGCACCCTCTGACACTCTCTCTCTATTTGATCCCACAAATGAAGAGGAAGTTTCTACTCTCTTCTCATATTCCTACTCTACCTTCTGTCCTCTTGATCCCATTCCCTCACAAATGGGTATGTCCCTGTCTCCTGTGCTCATTCCCCCTCTAACTAAAATCTGTAATCTCTCTCTTTCTTTTGGTATTTTTCCATCACTATTCAAGCATGCAGTGATTACTCCCATTTTAAAAAAACAAAATTCTGACCCTAACTCTCTCGTAAATTACTGCCCCATCTCCCAGCTCCCATGCCCCTCCAAGCTTCTTGAGAGAATTGCCTACACTCGCCTCACACACTTTCTTACAGCAAATAACCTGTTGGATCCTCTTCAGTCAGGCTTTCACTCTCAACACTCCACAGAGACTGCACTGACCAAGGTTGTCAATGATTTGATCACAGCAAAAAATAATAACCATTACTCTCTTCTAATTCTCCTGGATCTCTCTGCTGCATTTGACACTGTTGACCACTCTCTCCTCATACAAACGCTGCATAGGTCTTGAAGGCACTGTCCTATCCTGGTTCTCATCCTACCTATCTAATCGCTCTTTCAGTGTTACTTTCTCTGGATCCACCTCTGCTCCGCTTCCTTTATCAGTTGGAGTACCACAAGGCTCAGTCCTAGGTCCTCTGCTGTTCTCTATCTACACCACTTCTCTTGGAAAACTAATGAGCTCCTTTGGATTTCAGTATCATCTCTATGCGGATGATACACAAATTTATCTATCCTCTCCTGATCTTTTACCATCTGTGTTGTCTCGCGTTACTGACTGTCTTTCTGCCATTTCATCTTGGATGTCTTCTCGCCAACTCAAACACAATCTTTCAAAAACTGAATTAATAATATTCCCACCTAAGAACAGAAGCTTCCTGCCTGACATTTCAATTTCTGTTGATAACATGACCATAAATCCCACCCCGCAAGCTCGTTGCCTAGGTGCAGGCCCGGTGCTCCCATTAGGCAAGGTTAGGCACTTGCCTAGGGCGCCGGGCTCTGGAGGGCGCCACAGTATTCTAAAATACTTTAAAACTGTGCGGCGACCGCTGACCATACCTGTCACGGCTGCCGCACAGCATTCAGATAGACGGGGAGGGGGGGGGGAAGAGGCTATTTTGTCACCACCGCCGCCTCTCTGCTCCGTCTCCTCCCCTCCACTTACTAGTGTCAGTGAGTGGAGGGGAGGAGACGGAGCAGAGAGGCGGCAGCGGTGAGACAAGGTAAGGAGAGGAGGGAGGAGGGCGGCGTTTTTTGTGGGGGGGGCGATTTTTGCGAGGAAGGGGGGCGCCGCTTTTTTAAAAATGCCTAGGGCACCGTGGACCCTAGCACCGGCCCTGCCTAGGTGTAATCCTTGATTCACAACTGTCATTTATCCCCCACATCAACTCCATATCTAAATCATGTTACATACACCTAAAGAACATTTCCAGAATACGCACATATCTGACACAAGACACCGCAAAAACAATAATTCATGCACTCATCATCTCCCGCATCGACTATTGCAATTCCCTCCTTACTGGTCTTCCCAAAGTCAGACTTGAACCCCTACAATCTATTTTGCATGCAACGGCTAGATTGATTTTCCTTACTAACCATTTTTCCTCTGCTGAGCCACTCTGTCAGTCTCTACATTGGCTGCCTGTATTTCAACGAATCCAATATAAAATTCTTCTACTAACATACAAGGCCATCAACAAAATTGCACCGACATACATTTCCTCACTTGTCTCAAAATATCTCCCAACACGACACCTCCGTTCTGCACAAGATCTATGTCTCTCCTCCACTCTTATCACATCCTCCCATTCTTGGTTACAGGATTTTTTCCGGGCTGGACCCACGTAGTGGAATTCCCTCCCTCACACAGTAAGACTTTCCTCTAGTCTTCAAACCTTCAAGCGTTCACTGAAAACCTACTTCTTCAGACAAGGTTATGATATTCCTAAGCCACCATCTTAATTTCCCTAGATTACCCTATTACCGTCCTCTACACAGCTAACGCAAGACAACAACCCTCTGACCAACACTGCAACACACCCCCCCACTCAATACTTTTACCTTTGCGTTCTAGCTGGTCCATTGTGCAATATGATGTAACACATGCCCTTGTGTTTCTAACTCCCATTGTCCTATAGATTGTAAGCTTGCGAGCAGGGTTCTCTTACCTCTCTGTCTGTATGTATTACCCAGTATTGTCTTATCAATGTTTGTTCCCAATTGTAAAGCACTATGGAATTTGTTGGCGCTATATAAATAAATGTTGATGATTGATGATGAATTCATGAGTACGCAGAGCCGAGTTACGTGCAGTTTAAAACAAATGTATTCTGCGCTTAGTATGCTGCCTTAGTGTCCCATTGTGTGCAGTAACTAAATATTACATATAGCAGAGCTCTGTTCCATACAACTGAGCACCAAAGCTCCTTGTACTGTAGCACTTACAGTCCATAGGTACATCATTTATTGCACTAATAAATATTAATTAGAATAGTTAAATTGTGGTAGAATAGGAGTACACCTATAAATAAAATATTTAGAAGTGGGACATATTCCTTAGGCATTACAACAAATTAATCTACATTTGGTCACAAAATACACATTTTGTTAAGTGCTGGTATAAAATTTTAGAAGATTCATTATTTTTGAACAAAAAAAGGCATCATATGATTTAGAAACAGGTGGGTTACTTATTTATGGCTCCTTAAAACATTTCAAAAACACTGCACAATATTAATCACATTGTGATAAGGTTAAGATCATTATTGAAAAGATAGAACAAGAGTTTGATGCCATTACACAAAAAATATTTGGAGGCAAAGATAAGAGTATACTGTAAGCAGAATGCATAATTGGAGAACGTAATGTATGCACAAAGGTCTCCAACATAGACCAATATATACCACACAAATAGGTTCCTCAGTGAGAATCAAAAGAAGAGGATGAAAGAGATGAGGTTTCAGGTTATTTAAAAAGAAGAATCTTTCATAAGTGATAAAAATATGACTGGGGTCTTCAACCTTTCTTCCAAAATGTTAGCTATAAAGCAAATATATCTATTTCATAGTGGATTAAGCTTTGCCCCAAAATATTATCCATTCCTGAGGAAATCCATTAGAATCAAGGATAAAATATGGTGGAAAAATGTTGCCCGCTCACGGCGTCTCTATGGGGCATATTCAATTAGCCGTGGAGTGCCTCCGGAAGGGTCACAAAGGCACTATGCAGCGAAGTAAAATCGCAGATTTTTCTTTGTCCCCCATAGGAGTTGCAGAAAGAAGGGAGGAACATTTTTCCAATAAGACGCTATTAATCATTTAGCTGCATTTAATATATGCCTGATTAATTTCTGTACAGGTTGGGTTGTTTCCGGGAGAAGCCTGGAGAGCAGCAAGAATAGCGGGGAGTCAGGCGGTTTAATCTGTGTGATTGAATCAATGAGCGCATGATCTTGCTGCCAATAGGGTCTCATGTTTAGGCAGATCCACCAAGTGTGCAGCTAGGTACCACGGTAGCCACATCCTCTCCAGCATAGGTCTATGGAATTTGGAAATATGACATATAAAAAAATAAAAAATATGACATAAAAATATATAAAAAATATGACATATAAAAGTGAGGGGACTAAATACCATCTATAGAAGAGCTTGAAGGAATTTTCCTTCACTCTAACTGAAATTGAGGATTTGGCTAAATTAGATTTGATTGTTGACTATTCCATAGGATCCATGCCTAGCAATGTAACTTTGATGGAAGAACTTATACATATAATGCAGTGTATAAAGGCATTATTTTGTTTCTTTAATATAGTGATTTATAATATATCATCATCATCATCATCTATTTATTTATATAGCGCCACTAATTCCGCAGCGCTGTACAGAGAATTCATTCACATCAGTCCCTGCCCCATTGGAGCTTACAGTCTAAACCCCCTAACATACACACACACAAACCGAGAGAGAATAAGAGCAATTTAATAGCAGCCAATTAACCTACCAGTATGTTTTTGGAGTGTGGGTGGAAACTGGAGCACCCGGAGGAAACCCACGCAAACACGGGGAGAACATACAAACTCCACACAGATAATAAGGCACAGATAATATAGTCATTTATTCATTACACTCCGTTGTTAACTTTTCTACAGGTAATGTAGTGTATAAAAAAAAGTTATTGCATTATGTTAATAAAGTAAATTAGTCATTACATTTCAGTTTAATTTAAGACATTTACCGCTTGTTTTTCCTAGTTTTTTATTATTATTTCTATTCTTTATTTTGATTATTCCACATATTGTTTATTTTTAATTATAGTTATATTCATTAATTTTTACTGTAATCAACTTTGTGCTCCTTCTTTATATATATGGTTATGTATTAATTCATTAATTCATTTTAGACAAAACATGCATAGTATAATTTATATTAATACAACAATAACATTAGCATTATATTTATATTAGGCCCCACCCTGAGTTGTGTCTGTATACTTTTATATATTATACAAACAACTTTGAGTTACTTTTAGGTCTCAATAAATTGATTTAGACATTCTTCAACTATTAAGCATAATTATCTCAAAAATCCAATTAAACTGAATAAAAATGTTATTATAATTTAATAAATTTGACTATAAACTACTTGCAAAATTCTATCTGGTGGAATCAGAGGTAGCTATGTTGATATAATTTTTTATTTAGTGAAGTTGGTTTTTAGTAAACTTTGTGATTCTTATCTACGGTATACACAGAAACTTACTTTTGAAAAACAGACTGTTGAGTCCGTAATGAGGGATGAATCATTGTAATCACAAAGATAAAGGTGGTTTTATAGTGGTTCAAGACAATATATCTTATGTATACAAAGCATATGGATTATTTTGAAGCTTTTTATAAAATACCAACATGAAATAAAATAAATATATTTATTTCCCATCATTCTGGATATCCACATTGACTCCCCATTTTTCTCACTATATAAATCACTCTATAGTTCTACAATTACAAAATGGTGTGATTTGTTTGACATTGTACATTAGAGATACCACTTTTATTATACAAGCTCTAGACCAGTTTCAATGGGAGGACACATATATTTAAGAAGCTATTGATCTACAAGCTCTTTATACATCCATTACACATGATAAAGGGACTAAATGTGATAGAATCTTATTTAATTAAATAAGAATATAATATTTGCAAGGAAAGTTTACGATTTGCAAGTAAGTGGGACTGCTATGGGTACAAAATTTGAACACAGCTATGCCAATTTGTTTAAAGATCACTGGGTATGATACTTTTTTTTTTCTAATAAAAGGCAACATGGTGATGACATCATGACATATGCCACATCGCAGGAAAATAGGAGTTAATGATCACTAAGTATGATACTTTTTTTTAATAATAAAACAGCTTACACAGAGATTTTTGTATTTATCACTGAGCCATTTAGGATTAATTGCTGACTAGGAATGGTAGCCAGTTAGAGTTTGAGTAATTCATTTCATATAGCAATATCAATGACTGGAACATTAACTGTACCCATAAGGTATATAAAACTATAGAAGTTGATAGTACAGGATAGATTTTCACTAGTACATTTTTTGTTTTAAAGTAGATACCAACAGCATTTTATAAAGCAGCTGTTATCTCTCTCAATGGAAAACAATTTTTCACAGTTAGAATTTGCTAGACCTGGGCGCAATTGTAATAAGGGTAATTTATTTACAAAACAAACAAAAGAATTATCTTCAAGTTTGAAGAAAGGGATTATGACAAGAGCAGAATCGAAGCTGCTAAATTACAGCCAGGGAATACAGATAGAGCTAGTCTATTAGACTATATGCCCTTTTGTCACCAGACTTTTTTGGAGGTAAAGATGGACCATGTTATGGCCCCGACAGATATCAGGGCTCTGTCGGGGCCATAACATCACTTCCAGGACTCCTCATTCTTCTTTACGATGAAGATAGTTCTTAATGACATTGGCTGTATATTTGGGGTTCTTGTCCTACTGCAGAATAAAGTGGGAGCCAATCAGACGCCTCCATGATGGTATTGCATAATGGATATGTACCTGCCTATATTTCTCAGCATTGAGGACACCATTAATCCTGACCAAATACCCAACTCCATTTCCTGGAGAGAGGTACAATAATAAGTGTCTTCAGGCAACAGTGATGCATGGTGGAGGTTTCCTCGCAAGTTTGAGGCTGCATTTCAGCAATTTTTTCAGAGATTTTTAATTGGGCAATTTTTTACGAGAATTTTGGACATCGTTGCACCAACCACCAGTTTGCAATATCAGCTGCATCAGTCGAAGAATCCCCCTCTTATTTCACACATTATTTGAGCCAACTTATTTATTGTGACAGTATACAGGGTTTATATCCCGGGAACAGTTATATACAATAATTTGCAGAATCCCAACATAGAGTTAACTCACACCTTTTAGCGCAGTGCTATAATATATGCCTGATCTTTTTAAAAAAAAAAAAAAAAAATCTATTAATGGTTTTTATTAATGAATTTTGATGTTCTTTATACCAATGGCTTTTTGCTATGTCACACCACTTATCTCACGAAGACCAGCCGATATTATCAAAAAGGACGCTATCAATATATTGAACAGAGGAGGGAGAAATCCCATTTCATGTAAATAAGAATCAGCAATCAATGGGTTAACAATCAAAAAATAAGGAGCGCAATTGAGCATCAGTTGTATGAGGTTAATTACAAGCACAAAAATAAGAACTTTGGGCATATCTATAAGAGATGACTAATAGCACGGTGGCGAAGTGGTTAGCACTTCTGCCTCACAGCGCTGGGGTCATGAGTTCAATTCCCGACCATGGCCTTACCTGTGTGGCGTTTGTATGTTCTCCCTGTGTTTGTGTGGGTTTCCTCCGGGTGCTCCGGTTTCCTCCTACACTCCAAAAACATACTAGTAGGTTAATTGGCTGATATAAAAAAAAAATTGACCCTAGTCTCTCTCTCTCTCTCTCTCTCTCTCTCTCTCTGTATGTGTGTGTATATTAGGGAATTTAGACTGTAAGCTCCAATGGGGCAGGGACTGATGTGAATGAGTTCTCTGTGCAGCGCTGCGGAATCAGTGGCGCTATATAAATAAATGGTGATGATGACGATGATGATAATACCAAGCAAACACATACTTGTATTCTCTGAAGAAGGGTGGATGGATACCAGATGAAACGTGTTGGGTAAAAACTTGAACATATCGAATGATTTTTTAAAAAGACAGCACGCAGCACTATATAATTGCTAAAGGACTAGCTTTTCTAAGTGTATATAACTTCTAAGAACAGCTGCAGAGAGAGCAGTGGATTACTCCATTCCAACTATGATGAGCTGTGGGACATCATCACGCTATGAGTGGCACCGTACCAAGCTGTCTCACTGCATAGTCCAATAAAGGGTGAACAGGCTCTTAAACAACTACGAAAGAGAAGATTTGAAAAGAGCACTAAAGAAATCAGAGCTTCTAGGATCCGCTTCTGCGTGCAGTAAGTGACAGTTAAAACCCTTCTTTTATTCTGATACACGGATAATACATGATAAAGGACAATATAAACTGTCGCTATTAATTGATAGACTTTAACAAGCAAACATAACTTTCAGTGTGCTATTATAAGATCTCTTTATTCTTTTATTGGGATAAATTCTGTGTGAAACAACACCAGGGTTTTGCAACTTTATGTCTTAATAATGTAAGTAACTTTAACAATTGCAGTAAAGGTTCACATTGAATTTTAACTATGCGTCTGTATCAGAACTTTTCAATTTGGCTGACATATTACACCCCCATTACATATTATCTAACAGGGTTTATTTTACTGTTCACAGATGTACACTTTGCAAGTGGATTTGGGAGATACAGAGATCATAGGCAGCACTCCTGACTGCTAGACATTCATTACAAGGCAGCGCAGATTATCCGTAAAGACATTGGAATAAGTTGGACTACAAGTGTCTCATACTACCCAGGTCACATGGTCCAACTAGTCGGCACACAGTCTCAGAGAGCCTGGAGCTCATTACTTGGTGAACCCTGAACACCATTTGTTTCCCAAAGACTGGATAGCCGAGTCTCCTACGTTGCCTTTGTTCTTACGTCTTCACAGCTCATCAGCTGCGTTTTTAAATAAGCAGTACTATAGGTCTTGGAAAGAGGTGGGGGAACATGAGACTATATATCATATAGCTTCAAATGCCTCCATATACTGTTTGGGGCATATGACATCACATGGGCATATTTTAGTGAGATATCTTGGGCTGGGTCACTGCGCTATCTGTATATTTTTTTCCTTTAAAACGTTCCTAATAGGCTGCCCAGCTGAGTCTCACCACCTGGGCTTAAATTTGCCAGCCAACCCCTGTATGGAGGTTATATGCAGGTATTTTGGCTATTTATGGTGTATATTGGCTATGTGTTAGCATGTGAGGCGAGACTATTTGTAGGTATATTGGTTTAGTAGTAGCATGTGAGACTGTATGACGGTATATTGACTATAATGTTGGCATATTGGCTATATGGAAGTATGTGTAGCTCAATGGAAGCATATAAAGGGTCTAATGTACATGGTTTGTTCTCTACCGGGCTACTAAAATATTTAAATTACTGGTGTGCCTTAGCCAATAAGCAATGCTTGTCTATACTTAGTACATTGTATATTTCATGTTTATATATGTACAGAAGCATTATTCATTCTAAAAGGGAGAACATCTAAATAAAAAAAAAATAATATAAGGACAAACCTCCCCTCCCTTTCCCAACCAGTAGATGTGCTAGAGCCCCCCAGAGATTAAAATGCTGGAGTAAAGGTTTGTGCTAGATATACTTTGCAAGATAAAGTATCTAATGCATGATTGTACTAGAATAGACCACCCCTTAAAAAAGTCCACCAGAAAGGACTTTTACTTTAATCAGATTTGATCATAAATATAATTAGTTATATCAGTACCTAAGCTCACTTATACTTTGCAAATGCCTACTGTAGCAACAGCTACATGTGCTGAATTAATGAGTAGATAAAACGACCTCATAACTTCAGTTATGAGAAATTGGATAGTCATTAAATCAGAGACTAATAGCACCAGAATTATACAGTGCATCATATATGATCATAAACTATTCAGTAGAACAATTTTGTTTGTATTTCCTAAGTTGCCAAATGTATTTCTGTAATATACTGCTTATTTTGCTGAAAAACACATTACTGGTGTCTTTATTATCTCATTATAATGAGTAGAATCAGTAAACAATATAATTGCGCAGTTTAAAAAGCCTTGTAAGTCATGACAGGAGAAATGAAATAACCATACACAATACACTAATATGTGAGCAAGTGATACTTGGGATTTTGGGACACACAATTTTGGGCTGGGGGTAGATGTATGATGGGTTTACTGTCTGAAAGCGGAAAGGCTCTTTAGTGATTTAATGAACCTACTTTTGCGTCATGGTTTTACATGAGAGTGCATGAATTTATGGAGCAAGATGGTGGCATCTGGATGGTTGGGGTTGAATAAGGATTAGGCATGGAAAAATGGGATTTTGTTTAGCGAGACAAGATTATTTAAATTAGATAAAGGGGTGTAGAAGACACACTTACAGGGGTCACAGTTTTTCCAAAAGGACTTGAATTCTCCACAGCTTCTGACATCTCTGGGTTCAGGTATAATCCCTAAATTTATAATAGAACACACTTTTGCTTTTTAATTACACTTCAGTGGGAAAGAGTTACCTTACAACAAAGTAATAAAAACTTATACACAAAGGCAACATAATACAGACGTCCCAATGTCCCATCATCATCATTATAATTTAAGCTAGACGTGAAGCTCAACCAAGCATTATTTTAGGAGAAACACCTACAAATTTAAATAAAGAAAGGGGTGGTCCTATAGTAGGCAGGACTTTATTGTGAAGTTATTTTGCTGTTTCCACCATGAACATCTTCAGGAGCATAAGTTAACCCACAAAACTTGGCCGAGGCTGCTTACATACAGAGAGGTATTTCCAGAGAACGGGAATCGGGCATGAAAAAATCATCATCATGAATAATTGTGACTCTGCAGATTTTCTAATCATCATCATCATTTATTTATATAGCGCCACTGATTCCGCAGCGCTGTACAGAGAACTCATTCACATCAGTCCCTGCCCCATTGGAGCTCACAGTCTAAATTCCCTAATATAGACACACACTCACACACACAGACAGAGAGGGAGACAGACAGACAGGTAGAGACTAGGGCCTATTAACCTACTAGTATGATTTTGGAATGTGGGTGGAAACCGGAGCACCCGGATGAAACCCACGCAAACACGGGGAGAACCTACAAACTCCACACAGATAAGGCCATGGTAGAAATGCTACCACTATGCCACCGTAAATAACCCTTAGAGGGTTGTTTTTAGAAATTAATTTACCTTCCATAAGTTCTTCACCAAAACGTTGGTGCTAAACGGAAATAACTCAGGTTTGAGGTAAACCAATGACAGCATCCATCATTCAACCACTATTTTTATATAACATTTTTCAGAACTATGTTGACACTAAATAGTGAACACTATCTGCACCATTTGCTGTCACCGTAGTAAGTCCTTAGTGCAGATTGCAGGTAAAGGTATGTGCAATAAGGCATTTTGGAAGGAGCGTTCTACCCTTTTCTGTCACCTGAGACAGAACTTGCACCGCTGCCCCCTAACAACCCCCTGAAACTCTGGTCACTGGTCGCTCAAGGTTTGTATGGGCAGGACATGTTGAATGCATCCCTTTTTGTCCCTACTCTTCCCCTACAGTCAGTTCCCATGCTAAAGAGATTACAGGAGATTCTTATTATCCGGTGCTACTTATGTACTCAATTACTGCAGAACTGGGGAACTTGGAGACAGACAACCGGGAAGTGAGAACCTCATTTGTGGCATCGCTTGGATGGTGCCACCTAAGAAAACCTTCTCACCTCCACCAATGGAAAAAATGCCCGTACACTTAGGTGTAAAACGTGCAGTATTCAACACTAACCAATTAGACACATGATTTCATTGTTGAACTTGCACTGCACAAATAAAAGCTTATTGCTGATTGGTTGCTGTGGGTCAGTGCAAGTTTTGCAGCTAAATTTTGTTAGTTTATCACAAGCCAGCATTACCCTGAGCCTGCGGGATGTGTGTGTGTGACAAAGGGTTAATCAGAAATAACCACCTGGGGGTAAATGTATCAAGCTGAGAGTTTTCTGGCGGGTTTGAAAACCCAATCAGATTCTAGCTATCATTTATTTAGAGCATTCTGCAAAATGAAAGCTAGAATCTGATTGGTTGCTATAGGCAACATCTCCACTTTTCAAACCCGCCGGAAAACTCTCAGCTTGATACATTTACCCCCTGGTCTGTTGAAAATGATTAAACCTTTCCCTGCCTATGCCGCACACTAACTTTGCGTTACCTATTATGCCATCACCAACATTTATTTGTCTTCAGTTCTCCCTTTAAATTTTCTATCACAATTTACTTTCATCAGCGTTATGATAAACCAAATGATCTCCCTGAACCAGATTTATCATAAACCAAATGATCTCCTCTGTTTCTACTATGTAGCGTTCCTAAGTCTCACAGGTGAATTCGTAAGAACACAGAGACATGAACATATTAAGTGTAATTTAATGTGGAAAATTAATCCACAATGCTTAAGATGAAAAACAATTAACAAAATGACATACAAAGATATAATACAATAGTGTCTTGTAAAATAAAAAGGAATACCCAACAGAATTTATAAACTTACGAATTATCAAGTTTTCTGCTTGCAAGGAGAACAGGAATAAAGGGACACTTCTCAATATGAAATGGACTCCCAAAAGTGAACAAATCTATTAGGTTTTACCAGAATGTTCTACAAAGATGATTTTATCTCCACGCAACCGGTCATAAGTTTCCCTTCATTTGCATACACAACATGACTCCTGTAAGTGAGATATTTGACTAAATATGACATTTTGGTGTGTCCTTATTGCCCTTTATTCACACTTGTCACAACTGGTCTGACCTACAACCCCCCATCCCCCTTGAAGAGATATTTAAAAAGCCTCAGATTTTACGACTCTTACCATAAATTGGTACTGGGCACTCATCTGTAACCACATGTTTATCCATAAACACCTTATGAGAACAAAAGAGTTTAGTACAATCAAAGAGCTAAATTAATTTAGCATCCTCTCTTTTAGGTTTTAGCCCATGGCTGGACACGGGGTTCATCTGAGCCACACCAAGCTAATACTAGGAATTAATTCATTAACAAATATTTGCAGCTTTATTTGACTAGTAATTAGTTTGCATATGACAGTTAATGAGTAGTTAATTTGTTGCCATTTTCTAGCATCAGCAACCCATTGTTTGTATCTATCAAAAGCTTTGTAATACTTAACCGATTCACAGATCTGCAGTTAATGTCTTCCCATACTTGGTGGCAAAATTGGACAGATTTGACATTCAGTTGGTCGGGCTGAATGGCAGAATCGGGCTTCATTAGTGCAGACAGTTGATGAACATACACATACATAGCAATAGCTGTCGTCGGCCAACTGTACCATTGTACAGACAGGATTGTGGGGATGGCAACACACCCAAACAGTAATTTTGGAACAATTTGGTCTCTATCGGCTGACAAAATAGTCACAACTTTATTGTTTCCCAAGACTATCTGAAGTATGTATAGGTTTTGAATATAACATCAAATTCTTCTTTTTACCTTTTTACTCTTATTAAACACATTACCCTGTTATTAGAATTTATGTACTCATTTCATATGTTTGAGGGACCCGTAAAGGTGCTTATACCAAATAATTTTTTTTAAAAAACCACTCCTTTCCCCAAAGCTACAATGGTTAAAGCAAGATCTCGCTGTAAATTAGAAATGCTTATTATATATTTGTTTCCTCCCTCTCAATTTCAGGAGGTAGTAAAACATTTTACATAGTAAGGTTAAAAAAAAAGACAAGCTCCATAGATTCAGAGAAAGGGTATACAAAGCCCTCAGTGTGAGAGTTGCCAATTTAGCCTCACAGAGATCAACAAAAAAGTACTTTCCTGAATCTAAAATAGCAATCGGACAAATCTCTTGCATTCATAACCCCCATAATGTCCTCTACTATTTACAGCTACAGATACCACTTATTGTATAAGGGCATCCAATGCATTTTTCAATTCTGCTAGTGAATTTGTCATCACCAGCTCATTTGATAAGCAATTCCACAGTTTACCACCCTTACAGTAAAAAACCCTTCCCACGCTCAGGATGAAACTGTTTTTTCTTGCATTATTTCCTGCTTTCTTCATTGTTGAACTTTTGTCCTCAGTCCAGTCTTGGTACAAAAAAATCATTATACAAATCTTTGTATTGCATTGATTATACATATTAATTAGGTCATTGCTAAGACAAAGTTTTTTTGCCAAAGAAAGTAAACCCATTCTTTGTTATAATCTCTCGTTATAATTTAACCCTTCCATTCCCTCTGCCATCTCAAGTTCTTCTATGTCCTTTTTACAGTGAGGTTCCCAAAAAATACCCTATTTTCAAGATATGGTCTATCTAATGACTTATAAAATGAGAATATTATGTGTGCATCTCATGCATTTATCCCCCTTTTTTGCATTTATGCAGTCCCAGGATTTTATTTGCCTTTGCAGCTGCTGCCTGGCACTGTGTGTTGCTACTCAGCTTACTGTCAACTAGTATTCACAAGTCCTTCTTCATCTCAGCTTTCCACAATCATATTTCATTCCAAGAGTAAGTAGCAAACGTTAAACAACATAAAAAGTAACCATTTCTAGAACAAACGTCTAGAATAATAAACACAGCTTTATACTGCTTTATTGAATTAGAAAAAGTTGATATATGGTGACAGGTTCACACGGGAAACCATTATAGACAACCAGATGGTCGAAAGACATTCATGGAAGACGCAATCATTGTGGTAATAGTGTGTAGGTATTGCTAACGCATAGAAGACATTCACATTATATTATATAGATAGAAAACATACAACAATCCCATGTACTGAAACTTATATTCTGACTTAGTGATTCATCATTAAATTGACACAAGGAAGATACAGTTACATTTTCATGTAGACAGAAACTGAACTTGTCTGCTTGTTTTCCCATGGTAAAAAAAATGTCTTTCCGTCTTCATATGCGACACAAATTGGTTTAGTAGAGTACCTTCACCTGCTCCCTAAGGGCGGTGAGGTGTCAAGTCATTTACTCTCTGCTTGTGCCCCAGGGCCACTCTATCTGCTGGGAATTTCCAAACAGCTATTAAAGATCATCTTCCTGACTATTTCCTCTTTAGAAGACACTTAAGGTCTGGTCATCTCTGCCCCCTGCAGACTGTTACCGATACTGAGCTCTCACGGAACTAATCTTCTTCTTAACATTGTGTGAGATTGCTACTGTGGGAGGTCGTCTTGAAGAGCTATACATCAACTAAATACATTCAGAGACTGTTATAACATTTCTCTAGTAACCTACATACAGTATGCCATGTCTCTTTGATATTTTGCAAATGGTACTGTTTCTACAGTTGAAAGCAGAGTTATAATACAAGGCTAAAATTTATAAACTCCTGTAAATAATATCCCTATAAACTATGAGTTGTCATTTAATTGGTGTACTAGTGTCAATTATTAAATATTTTAGCAGTCACCGTGGATTCCTGTGGTCTGTGGCTTTGTACCTTCTAATCACTAATCATTATCCCATGATGTATAAAATAGAAATGTAATATCCCCATAAATCCTTACTCAGATCTTACCCCACATATTTCTTTCTAATATACTGAAACATGACTTATTTATAAAGCAAAATTGGCCTATGGCTTACATGGTATTTGATGCTACCTTGTCTGAGAAAACACTATGGCTGCTCCCACTATCGTTTATCAGGGTGCAATTGTAAAGCGCTACAGAATATGCTAGGGCTATATAAATAAATGTTAATATTAATGTCAATAACAAAAGTCAGAAAATCTGAGTTACCTTTTATCATTCTCATTTATTTATATAGCGCCACTAATTCCGCAGCGCTATACAGATAACTCATTCACATCAGTCCCTGCCCCATTGGAGCTTACAGTCTAAATTTCCTAACATACGCACCCAGACAGAGAGAGACTAGGGTCAATTTTGATAGCAGCCAATTAACATACCAGTATGTTTTTGGAGTGTAGGAGGAAACCGGAGGAAACGCACACAAACACAGGAAGAATATACAAACTTTACACAGATAAGGCCACGGTCGGGAATCGAACTCATGACCCCAGTGCAGGCAGAAGGGCTAACCACTAGGCCACTGTGTACCTTCGCAGAATAGCCTATGCCCTATATTCTACTGACCATTTCTAGATAACTAAATGCTACCTATAAATAGGGTTAATGTTTCCTTTAAATGAAATTTTAAATGCAACAGAAGCTTGTACATTAAATGCAATTCAAAACAGTGACAAACATAGGTGTACTAGCTTTGTGGGTTGTGTGTGGGAAGTAGCTTTCTTTTACACGCTCAGATTTTGAGCCTGGCGGTAGAACTATTATTATTCATCTGAATAGAGACATTTAAGGTAAAACTTTCATCAAGGCACCATTCTTATTATGTTCCCTAAACAAAATATATTTTAGCTTTACAAATTACTTAACTATAACATAAACTTCTGTGTACCCGTATAAGCAATGCTAAGTGCTGACAGCATAGTTGCAAATTGTCAGCTGTTTCTAGTAAAATACCAGAGAGGACAATATTCACAATTCATTTTAAACTACTATCTGGTGAAGCAGTACTGGGTAGAAATAAAATAGAGGCTGCGAGAAGGATAACATACTCGTGTGTTTTGCGTTGTACGTATCTTTAGATATGTCCAACTCCAAAACTGCAGTATTTCTGCCTCAGGCATGCAAATGTGTATACTTACTTGTGAACACGTCCTTACTGTACTCAAATCATGCCCCCCCCCCCCCCATTCTAGGTATTAGGGCGTCGGAGTCTCAAATACACATAAATGTAGATACTGATGCATTTTGGTGTTTATGTGTAATACAGAAATGCGAATATTCACACCAAAAAATTGGACATACACCAAAATCTAAATGAAGTTCTATTTGTATAGTGTGCCTGACAAGGGTTAGATTCCCTGTTCCAGATGTCAATAGAGTTCTTTTCCAAGTACTTCAAAAAGTATTTTGATTCAGCCTTATGAACAAGTTCCAGTTGTACCGTGCTCTGTCTGACAGTTCCAAAATCTTCAGTAAGATAATTAACAAAGCACTACCAAAGATAAAGAAAGGAGCAGGCAGCACAGTGGCCTAGTGGTTAGCACTTCTGCCTCACAGAACTGGGGTCATGAGTTTGATTCCCGACCATGGCCTTATCTGTGTGGAGTTTCGATGTTCTCCCTGTGTTTGCGTGGGTTTCCTCCAAGTGCTCTGCAGAGTCACTATCTATGTTAAATGGTCTAATATCAGGGGCAAACACAGGATTTGTAGAGGGAGGTTTCCACACCATGCCACCAGTGGGCGTGACCAGCATGCATGGGGGCGTGGGTATAATTTTAGACAGTACTTGGCTGCTCTCCAACTCTTACTATCCCCATAATATACATGGGCAATGCTGCGTGCACTACTTTTAGGTGCACGCCGCTCTCCCTTTTCAAGCAGAGCCATGTGAAGTTTGGGGCAGGGTCCAGCCACTTCAATTATACAGTGCCCCAGGCTTAGAGGAGGGCTTCCAGGCACTAGGAACCCCCCCCCCTCAGTTTGCCTATAAATATAAAACTTATATGTGGCCACACTTTTACTTAGCAGTTCCCTTATAAATATAGCCATTCTCTTGTCAGCTGGTGTTTTTGTATAATTAGTGCAGTCTGACACCAGAATACAACAATTATACATTCCTGTAGATTGGTAGCAAACTTGTGTCTCCTGTGGTCAGCTGAAGTGCCGCCATATCTCAGGTATTCCCCAAAGAACTGGAAAGTGCGCGATCGTTTCCTGGTCAGATGCGCTTGCACTGCTCAGTGTGAAGCACATAGAGGAGATGCTAGAATCATAGCAGTGGGGGTCACTAGTACGATAACAATGGGTATCAGTTTATGATAAGGACAGCTGGGTGGTCTGTGCACACACACAGGCATCGGAGCCTGATTTAGAATTTTCCATAAGTAGTGGTGTGCACACGTATGATGCCCACAACACTTAGGGGCATATTCCATTAGCATTGCAGCTGCGCATTTTGTATGTTATTACGGTACCGCAACATCGCGGATTTCCCTTCCCAACACTATGGGGGAGGCAAAGGGAAATCAATGATGCTGCGGTAAAGCAGAGTGCCTCTGAAATGGGTGCAAAGGCACTCCGCGCACAATTGAACATGCCCCTTAGTATAGGTCCTTAGGAGGCATATCTATTAGACATCCCATAGATACTCCATAGAGACTCCCGCATTTCTGGGAGACCAGGGCAACCTCCCGGGTCTTGCCCACGCAATAGATAAGTGGGAGCCGGGCTTAATGACGCAAATATCTTGTCATCTTAACCCTGATGATGTGATTTGTCAAGCCCTGCCCCCGCACGTCTACATCTCCCGGGATCTCCCTGAAGCCAACGAGGAAAAGTTGGCAAGTATGTATCTGGATGAGCCAATAAAAACAATATAATCCAGCATCAGGCATTTCAGAGTATCTTTTAGTTGTGCTCAGATGTGAATGTGCAACAGTCTCAAGGATACTTTGTCAGCCACATTCTAGCGGCAGGTTACATGCCCACAGTGATTGCTGGAAGAGTAAACTTTGCACAAGTCAGGTGTGTGAATAACTAGGCAGATCATGTGACCACTGTTAATTTGCATCTTGAGGAACAAGGTGTAAATGACTCAGTGACCCTCTCATTAGTCTCCATATACTATATAAACCTCTAAATGGAAACATGTTAAATATGCTAAAATAAAACATTGTGTTAACTTATTGATCGTTATATTTTATTAGTAAAAACAGTGTCAGTATTGTAATCAGTCAGCAGTATGGCATATATTTATTATAATAATCCAGCAGACATGATTATTATAGAGATAACGATACAGTATGTAACTATGTATAATACACACATGTCTTACCTCTAGTATTATCAGTCTCCTTGTAATGTCCATACAAGGGGAGGGTCAGGGGCGGCTCTTGTCTCATTACTACAAACTGTTTCAACTACTTGTGACTTAATTGACAATAGCCTGCAAGCTGTGTGCCAGGTAATTACTTCAATGCGATCCTACGCCTTGGAGCACATTAAGGGGTGAACGTCTTGCGCCAACGTCCAAGCTCCCAGCACTTACGAGGAAACACCATGAATGTTTTTGGGCAGTACCCACCTAACCCCCAGCCAGGCTATCCCTATGCACAGGACATGGGAGTGTACTGTGAGAACTTCAGTATATACCAGCAGAACCCACCTGCCGACACCTTTGGATACGGTATAAACGACAACACTGCGCCTAGTAGTATTATTCCTCCATGGTGGCTGAATGGGCTGAGCAGTAACTCCTCAGCAGACCTCTATGGAAGTGCGTCTTGCTATGCGCAGGGAAGTTATGGACCCAGCCAGGCACAGGTCGTGTCACATACATCTGGTTACGTCCCACAAGAGATCCCCTGGCTTACTTATCTCATTCAGGATGAGCTGATCCACACTGTGCGTCCTCCTTATTCCTATTCTGCTCTAATCGCTATGGCTCTGCAGGACAGTCCCGAGAATAAACTCACCCTCAGCCAGATCTACGCCTATGTGGCTGAGCGCTTTACTTACTATAAGATTAGCAAGGCTGGGTGGCAGAACTCTATCAGGCACAACCTGTCCATTAATGCCTGCTTCAAGAAGGTGGCTAGAGACGAAACTGACCCAGGTAATGAGGGGGGATTCCAAGACTACTGTGTATAGGAGTTTATAATGAAATATCCACCTTTTTAGTTCTTGTGGTCCTTGGGTCTCTTATTGGGGGTGATTGTTTGTTTTTGGGTTTTTTTCCTCTTTCATTTTCATTCATGTCTTCGATATTGCTTAAAAGGGTTTCTGTTAAACCAGTATTTCATGTTTGTGTAAAATAAACCTGTAATACACAAGTTAAATCTGTCTAGATCCTGTGTTTTGATGTCATCTTATAGCTCTATAAAGAATATTACTCTCCTGTTTGTAGGTTATTACAGGTGTTGGTATTGGCATACAACTTCTGTGACCTGTATAAAAGCATAAGGCTGTATGTTCCCAGAATTACAGTGACTGATGATAAACAATATATATTGCACATGAGGGGCAAATGAAAATTGGAAGTATTTATTAACACTGTCAGTTTGTTGACATCACTATTGGTTGTAAACATTGGCCAGTAGAGTGTAAGGTGGTAGTAATGTTTAGAGTCATGTACTATTTCTGCAGTTTGGCTAATATATAGGATAATATCAGTGATTTTGGAACAACTTAACTCCACTTCATTATTACCCCTCACCCAACAAGATATTGAGGGTTAAGCACAGCTAACCATTTTGTCACTGACTAGGCACATGGCCTGTTATAAAGGAAGTGATCTGCACCTGTAATTGGCTGTAGTGTTTGTGTTGTAGCAGGTTGGATACCTCTTAATTTCAGATGTCAGCCACTGACTTTAATGGGTGGTGCAACTTGTTGAAAATGTGCAACCCCTGAAAATTAAGTGGTCTAAAGGGTACAATAAATTACAAGCTGTCCTGGATGCAAACAAAGTATCACAACACTAGAATAGCCCAATTGAGAACGTTCTCAGATGATATTTGGAGACTTTACATTTCTAAATTACATGCTGCTTTTAAGGACATGTTAAGGATGCTCTGTTCCTTGATTAAAAAAAGACTGGTTGTAGCCAGTGGTGTATTGTGTGTTATTTCTATCAGCCTCTCATTTACTGGTTGTCAAAGTTCTTAATACATATTTTCAATGTTCCCACAGGGAAGGGTAATTACTGGACACTGGATCCTAACTCTGAGAAGATATTTGATAAAGGTAACTTTAGACAGAGAAGGAAAAAGAAGCATGCCGCTAGTTCCAACAGAGCGCCTGAATGCCCTGAAAAGGCTGAGAAGAGTGATGGTCAGTCCAGCCTTGCGGGAACTCCAAAGAGTATGATTAAGTATTCTCCAGAATCCTTTCCAACGCTGGACACCAAGTCATGTTTCCCCAGCTTGACATCAGCCATGAACACCATGATGACTACCGGGAGCATTGTGGATGTTTCTCCTACCAAGCCCTGTTATACTGGACAAGCCTCTTACCCCATCTCTAACAACTCCTCGCAACTCTATGAACCTACGTCCCAAGCCAGCCTCAGACCTAGGTGTTACCCAACCAACCACAATAGTCTTGGTTCTTCCCCGTTTAATCCTCTGCATGCCAGTCTCATGCTCTATAACTGTGAGTCAGGGGTATGACACAGGCCTGTTGCACTGAAGTTATGTTTATGCATTTTAGCATTACTGTGCCTTTTTGAACTGCTTTGACTTATTATCATTTTTGTCATACTGTATTTAAACAATGGACCTAGACTATGGAACACACTGATGGGCTACATGACACATTTTACCTCACTTTTTTTTCATAAAGTCAGAACAAATGACTTGTGTAACTGTTGAATTTTGGAAAGTGTCATGAAAATGGGACAAATAGACTATGCAACAACTTAAAGTGGTTGATTTTTAGATCTACGGTTTCCAGTACATGTTTGGATATTTGGCCCATGTTCCTCTCCTTAAGCTGTGTTCCGTTAAAGATGGTTGAATGGAACACTCTGTAACTCATAGAACATTAAGAAGTTCCACCTTGAGCTGCATATTGTCGCTCGATGGTGGTTGTACAGAACCGCGCACAAGTGGAGCGATAAGGAGGACTGAGGCTAAAACTCGCATGAAGGCCGGACTGAGAACCATAGAGATCCTGCTCCAATGGGTTTTTGGGGTACTTCGAAGGGGGATGTGTGTTTTATTGTTTAAATCCAGATCACTAGTGAGACATTACAATATCTTTGTGACAAGTATGAGATTACATATTCTCCCTTTGTTAATGAAATTACTTAATTTTGAAAGTTTATTTTTGCACTCCATTTATTTTTGTACAAATTTTAAATTGTTTTTATAAAATATAAAGTAGCTTTTCCATCACTGAGGTCATGGAGGGTTTTTTTTGCTGTGTGTTTTTAACAGGTTTTGAATATTCTTTGTAACCAGCATCATGTTCTCCATATACGAGTGTATTTATTAAAAGAAAAGATGTTTTATTTTTGAATGAGGGGAGATCATTAAAGAGACCTTTCATTCTGCTGATGCAGCCAGAATTGACAATGCCGTGTTTGTTGTAAAGTTTAGTACATATGACTTCTTAGTCTTTGTATTTTAAAATATCAGTGAGAAATATTAGCAGTCTGGGATCTATTATCTGGCAAGCTGGGACGTAGGTGGTCTATTTATTCTAGACAGAAACTCCCTAGATATAGAAAACAGGAGATTTTGCTGGATTTAGGGCTTCTCCTTATTTAACAAAGCTGCTTGGCCAGTGGCTATTGCTGGTGATGTCCTTTGGGTGGGGAAGCATCTCTGCATTGCATGGGGAGCCTGTTTACCATGCACAGCAGTGGTATACGTACTGCTGTCCTATCGCCAGAATTATTATTTCCATAAAATGTATTTTATTTTATGTGTTTTTGTTTACAATATCTGTAGAAAGTAGAACTGGAACCCTAAGTGCAGGCTTGCTGTTCCACTCTGCCTGTGCAAACTTTATTGTTAATCTAGACTTGGATTTTCTATTTCAGAAAAATACTACTAGAAAGTTGTTTTTTTTGTGTTGCCCAACTTTTTTTTTATTTATTTTTTTTAACACCCCTTAGGGGTAAATTTATCAAGCAGTTGGTTTGAAAAGGGGGCGACGTTGCCTATAGCAACCACTTTTTCAAACCCACAGCTTGATAAATTTACTCCTCAGTCTTTGCCTGATATTAGTTGTACCTAAAATATACATTTTATATGCGACCATTGTCTTTCTCCTCATTAAATTGTTTAACACTGCTCCTCAGGGACAGGGCCATCTTAACATTATGGGCCCCCGGGCAAAGCAGCGCACCGGGGCCCCTACATTAGATATAGATACAGATAGATGTACTTGCTCAGTGACCCTTGAAGGTTTTTTTTGCAGGATTATTTATTCTAATTAAGAGCCCTGCATATGGGGCCCCCTTGCACGTGGGGCCCCCGGGAACCTGCCCATCGTGCCCAATGGAAAAGATGGCCCTGCTCAGTGACTGTAGAAAGAGGCACTTGGTGAACTTTGTGTATGAGAAGCTGCAATAATGTTCTGATCTTCAGAATAACCAGATGACTTGTGTATATATATTTATCTAGTCCTCCTTGCACCTAAGAATGATCATTTATAAACACAACAAACAGCTCTATTACTATTTACTCCCCCTAATCACAATATTTATTCCACTTTTGTCTGATACACATGTCATATTATGGTGATTTTTATTGTGTGGTGAATTGGGCTCTGTTCACGCTCAAGCACAGCAGTGTTTTATTTTCTCACCTCAAAGAAAAAAAAAAATAACGTCTTTGTTTTTCCTTTCTATGAAGATGTCCAATTTTTTTTCTTTTTTTTTTGCAGAGAGAAAATCTAGGGTTTAATTGAGCGTCTCAATAAATCCGGATCTCTGCAGGGGTGCTCTGTAATTACTTCTGGCCTGAATACCGAATGCTACAGCCAGCTATTGTCATGCTAGTGGCAGCGCAGTGGAGGGTGAGGACGGGGCTGGCAGCAGAAGCACTCGTTACAGGTTTTATACAAAGTCAGATTAGTGGGGAACACTCTACAATGAGACTGGTGTGGGGCAGATGCCACCCAGCCTGACCTTGAGAATGCAAATGCCAAAGATGGGGCAGGATGTCATCTAGTCTCACTGCCCATTCTCACTGTTATCGCACCCAGCGCAAAGATGCCAAACCATATCCAACTCTCTAGGCCTTTTCACATAAACCTGGTGTCATTGCAGAGCTAATATTTTATCCTATGTGTTCTGATGGCCTTTTATTTATATACTGGGAAATGGTTTTTTGATGGTCAGATGCAGACTTCATAATGAAGATATTGTTCTATGTAATAATAGCATTTAAGCTTGTACCTATAAGCGTCATTGGTTTCAAGCCAGTTGCCTCTTCTGCTTACTCCTAGGCACGGTCCTGCTGGCTGCCACCTCCAGATTAGTTATTGTATACAGAGCTGGCTATTTGTGATCTTTAATCTCACTGTTCCATTGCTGCAGACGTGCTGCGGGTATTCCTAGAAGGCTATAAGAGACGAGGTCAGTGATGGGGAATGGGTCCCTGAGCCTATGCCCCCCTGCTCTGACCTCTTCTCACCTTTTATGGCACAGTCACACATTCGGTCCTTGAAGTGTATCGGGTTACCTGTCACTGGATTAAATACAAAAACAATTATCTTGTAGGTGAAGACAGCTCATTATGATGTTCTTACCTCTGTTTTGCTTTAACCTAAAAGCGATTGCTAAGGTGATTGTCTGAGGTGGAATGCTGCGCTTTTTTTTGATTTTTTTTTTGGACTATTCTTCCCCAGGCCAGACATTGTCAAGTGCCCCAGTAGAAACTGAAACTGAGGTGGAACTTAAAGAAAAGAAAATGTTGCAGAGCAGGGTCAAAGACTGTCCCATCAGTCATTGAAAATCACAGTATCTCTGTTTAATAATCGTGTTACTCACATGATTATATGTCTATGAAAGTCAGTCTATCATCCATACTCATTGTGTCAATGAATAAACTGCCCTGTTTGTAGAACGTTATACTGTAACAGCCTGTTTCTATTAAATTGTTTTTCACACTCTGGGGGAAAAAATAATGAAACAATCTGTTCATTACATCAGCATAGGAATGCCTCTGCTCCCATATATATACTGTACACTCCAATGGGACATCCACAGCACATGTGCAGGAGAGTAGAGGCGGAGCCTCATGAGGGAGGTGTGGCAGTGCTGCCCCACCTCCCTCCATCTCTGGCATCAGAGTGGCTGCACCTTTGCTGTGGCTTGAGATCAGGTGCTGTGTAAAACTGATTTAAGTCTAAAACACCAATATAGTGCTTTCACATATATAGATGGTTTACATGAGGTTTAAGTATATTAGGTTTAGATTTACTTTTACATAGGACTAAGAAGACTCAAATCCATCCTTCCTGTACAATACCACTACCCAATCCATGATACTAATTTATATAATCTGATATAGCTGCTATTATTCCACATTTGAAGGGATCTAAGATTGCTAATAAATGTGGCTCATAAATAAAAAAAAAAAACACACTGCCTAATATCCCCTCTTAAAGTATACATCTCTTACCCAGCACACTTTACAGGGAGATAATACTACATCTCAAGTTGTGAGTTGCACACATTAATAACACCCCGCAAAACGATTTCCTAATATGTGTGAGTGGGGGCAAATCTTTCCTTGTTTTGTTCTCTATACATTTTACAAGTATGTTCTGTAAACCAGTAATAAAATGCAGTGTACACTGTAGTTTATTGATTAAGGGTAGTAGTCAGGGATGCGAGATGGATTTCACAGAAATATGGCGGCATGCAAAGAGCAACTTTTGAAGAAAAAAAAAAGAAGGAAAATATCTGTAAACAAAGGAATGACAAAGCAATACAGTCTACACTCCTTTCTCATACAATTATTTTCCTAGGTTTAGTTCTGCTTGAAAATGGTTCTCCGCCTTCAGATGTCTTTTAAGAAACATTCCATGAGTTAGGTGTCAAATGCGCAAAATATAGTACATAATTATATAGCAAATGGTCAGATAGCATAGGTGTAACATTTACAAAATCAACCCGTTGTATCTATTTTGCAGCTTTAACTCCTGAATTTGAAGTACATGAATGTAAACATAGCCTTTAATTTATTAACTTGTGCATGCATTGCTGCCTCTTTTACTGTATACATGTATTTATCGTTCTGGCTGCCTATTTCAGCCATGCCTTTTTAATCATCAGAGAGCATATATGCATATATTTCAGTTGCTCCCTGGGATATGCTCTAAGCACTGAATACAATTGTTTCTGGATAGGACGTGTATCTGTGTGTGATGTTCATGGGTAAGGAAAATAAACAAAATTAATAAAATAAATTCATGGCTGAAAAGCACAGAGGAAAGATAAAGCAACATATATCAGAAACATTGCAGAAGATCCGTTAAAGGTGGAAATGCCTTTTCATTTATGATGAGCTTCTGCAAGTTTTCCACTTATTTGTGAATGTAATTAGAAGGCATTTAACATAAACAACGACCCTCCCAGATCCCGCGTCTCTTTCTTGTAAAATCGCGTTGACTGATGATAATCGCGTCATCATGGCAATTTCCCCGGTGCGCGATGATGAATCTTCTTGCCCCCTGCACTTGGCCCTTTCCTCTGGGATTCCCTGGAGGTAACGTCCAAAAAGTAGGTAACTGTGTCTGCTCCACACCAGTGATCAATACACCTTGGGGTATATTTACTAAACTGCGGGTTTGAAAAAGTGGAACTGTTGCCTATAGCAACCAATCGGATTCTAGCTGTAATTTTGTAGAATGTACTAAATAAATGACAGCTAGAATCTGATTGGTTGCTATAGGCAACATCTCTGCTTTTTCAAACCCACAGTTTAGTAAATCTAGCCCCTTGTGTTCTCATGTCAGTGAGATCCTTGGCTATTTTCCTTCCTATTATCGATCAAACATTGTCGTGAAACAATAGAGTTGTTTATTACAAAATTCTGGCATAACTAGAATAATTAGTAAACTAATGAAAGTCCATTTAAGTTATGATCCAATTGCATTTATCCCACCAAAAATAATTTGACATGTTGTAATGGAGGAGGAATAATGTTCTCATCCTTCTCTGTTAATGTCCAAACAGTTCTGTTTACTGGAGACATCATTCGGAAGTTGTTGCTTGACACTGATACAATTGTTGGGCGGACACTGACTTGGATCAATAATTAAACTGTCCTGTTATTATATATGTATGTTAATACATACGTTATTTTAACGTCTTTCCTTGTTTGCCTGTTATTTGTTCTTCAGTATATACTGCACATTTAACATTTTGACAAGTATACTTGCACATTTAAATGAACATTTCCACCTCTACAGGACGGCTATTTGTGTGTCCTCTCCAAGGAACATAATTAATCAGTAAAAGATCATGTGCTGATTCTGACATCCCCACCTATAGTAGTGATTCACTTTAGCACCTTTCCCAAAGAAAGTGTCAGCTGTCCGACTTAGGCTTAGTTCGTTACACTAACCCCCTGCTTTAGTGAGCCTGGGGCAAGTTAAATGACACTGAAGGTAGACATGGTCCTAAATGTCAGTTGCACTAATACTTTAATGGAAGGTTTCAAATTCAGAGAGCAATTTTAAATCAATGATCTCCACTTGGTTCAGCAAGCTCTTTAATGTGATATAAGTATCACTGGAGGAGTCACGACCTCCTCTTCTATTGACACTTTTATAAAGCAGGATACATTTAGGGCCATGTCACTTTGATTACTTTGTAGCCTCTCTATGAGAGGATAACTCCTGATCAAAGTGATATTACTTGTAATAGACCGTAATTGTGAGAGTTGTATTGACATAACAGGTTTATGTTGTTAGTGCTGTCCTATGGTGGATTTTTCTTAATGGGGTGTCCTCTCTCAATTAAATTTTTATTTAAGCATTTCCCAATATTTCATAAATGAAAACAGCATAAAGGCAAAATTGCCAATACCTCTGAAATACCCATATATGCACAATATTACCTGATCCCATACACTTTGTAGATAGCCCATGCCATCATTGCCAACTGCATCAGATTAGCAGTGTGGTCATGTGACAGTGGGCATAACCACACCCTTGTTGGCATATCTAGTGCTTTTTAATTGCTAGGCCTAGCTCACCACTCCTCTTTTGATTTGGACACTCCCCTCCATTGCTACCAGCATCCATTCTCCACCAATCGGCTCGGTGGAGCATCTGTGAGGGCGGACACCTCCCAGCATTCTCAGTAGTTGGGACAGTTTGAAGGTATTGGAGTGGTGAATGCAACGTGATCTCTAGAATAGTAGTGTCAGAGTTTGTCATACTTTTTTCTTGGTTTTTTTACGTCCCCATTTGCCATATTGGAGTGTTGTTTACAGTTCTTTGATGTCCTGTAATAGGATGTTTGCGGTGGAGCTGCACTGGAGCCGGGAATCCGAAGTTGCGTAGTGGGGAAGCAATGGTGTGAGGGGGCAAGAATAGTATATATGAAAAGTTTCAATGTATTTCTCAAAAGAGATTCTTACCACTCCCTTAATTCTTGGAGAGCGAGGCACAAACCCGTATGTTTGCTCATACCCTGTAGAGCATTGATAGACAACCTGATATACACATCAGGGGCCACATGGGCAGCCCTCTAACCGTCTGAAGGGCCTCACATTACCCTTAATTTCAGTAATAGGTAAAACAGTACATCTATTCAAAGAAATAGACACCTGTCTGTAATAACATCAGCAGGCATTTGAAACAAGTGTTACAAGCTATAACAAACAACTCTAACAGAAGAGCAGGACGGAGCTTGTGGCTGCAGGTGAAGTCTCGGAGGGCCTGTTACCCATCACTGTTGTACAGAGAGATAATGCAAGGTGTCTAATGATCTACTCAAGGCTAAGCCGAAGGGTCACTTCTCCTGCTCTTGCTCATTGACCTCTCCGCTTTTGATTCAGTTGGCCACCACCTCCTCCTTGACATCCTTCACACCCTTCATGGCACTGTCCTTTCCTTGTTTAAATCCTACCTCTCTGATCATTTGTTCAGTGTATCTTCCTTTGGTGCCTACTTCTCTCCTGTTCCTCTATATTTTGGGGTTCCTCAAGGCTCTGTTGTTGGCCCATTACTTTTCTCTATTTTCACCTCTTCTCTTGGCCAACTCATCCGCTCCTTTGACATCTCTATGCCGATGACACTCTAATCTACCGTTCCTCCCCTAACCTGTCTCCCTCCCTCCTCTCCTGTGTGTCTAACTGTCTCTGCACCATCTCCAACTGAATGGTTGGACACAACATCAAGCCCAACTTATCCAAAACTGAGCTTATCATCTTTCCACCTCCTAGCGTCACATCCTCTCCTCTGATTTCCTTAAAGGTTGATGGTGATGTCCTCTCCACTGTTCCCCACGAACACTGCCTGGAGGTCATCATTGACTCCGCCCTCAATTCCACTCCCCACATCGACTCTCTTGCCAAATCTTGTTACCTGCACCTTCACAACGTTGTCAAAATTCTCCACCAGGACCATCATCCATGCTCTTGTCATCTCATGCATTAATTATACAATCTTCTCCCCTCTGGCTTGTCTGACCAGTGTCTGTCCCCGCTGAAACCTGGGCTGAATGTGGCGTTGTGACTAATTCACTTGTCTTGATGTTCCTCTTCTGATACGCCTCTCTGCAAAACCCTCTATTGGCTCCCCATTCCCTCCAGAATACAATTCAAGTTGCTTACCCTCACTTATAAAGCCCTCTTACATCTGCAACCCTGTCAAGAAATATGTGAAGCTAAGAGAGTTTCCAGCTCTAATGATTGATTTCACGAAAATATAATGTCAATAAAATTACTTACATTTTTATCTGTCTCTATCCTTTCTTCGGAACTTTAATAATATTCACTTGAAGAGTTCAATTGTGTTAATCACATGTGAAAAGAAAACATGTGACGTTAATATTATTATTATATTGTCTCAACAATATATTGTTCGTATAATCACGCAACTCTAATAAATAATTAATGTAGATCTTCCATCCAAGTGAACATTCTTGTCTTTATTCCCCAATAGGAATTTACTTGCTAGTCTTTTTATGCCCATCCCATGCTTCTATAATGAACAGCGATCGTCTTCCTGCACCATATATCACCCGTTGTGATTGCTAGCGCAGAAATCAGACGTTGGATCACACATTCTTGCCAATTTTTTCTCACAGATTCACTGATTTGTTCAGATAGACGGAGAGACAAACGTGACGATAATGTGCTGATATTCCCGAGAGTGCAGCAAAGTTTGTCCGCCAATGTGTTTATTCTTGGGGTTCTGAAGTTTCTAAAATATTCTAATTATTCTTGTCAAGAAATATTTTCCCTCTATTCTGTCAATGACCTTCACCTCGCCTCATCACCTATCCCTACCTCACACTCCAGCCTTCAGGAGTTGGCCCGTTCTGCACCCCCCATTTGGAACTCCCTGACCTGCCCAATACTAGCTGATAACTGGCAAAGCATGCTGGGGCTTGTAGTTTCACAACACCTGGAGTGTCACAGGTTAGCCAACACTGCTCTAGACAATTTCCTCTTCATGCTCCACCAGCACCTTTCACTCCACCTCGATCATCTCCATTTACTACCCTAATCCCCTTAATGTTACCTCTCACAAGTTTAGCCCTCTCTACCTCCTATCTCCTCATCCTCTTTGTAATGTTTCCTTTGTTCTAGTAGTATCTTCTTATGTAGTTGTTTTCTCTTGTATTGATTTCTACAGATTTTATTGTTTCTCTTGTCCCTTATTTATCTTTATTTTTTTTTTCTGGTTTATTTTTTGTTGATTGTACAGTGCTACGGATTCTGTGGCGACATATAAATAAATTAAGATGATGATGATGATAATAGTATAAAGCTGTGTCTGGCCACAGTTAAATGAAACTACAAAAGTAGCTGGTGTCATCATTATCATTAGTTATGTATATAGTGCCACTAATTCCTCAGCGCTGTACAGAGAACTTATTCACATCAGTCCCTGCCCCATTGGAGCTTAAAGTCTAAATTCCCTAATACACACACACAGACACAGACAGAGACTAGGATCAATTTAGATAATAGCCAATTAACCTACCAGTATGTTTTTGGAGTGTGGGAGGAAACCGGAGCACCCGGAGGAAACCCACGCAAACACAGGGAGAACATACAAACTCTTCACAGATAAGGCCATGGTCAGGAATCGAACTCATCACCCCAGTGCTGTGAAGCAGAAGTGCTAACCACTAGGCCACTGTGCTGTGTTTCAACTTCTTCTACAATCTATCAACATTAGATTGAATGTGGTGCTCGATACAGCACATGGTCTTGAAAGCAGTTGAGATATAATGGGGTCATTTAACGTGACTTGCTGCAATAATACAGAGAGTTGGGAAGAGCTTTATCACACCATAAAAATGATGTACATCTTGGATATCTATGTCTAAAGCTGCTTTACAGGCGCATACTGAATCCGTTACAGAATTTCTACAAGTATGCATGAAAATGTTCTTCTTTGGGAACCACAGTGGGGGCCCTAATAGATTCCTACCACCCTCTGCGAGGAAGCAGACACTGACAGTATCATGAAACCTAGTGTCTGCGCCAGTCTCCCGGCCAATGTGCAGCACAGGTAATCTCTCTTATTGGCAGACGTCATTAGGATGAGTCTGTGTGTAGATTTAAAAGAAAATTATAATTAAAACACAAATTAATATGTTGCCTACAATTAAATAACATTTAAAGGATAAGACAGCCTTTTTGTTTATATGTGCAATTATATACACTGTATTATAACAGATTGTTAGATACACTCTTTTCTAGGATATATCTAACACTTACCTCTCCTAGAGTTTGCCATCTTTAGGGGGGCCGGGCTTCTGTAGTCCTATACTTAAACCTGCCCAATACAGTTGCCTCACTGATTTGTTAGTATTAATGACTTCAAGTTTATAATTATTAACTTTGATCTGTAACCCTTTTTACAAATGCAGAACTACCATAATTAGAGGGGTGCGGCTGATATGGGGCTTACCCCTGAGGGAGGCCATCTGTCCTGTTAGAGCCCTATATATAAATGTGTTTTTTTGTTTTTTGAGCTCCACTGTCAGGCAGGAGCAGTGCGCATATCTGTGAGTGGTGGTGAGATGGGAGGAGCCGGCTCTGACTCCACCCAACTAGTAGGAGGAGACAGAAGAACATCTGAAGCAAAAAAGCGACAGCACAAGGGAATATCATATATGCGGACCCCAACAAAGTGTTGCTGTGTGTATATATATATATATATATATATATACATATATATATATATATATATATATATATATATATACAAATATAATATGTAATGGATGGAAAGCAAAATAAATCTATTTACAGTCCATCCAAAAATGTATTATAAAACGTATTTAAAATAAACAACACATAACTTATGTAACACAAATCCTTGTGGATCACTACATGTAGTCAGCCAAATTTATTTATTTTTATTTAAAATTAAAAATAAATATTGTTTGCATATTACTTTTAAGAATATGAAGTAATAAACATCACCAGAATCACAAATGTTCCACATTAGACACATTGACACAAACGTACATTTATTATTTTGTGAATTTAACAGAATTAAAACTGTAAAAAAGAAAATTTGCTTTTAGTAGTTCAGGAATTGATGGAAACTTCATTGGATGCAATTAACCTTTTAATAGCCAAATGAACTATGCAAGAACATTGTAATGCACTATATCCCATATTACATATAGAGCTCAGGTATGTGATACGTTACAAGAATCAGGTGTCAGAGACAGCTTACCAGACCTCCTGTTGTGTCTGCAGGTCTCCATATCATCATAAAATATAACACTTGTAGGTCAGAGGTTATGAAAATACAGATGTACAGTATATCTCTCTATGACATCTGCCTCTAAGGATATCTGAAGCTAAAGTACAAATAGTCTTACAAACCTAACTGGTCATCAATTTAATAGATAATCTTCTGTATTACCAACTGGAGGGGAGAGAACATTTCTGTAATATCACAACATACGTATTTATTTAATGTCTAGATGTTAGAGTTACTGCCAGTGGTCTGTGGTAGATTTGTAATTCAGGTGGATCTACCATTTGTTTGAGTTGCGCTGGTTTAGGTGGGAATAAACTATTGTATCCAAATGATATTTTTTTTGACCAACATACTGTAGTCATTTCTTTTGTACCATAATCGAGTTACAAACTTTGTGACATATGGTGAGTATATGGGAAATGAAGAAGTAGTGATGTTGGTTTTTTTTTAAAAAAAAAAGTTTCTGTTTTGTGATTCTAACATTAGTTTCTTGAAATGAATTCAACCCATGAAAAATGCTTATTCTATCCTGTAACTTGTAATGCAAATACTACACGCACTTGTGTGCACTTTATTGAAGGCTTGGTGTATGTTTTGGGTTATAATAAAAAGTGTATTGACAACTTGTTTGCTTTTTTTCTTCTCTATTTTTGTTTTTTTGTATTTCTTTACCACTTTTTTGTTATTCACTTTAAATTGGTAAGGTTTGTGTCAACTTGCAAAACCGTAGGCTGGATTGACACATTTTGTCTGTAGCCAAGTGGAACAAATCCTTCTTTTGGCTGAACCTAGATTTACATTTACACCTGGCAATCTCAAGATGCAAATGCCGAGTGATAGTGATCCGCATTCAACAACTGACGTTTCATTACATCCGCTCCTTGTTGAATGCGGACGTACCTTTGAGATGCCCAAAGCTTGCTGCCGGCACTCAAGCTGTGCATGCCTTAATTGTACATTGACTACGTGCATACACCCAGCCCCCTCCCTCTTTCCACGGATGAAATTGTAGTCCGTAGTGAGGGTCCTTTGCGCTCATAGATGAATTGAACGTTGCTGCGTTCTATGCGTTCTGGGCATACGCAGAGAGATTTGGCGCAAAATTCAGCCTGTATCGGCATTAATTTCCTTAATGAATCGGGCTCTTTGTTTCCAAACAGACAAAGGATTTTCTCATTTACTTTGGTGTTGTCAATTTTTGAGATTGCCAGGTGTAAATGTAAATCTAGGTTTAGCCAAAAGAAGGTCTTTGGTCTTCTTGGCTACAGACAAAATTTACGTGCATTTTTAAAAAACGCAAAATATGTTCGTTTGGTGCGTCTTAGTGAATCAGGCCCGTAATGTCCCAGTGCCCTTCCGTATGGAACCATTCACAAGTACTATCTAAGTCATGAGCCCTGGAGTACGAACAAGAAAAAGGCAGACTGCCAAGTCTTGCCTTATTTAATCTTATTTACTTTATATGAAAATATTTTAGAAAGAGCTTTAAAAATTTAACCTGGATTTTTATTCACAGCCCCGAGAGGTGTAAACAAAAATCAGCATTAACATTACTGTTCTAACAGTAATAGTGCGCAGGCTGCGCTATTCCTAGAATAACGCGGACGAATTGAATTGGCCCCTTAGTGTAAGCGAATAATAACTCCCTTAGGTGGCGGCAGCGATGTCCTGTTCCTGCGTTGGCCTTACAATCTATTCATTGGACGGTAACACATGGTGCAATATTTGCACTAATTGTTTACTCCATCATAAGACCTGCCATAGTAATGGTAAATCTCTATAAGAAGCCCTGATAGCGGGAAGAAATATAAACTTATACACACATATGGAAGGGCAGGGACATATAAAACTTAAGTGCATAACATTATCGAGAATTATAATGATGATGGTAATAAAGGTGATGATGATATTAAAGATAATAATAATAATTAATAATAATAATAATAATAAGGTTAGGGTTAAGGTAATAATATAATATTGTGCAAAGTAAAAGAATCATTGCTTCATACACAAGTATATAAATGTAATATGTCTCTTATAGGGAATGTGCACACAAGAGTGAGTAGCCCAAAGCAAAGCTTTCATGAACTATTATCTACTTCATGATTATACAGAATTCCTTTGGAAATGTATAAAGCTGCGGTTACCTGAGAGGGTTCCCCACCCTGTCATTTGACCATTTTTCCTGCCGGCCATCAACCTTTTTCCTGGGGCTCCAGTGCTAGGGTCTTAATCAGCCTCTCACCACTGAGCTGTGACCATACCGCCCCAGGTGAAAACGTAAGAACCATCTACATGACCTCGTTATGATTCCCACAGACCTTTTACTAACGGCGTATGTTCAGCCCGGTCATCATGGGCCTGAGTCATTAAGGAAAGTAAGGCAAAAAAATGATTATGTTTACTCCAGGACAAAACCATTTCTAGCCTAGAAGTTGCCGAGATTACAAAAGTTGAAGGACAGTTTGAGAGACCTACTTCCCCTGCTCTAATTTTAACATAAAACTTTTCTAATTTAGTTATAGCTGCACAATTTGCATCAGCGTTCTCCTGGAATCATCTGGGTGTCATCTATTGGCATCTAAAGAAACATCTTTGGGGTAATGTGTAAATCCCTATAACCAAGCCACTTTACTTAAATACCTATAATAATAATAATCTGAAAATCGTACAAATGGACTAGCACCCATTTCTTCCCAAACTCTACCAACAATGCTAAGTACCATCTGGTTACCTTAAGAACTGTAATTGTTACCTTTGTGACTCTCCTAGGAAGGTGCCCCTTGAGGTCCCCATGAGGCCAGGAAGGTGTGTTGCTACTACAAGCAAAAACTTTGGCTTATTTTAATGGGTCTTGGTGCTCATTCTCATATCTGCAATTAGACTTCACCATGGTATTAGTTTAACTAGAACTAATGTAAATTATAACTGAAACAAGAGCGATCAGTGATGTCTTTATTTTAACATTTAGAACTGACACTTGTGTATTACAAGGGATAACACACCTCCTCCTGTAGCTCTGTATTAAATACATAATATACTGAAATAAAGCTAAGAAACAAGGAGGTCTATTTATGAACCTCCAAAGAGGTTTAAATCCCCTGAAAAATGCAGCTTTACTGCACATTAAAGTAAAGAGACTAATTATTATGGAAGGATCGCATCAGATACCTGCAATATGGGCTGTGGTCCCAACCTCATCGCAGGTGCAGACCCCAGGGGTGCCTATGGGGACTGTGAAAATGCCCTGTTTATCAAGCTCCTGAATTCGTAGCTTAATCCGACAGCTGACACCATCTGAAGGTGGTGTTACCCTTTCTATCCATGGGCTGGGGGGCAGGGGGGCAGGGGGGCATCTGTTCCCCCTGGTCGGTCCCATAGTAGGCTACCTTGGGCTGGGTCACTGGGCCACCTGCATTATTTTTCCTTTAAAATGTTCCTAATAGGCTGCTGCTGAGTCCAGTCTTGCCCCCCAGGCTAAAATTTGCCGGCCCTCCCTTGGTTCTATCCTATGGGGAGGGCACTGCAGGAGAGGGATCTTTGTATCCCTCTCTGGCAGACTTTGTGCTCCTCCATATCGCAAATTTGTAAAGGCCAGTAGTACCTTTAAATAATATGATGGCGATTGTGATCACTGTACTATAGCCTATTCGCTGGAACAGACTCCTATCGGAGCTCTGTCCCGGTAAAGAATTTCTAAAAAAAAGTATTGCTAAATTATTTCTTATCATTGCGATAAAAAATGATAACGTGACACAAAATGCGAAGGTTTATAAATAGACCTTAATGTCTGAGTGGCTCTACCACAAGGTTCAGATAGGTCTCCACAAAAAAAGAGTGGCTAAGCAGATTCCCTATACTGTCCACCCAATCAGGTTGCTAGAAAAATAAACAAAACTGTCACCATTTTATATGTTCCCAGATGCTCTTCTTCCGTGCTGTTTATATATGGTCTAAAATTAAACTTCCTCTGGGTGCTGTAAATTACTGATATTAATTCTTGCAGTTGATCTGTGTAATACACTGCTGAAATCTCCATCTGGGAGGCTCCCAATTAAACTATAACCTAAATGTCAGGCGCCGTACCCGCACTCATGCTAGGTCCCGAGACGGTCGCCTTCTGTTCTCCCCGGGCGTCCCATTGCCAAGCAATGGGACGCTATTAACGGGATTCTACAGGAGGTTCGGGCTCATGCGCCGGAACATTGTGTCTCCATTGCTAGGCAATGGAGACTCCGAACCCACATCCACCCATGATAATTAGGCAACCTGTATTTAAACCTGACTCTGTATTTCTGAGTATTCGGATTCTGACCTCAGTTCTGCCTGACCACTCTTTCGGATTCTCCCTTGGACCCATCCTGATTCTCTGATTTTGACCTTTGGCTTCCTGATGCTTCTTCTGCCTTATCCTCCGGTACCTGTTCTGCCGTTCGGTTTTGAACTTGGATTGTACAACTCTGTTTGTTCCCTACACCTCGATGGTACCTAACTGGAAGGGCCGCGACCTGCACATCTCTGCAGCTAAACCCAAATCTCCCTGCGGGGATCCCTGGTGAAGACCTGAGGCGTGTTTAGACTCCGCACCTCCCAGCGCAGCAGCGCCAATACCGGCAGGTAAGGCCATGAGAGCAAGTCAGAGCTCGTGACACTAAAGCAACCAGACATGTGCAATAATTTTATCTAACTCAGGGTTGGGCAGCAAGTGGTCCTCGAGCCTTCACCTGTGGCACCTCTGGTGGCTGCTCTTATCATAGAGGCATCAGCTAACGTCTGTGTCACGTGACCTCCTCTGCACAGTGCAGGGAGGTCACACTACATACATGAAGAAGTAGGGCATGGACTGTATTCTCCCTTCTGCAGCTGTTCGGCCCCTTTGTAGGCTTGAGGGCCGTACATATGGCTCTCCACCTCTTTCATCTTGCCCCTCACTGATCTAATATCTCATTGTTTGTTATTAGGTACAGCATATTAGTACAGTTTCATCAATTTATTTGTTGAGCCCTAAAATAAAATCTTACCTGCCTACTCTCCCACGATAGTAGACCACCCTCCTGCATCTCACTGAAGTGGGCTGAATGGGGACATTGCGCCATCGTGACCCCGCTGCCTGGTGTAATTGAGCAAATTGAGTCGTCACGCCCCCTGTGCGTGTCCCATGGACGTCCCCTCAAGGATCTCCCAGAGGAAAGGTCCAATAAATTGGCAGTATGATTAAAATTAAATGAGATAACTAATAATATATTTAGATTTTACTATAAACGTGTATACTCTGCACACATAAAATACCCTAAAAAGAGTGGTGACAAGACAGCTGCTGGTCAAAATGTACAAGTAACGCATAATTGAGTGGGAGAAAATCTGACACCAGAAACTGTGTCATCAAAATAAGAACAGAATTGAGAACTGGACCCAGCTGTTCAAACTGGAGAAGTAAAACAGATCGTTTGGTTCACATGTTTGTGTTACACTTATTCAATGATAGGGTCAGATATTTAGTCAGTGATTACCCCAACACATGTTATACCTGTGACAATAATCCCATTAGTTGCTGTAAATTACTTTATTGTTTAATCCCTGGCTCCTTTTTTTTTTTACGGAAATCATTTGAGATATACTTATAATGTATGGAGTGCTCAGGACAGGTGACAATCTCAGATAGATGGCGGTTGAACCATTAATAGCAAGTAAATTCTTTTGTATCCAATCGCATGTTAACTCAAAGCAAAACAAAGCATAACATTCTGTTACAGATGGACACTGGATTCACAAGTGCAGACAGCTGTGAAGCTTTTGAACTGCAAAAAATAAATGTGCAATTTAATAAATCCAAGTGCAGAGTGATCCGTGTAAAAAAAAAAAAAGTAATTACAGAAAATGAACAAGTGTCTGTATTAAGATCACTTCTTTTTAAGGCAAGTTGACATTGCTGCTGTCAGGACCACACAAGACTTTCCCCGAGGCATGGACTGAGATCTGAGGAGCGTTCCTGAGTGTCATAAGCTGCTTTCATCTGAGATACACGAGTTAACAAATTAAAAGATCATATTTACTCCACAATCTGCCCAGTATGTCTTGAGAAAAGCACAAACACTTTCATTTAAGGCTTCGGTCACACTTTGTTGTAGCTACAAAAATGACAGCAAGAAACCTCACAGAACAGGTAATGTCATCTTCTGCGAACTCACTCGCCTGGAATAACAGTTGTTGTTTTTAAGTTGAGAGTACAGAAGTGAGAATGTTACAGATGTAGGTCTCTTCTTGTGTCTACCAGCAGAACGTATGGAGGAACTTTAATAAAAAGGGTTCAATTACACGTCCTTTCTCCAAAGGCGCATGGACAAAAGTTACCTAACAGCATATCTTCTTCTTAGTCTGTACACTGTTGTTTTTGCAAGAGGTGGAAGTCACTGGGAAGGATGAATTTGTAGTGTGGGTTCCCACAGGCCCTGGAACACCCCCTTCCCCATCCCCAAGACCCCCACTCCCATAGGCAAACCGAGAGGGGGCTTCCTAGTGCTTGGAAACCCCCCTCCAAGCCTGTATAATTGAGGTGGCTGGATCTTGCCCCCACTTCACACAGCTCTGCTTGAATAGGGAGAGCTGCATGCACCTAACAGCAGTGCATGCAGCATTGCACATGTATATTATAGGGATAGTAAGAGTTGGAGAGCAGCCAGGCACTGTCTAAAGTTATAGCCACGCCCCCATGCATGCTTGTCACGCCCACTGCCGGCATGGTGTGGAAACCCCCCTCTACAAATCCTGCGTTTGCCCCTGACTCCACCCTCCAAAGAGTAGCGATACAAAACGGCCCTGGTATTTACCATGCCAGGACTCATTGGCGAGAAAGGAGCATGTGACCCCCGTGTGGCTCCCGCGCATGCATGGTTAAGGTCTCGCAAAGGGATGGAACTCGGTGATGGATCCACAGAGGCGTCTCCAGTGGCCATGGACAGCTGTGGACTCAATTGGAAAGGTAAACTAACGCCATCTTATCTTGAGATGACATAAGTTTTTTAAGGCTGGCGATGAAATAGTTAAATTGGGTCACATCACAGTCCACACAGAAATCTATGGGGACTGCAGTGACCAGCGGAAAATAGGTTAATCTCCCATTTCTCCTGCTGTAAGCCCTTGATAAATTGAAAGAAGGTCTGCGATGGCCATTCTGGAGAAAACAGATATTTTATCTGGATTTTTGGCTCATCGAAGCTAAATAAATAGACCCCTTAGTTTGCTGGCATTTACATGTGGGGGGCAATTGGTGAAGTACTGTGGCAGTGCTTGTAATGCCACAATGCTTGTTCTGGTAATGCCATTTAAGGATGGCATTATCAGAAAACAAGCAATTAAAAAAATGCTTTATTCCATGAATAATAACAATTCCTAATGCAATACTTTTAAAATTATTTGTATTTGATTATTATAAAAGAAGAAAATAAAGCTGATTCATTTAAGTTAAAAACAACATTATATGTAATATGTTTAATATAATATATAGTGCTGCTTTTGTGTGGTCTTTCTGAAAAAAAACTAAAAACATTACGAGGCCTTCGGTTGCGCTGCACATGCGGGAGCTGGAAAGTCATCTCGCACATGCGTGGCGGCACAACCACAGAGTCTGGCCTGACGAGGCGGGAAGAAATTGTATCACTCCGGGTGTCGCTGGAACAGATGAGTAATGCTCAGTTGTCTCCGCTTTTAATTTTTTTGTAGATGAACAGTAATTTTTTTATCGCCACGTTAGTGATTACAAAAATGATCTCTCTCCCCTTGGTGAGGTGAATATTGATAAATAGGCTTCTATATGTCCCAATGTTCACCTATAACTGCATATTAGATGAAATAACACCTAGCAAGGTTACCTTCAGCTTGATTATGTCATTAAATACTGATCCAAGTTAGATCCAATGTTAGACGTACCATTACCTTGGAAGAGCACGTGAAAACAAGAAATCTACTTACCCTTCATTAAATTTGTATTGTAAAACTACCCAGTGTCAGACTGATCCATCGTAGGACATTCCTCACACCTACACCGCCGCTGCAGGTAGAGAGTACGCAACTGCACTCCAGCAGCCAATCTGTAACTCCGTTCTGCTATACTAAAGTTGTGGCTGCGCCACAAAGTGGTTATACTGCTATACCACTCCCAGCACTCTGATTGGTGGATAGAGGTTGTTGTTCCCCCAATCAGAACACATGGTCTGGTGGATATGAGCACTGCCAGTACAGAACAGCCCACTGTGGTAGCTGAGAGGGAACACAAACAGGAATGTTGAGAGCGAATGTCCACCAGAGATCTGGGATCTGCATTGTATAGCCACTGGAGATTTAAGGCGGTTTGTCATTTTTTAAGTTGAGAGAGATTTAAGGGGATATATTTTATAGTGATCATTAAGATGTTTTGTGCATTTCTTATTATTTCTGTGTATTTATATAGCGCCATTATATTATAAAGCGACGTTCAGAGAAAATATTTGTCATACACATTAGTTCATGACCCAATGTAGCAACTTACAGTCTAACTTCCCTAACAAACATGAACATACACACTAGACAGCAGCCAATTAACCTACCAGTATGCTTTTGGAGTGGGGGAAGAAACCGGATTGTATATGATTGACTGGAATGCTCCCTGTATTGTATATAGATCACTAGAATGATTCCTGTATTGTATATGGATCGCTAAAATTGTTGCCTCTATTGTTTATAGGTCACTAAAATGCCCCTTGTATTGTGTATGGGTCACTAGAATGCTCAATGTATTGTATATTGGTCATTGAAATGTTCCATGTATTGTATATGGGTCACTAGAGTGCTCCCTGTATTGTACATGGGTCACTAGAATGCTCCCTGTATTGTATATGAGTCACTAGAGTGCTCCCTGTATTGTATATGGGTCACTAGAATGCTCCCTGTATTGTATATGGGTCACTAGAATGATCCCTGTATTGTATATGGGTCACTAGAATGCTCCCTGTATTGTATATGGGTCACTAGAATGATCCCTGTATTGTATATGGGTCACTAGAATTCTCCCTGTATTGTATATGGGTCACTAGAATGATCCCTGTATTGTATTTGGGTCACTAGACTGCTCTCTGTATTATATAGGGGTCACTAGAATGCTCCATGTATTGTATATGGGTCACTAGAATTCTTCCTATATTGTAAATGGGTCACTAGTGTGCTTCCTGTATTGTATATGGGTCACTAGAGTGCTCCATGTACTGTACATGGAATACTAGAGTGCTTCCTGTATTGTATATGGGTCACTAGAATGCTCCCTGTATTGTGTATGGATCACTAGAATACTCCATGTATTATATATGGGTCACTAGAATGATCTCTGTATTGTATTTGGGTCACTAGACTGCTCTCTGTATTATATATGGGTCACTAGAATGCTCCATGTCTTGTTCATGGGTCACTAGAATTCTCCTTGTCTTGAATATGGGTCACTAGAATGCTTCCTGTATTGTATATGAGTCACTAGAATGCTTCCTGTATCGTATATGGGTCACTAGAATGCTCCCTGTATTGTATACGGGACAGTAGTGTGATTCCTGTATTGTATATGCGTCACTAGAATGCTACCTGTATTGTATACGGGACAGTAGTGTGATTCCTGTATTGTATATGGGTCACTAGAATGCTTACTGTATTGTATATGGGTCACTAGAATGCTCCCTGTATTATATATCGGTCACTAGAATGCTCCCTGTATTGTATGTCGGTCACTAGAATGCGCCCTGTATTGTATATGTGTCACTTATATGCTCCATGTATTATATTTGAGTGACTGTAATTGTATAGCCACTGGAGATTTAAGGCGGTTTGTCATTTTTTAAGTTGAGAGAGATTTAAGGGGATATATTTTATAGTGATCATTAAGATGTTTTGTGCATTTCTTATTATTTCTGTGTATTTATATAGCGCCATTATATTATAAAGCGACGTTCAGAGAAAATATTTGTCATACACATTAGTTCATGACCCAATGTAGCAACTTACAGTCTAACTTCCCTAACAAACATGAACATACACACTAGACAGCAGCCAATTAACCTACCAGTATGCTTTTGGAGTGGGGGAAGAAACCGGATTGTATATGATTGACTGGAATGCTCCCTGTATTGTATATAGATCACTAGAATGATTCCTGTATTGTATATGGATCGCTAAAATTGTTGCCTCTATTGTTTATAGGTCACTAAAATGCCCCTTGTATTGTGTATGGGTCACTAGAATGCTCAATGTATTGTATATTGGTCATTGAAATGTTCCATGTATTGTATATGGGTCACTAGAGTGCTCCCTGTATTGTACATGGGTCACTAGAATGCTCCCTGTATTGTATATGAGTCACTAGAGTGCTCCCTGTATTGTATATGGGTCACTAGAATGCTCCCTGTATTGTATATGGGTCACTAGAATGATCCCTGTATTGTATATGGGTCACTAGAATGCTCCCTGTATTGTATATGGGTCACTAGAATGATCCCTGTATTGTATATGGGTCACTAGAATTCTCCCTGTATTGTATATGGGTCACTAGAATGATCCCTGTATTGTATTTGGGTCACTAGACTGCTCTCTGTATTATATAGGGGTCACTAGAATGCTCCATGTATTGTATATGGGTCACTAGAATTCTTCCTATATTGTAAATGGGTCACTAGTGTGCTTCCTGTATTGTATATGGGTCACTAGAGTGCTCCATGTACTGTACATGGAATACTAGAGTGCTTCCTGTATTGTATATGGGTCACTAGAATGCTCCCTGTATTGTGTATGGATCACTAGAATACTCCATGTATTATATATGGGTCACTAGAATGATCTCTGTATTGTATTTGGGTCACTAGACTGCTCTCTGTATTATATATGGGTCACTAGAATGCTCCATGTCTTGTTCATGGGTCACTAGAATTCTCCTTGTCTTGAATATGGGTCACTAGAATGCTTCCTGTATTGTATATGAGTCACTAGAATGCTTCCTGTATCGTATATGGGTCACTAGAATGCTCCCTGTATTGTATACGGGACAGTAGTGTGATTCCTGTATTGTATATGCGTCACTAAAATGCTACCTGTATTGTATACGGGACAGTAGTGTGATTCCTGTATTGTATATGGGTCACTAGAATGCTTACTGTATTGTATATGGGTCACTAGAATGCTCCCTGTATTATATATCGGTCACTAGAATGCTCCCTGTATTGTATGTCGGTCACTAGAATGCGCCCTGTATTGTATATGTGTCACTTATATGCTCCATGTATTATATTTGAGTGACTGTAAGTCTCCCTGTATTGTACGTGGTTCACTAGAATGTTCCTATTATTAATATTATATTTGAGTCACTATGTATTGTATAGTGGTCACTAGCAAAGATTTTTAGGTGGGTATTTCAAAGTAAAAGGTGTATTAGGATGCACAAAATAATAACTACATGGGAATTATATTTTACTTTGAAAATAAAAATGAAACATTCAATATAGCTGTTTCAGGGCTGCAAAATGACAGGAAATGTGAATTATAGTTTATTGGTATTCAGGCGAATAGGGGTAAAATAATACAATTACCTTTGCCTACTGTTCGGCTTACTTATGCTCATTATATGAAATCATTGCATAAACTGATATCTTCTGTATCACGCAGAGCCGTATTCCTCCTCTCTGAACGCTTAATACTGCACTTCTAACAACAAATATGCAGTACATGGATGTATATCCCTAACACACTATATATTCCCAAACATATTATGTGCGTACTTTGGTTAAGCCAATGATATTTTTCATGTGTGCAAATTGTCCCCACAATGGCATTACAGATGAGCAAAATCTAAATACAGAATATCAGCTTAATTTGTTGTTCCCAGTCCTCCCACAACCTCACCTGTCATCATCCAAGTTCTGTTCATAGATTATAAATCATACTTGCCAACTTTTCCTTGTTAGCTTCAGGGAGATCCAGGGGGAGGCAGGTGTGCAGGGGCGGGGCATCATGTTGGCACCGCCCCCTAAGCGATTGTCACAATTTTGGCCAATTACAGCAGGGGGCGGGGCAAAGATGACGAGATATTTGCGTCATTAAGCCCCGCCCCCATCACTTATCTATTGCAGGGGCGAGAACCGGGCGGTTGCCCTGCTCTCCCGGGAGCCCAGGAGGTCTCCCAGAAATGCAGGGTTCTCCCGGCAACTGTGCACTAAAGAAAAGCAGCTAATAAATCTCGAGAGACTGAAGTGTCTTTTACATTTCTGTCTCCCTTACTGAAGTCATGTTGTCTTACCTGTCAGTCTGATTAAATCTTGGTCTCCATGAAAATGGCCACCTCCATAGGCATCAATACATGGACATAGGACAGAATTTCTGAACAGTGTGATCATGCCACAGATGGAGAAGCCAACCACGTCTTGTACTGGCTCAGCATCAGGGAGAATGCCAGACTCTTCAGGTTGTGAGGGAGATCGCCCCTATTTCAGGGAGTCTCCCTGATATTCAGGAAGATTTGGCAAGTATGTTATAAATTCTGCAAAATGTGGGTTTCCAAGTACAATGTGGAAATTTGCACCTCTGCAAAACCTGTTTTGTCCACAACGTTGCTCATCTATAACTGCTGTATATTTCCGTCTTCTCTGCTGCACTTTGGCTATTCATATGTAGAGCAGACTGCGCAGATGTTCCTGCCTCTGTGCTCTGTTCCTCAGCTTCACCCAAGCCATTGTATTAACATCAGAGAGCTCTCCTAGGTTATTTATCAGTAAGTCTCTGACCGCAGCCATAAGTAGTATTGTTTTTATTGCTGTTTATCTTAAATTATATAAAATATCTTATCACCAGCATTTATCAAGAGAATATTGCTGATGCAGCTAAGCAATACTCGGCTGCTCCGGCAAATTAAAATTTAAATTGCCGCTAAGTTTCCTTAGTAGAGCGCACGCGTGAGTCGGCATGCAGACTGGCACGTGCAGGATGGAGCTGAAAGCCCAGATTTGGGCTACAGAACCACTAATTGAAAAATAAACAAATTAAATTAAGTTTAAAATTAAATATGAGAAAGTAAAGTCGACATTTCTTAACTCTGCCGGCGGTAAGTTTTGCCTTGGCAAAGCCTATTTACCAAGTATTGCGGTGGTATCTGCTCTGTTATTGCCGTCGCAGGATGGTGAGAACAGACAAAAACAGGCATTTTTTTGTGCATTAAAGTTTTTTGTTTTTTTTTACAAAAAGTGATCACCTGCCTTGGCGATATTACCATTAAATTGTAATGGTAAGGGATTTTTGATAACTGTGATAAGCGATCAGACTTTTGGCCGGGATGGGGTTTGGGGCAAGACAAGCATGATATCAATGAAGGTCAAAAAAGGTTTTCATGATTTGTAGCCCCTGCTGTAGTCCTTTACATTTCTGCGGCCATGAATAATTATGCACATTTGCATTTTAACATTTTACTACCATAGTGGATAGGTGTAAATTTGCCCTAAATAATAGCGACCAGTCAGATATTTGATTTTACTCTCTAACTTGCCCTATACAAATAGCATGCGCAATGATTATTTACGATCATTAGCAATTGGCTTTTAATTGAACAATAGTGCAGAGATATTTTTACTTATTCCAGTATTTCCATTCTCATCGCAATCCTGCCAGTGTTCACCTATGCATGTGTATGACAGTCCAATATGTGCCTTTGTGTAAACATGTATGTACATCTGGGGGTAAATGTATCAAGCTGAGAGTTTTCCGGCGGGTTTGAAAAGTGGAGATGTTGCCTATAGCAACCAATCAGATTCTAGCTGTCATTTTGTAGAATGTAATAAATAAATGATAGCTAGAATCTGATTGGTTTTTCAAACCCGCCGCAAACCTCTCAGCTTGATACATTTATCCCAATATCTATTTTATATCTATTTTCTTATGCTGCTTTGCTGCCTACTCTGTTGCCAACCTCATTAGCTCCTTTCCTCAAGTTATAGGTGCAAGCAGAAATAAGTGATGTGTTGTGTACAGTAATACCCAGAAAACCGCACAGGAGCACATCACAAAAGGCTCCAATGAGTTCACACTGAATTGAATCCGCCCCTAAATATGAGAACTAAAAACACCATAGTATTTTTAATGGTCTTGTCAAGTTTTCATGCTGGTGGATTAACTACCCTACGTCTGTCTGGGGTTGGCTCTGTCCCATTTCCCTAACAACAACATTTGTGTAAAAAATAAATTTAAACACTGGCAAGTGTGTTAATTTCTGCTGCCACAATGCCAATTTCTAGCGCTGAATATAATACATTGACAGGTGCGAAAGAACGATTGCTCTGCAAGACGATTGCTCGTCCCCTGGAGGCAGACTTTTCATCACCAATCAGTAGATAATTATGTCTAGGTGAGATAGCCTTTGGCTACAGAAAGTCTCCGTGATGAGGCGTGTGTAGGGATTACCTGACGCTGAACACTCTCTGAACAGCAGACAACAGCTGATAGACTTCTAGAACATACACTGTCATCCAGATACTGTTTAAGGTATATGACAATCATTTGGGTCTTGGTAGACAAACATATGGTGATTTACAAAGTTGTGGAACAGGTCCCAATGTGAAAAAGACATTTGTAACACATACTTGCCAACTCTCCCGGAATGTCCGGGAGACTCCCAGATTGCAGGTAGGTCTCCTGGACTCCCGGGAGAATATGGCAGCCTCCCTTCACTAGGAAGTGCGCAGAATTAGATCCAAAATGCAGCGATTCTCCAGGAATCGCAGCATTTGACCCCGCCCCTCGCTGTAAAATGTCGTGTTTGCGTCATTACATCACAGGGGTGGGACCAAAATGATGCGATTTGCTGAGCCCCGCCCCCGCTCGCCCACCTCACCTGGCAGCTCCCGGAAGCCGACTTCAAGTAGTCGGTAAGTATGTTGTAACATAATGTGCCTTTTTGTGTGCAAATGGGCCAATTTTTACAGAAAGCACAGGGATTTTGTGTCCAGATGAAGGGGTACAAAATATGGCATCTTCTGGTAAGAATACGTGGGTGAATTAGTGGCCCTCTGGCAAAGGCCGTCTTAACAGCATTACTGGCCCCCGGGCAAAGCAGTGCACTGGGGCCCTACCTAGACAACCACTCACAAGAATAAATATGTAAATGATCGATAAAATGAAGCTTATATTTATTGGTACCTCCAACAAAATCAGTGTTTAAACATTAAAAAACATGCTGTACAGCAGAGATTGATCCACACAAACGTTTGGACAATATAACATGAGCCTTGAAGTTGAAAAACAAGAAATTCAACATAAAAATGGTGCTCAGTTGGTAAATCATACAGACGGAGATGGCACAGTAGGAAATTACTATGAATTATTTATTGTTAATCAAGTGTTCAACATTGCAAAATTTATTTGCAGAGAATTGCTTCAAAAATTGCTTCAAAAAATGATGTGTGTTCATGTTGTTTTGTTTATGTACAATTAGTACGTGTACGTTGTATTTGTCAAGGTCAAGATGTGTATTCAAAACAGCAAGATAGCAATGTACAGATAACAGCTGATACTGAGGTGATTAGTCCACCTAAAGGTTTTAATAAAGAGGGTTTTAAGGTTCTGAATTAATCTCCTGGAAAAATATACTATAAAGTTGGCAAGCCTATGGGGCCCCTATGCTTGTGCGACATTTTCTCACTCACGGTTTGCAGATTTCCACATTTGCGCAAAATGCAGTTTTCAACTGGGGCAGAAATTTGAATGTTCTTAAATGACTCCAAATGTGTGTTGTAAGTGTATAACATCTACAAGGGTGACTCCCTCGGAAATCACTAGTACCAAGAGACCAACCATATGGCAAAATAATAAACCTCTTGGGCCATGTAATGAATCTGAGAAGGAAACAGAAGTAGACAAATCACAGTAGAAAACTGTGTGAACCTATGTGAAAGTCCATCTACCAATGTGAGCACTTGTCCCAGTCTCTCTCCAGTCATTACCATGTTGGGGACTAAGTACCGTAAGTACCTACCTGAGCTCTTTCAGCCTACCCCCTCCAGCCCATCATGCGCCCATCCATGGACCCACTAGTGCCAGATTACGAGTGGGAAAGCGGACCAATAGCAACCTCTGGGGTGGGGGTCTTTCAGCTTTATGGCAAGGGGGCTGAAGAAAGAGCACAGTAAAATTGGCTATGGGTTGGGGGGGGAGTGCAAAAGAATTAAATCTAGCACTGCCAACAGACTACCCAGTAGTACCCACTTACACTGTATCTAAGACTGTCCATTTACACATGGAATCTTTTTGACAAGACAAAATGAAATATCCATTAGATCTATTCCGTAGCAACAATTTGACGCATATCCTATAATATGGGGGGGAATTCAATTGGCCGCGTTACTGTACAAAGTAGCACGGCCTGCGCACTATTACCGCCGTTACGGTAATGGTGCGCGTAATCACCATTAATACGGTGTTGTCAATGCCGGCTTTTTGTCGTGAGCACGAAGCAGGCTTAAAATTACCGTAATAACGGTATTAGCTTTAGAGCTGCGTTAGTCGCGGCTGAATTAAATTCCCCCCTATATGTTGGGTCAAAGCTTTCTTGTATTCTATTGTTTCATAATACACATTTGTTAAAAATTTTTGTCATAAATATGATACAATAAACTAATAACAGGAAGGGAATTATTAGTTATTTATTTTTTATTTAAAATATACATCACTTATAAACCCACAGCGCACTTCTTGTTTATTTTTAAATCTTTATTAAGACTTACTAGACAGAAGTAAAGTTGTGCCAGAATTTCATTAAAATCAGATTTCCTGGCAGAACAGCCCATTTTGTAAGGGTGTAAAGATCGGGTGATACAATCTTTGAGCTCTGGCTTTGCTGTAGCCATTCTGCCCTGTACATGTGCGCGCAGGATGTTACGGAAATTACCGTTTATCAATAGAGTTGTGACAACAAGTAGTGTCAATTAATTCAGCTCTGTGATATGATTGGACTATAATAAGGGATAAACCTAAGCAGAATAAAAATGGTAACGGGTTCATATCAGCACCAAAATGATAGGGGGGATTCCTTACATAACACTTAAGGTTAAATTCCACCGACAGTCTTCGCACTAATGCAGAAGGAAGCAAAGATTCCGAGTAAGTTCTGAAAATTCCGCTCATCTCCACCTATCACAGCTGAATTCATGTCCAGCATTGTATTATGACAAATAGACATGTCTCAGCATGCTGGTTTTGGAATCACTGGTGTAACTAAAGACCACATATGTTCTGTAAATCACAAGCCTTATAGTGGGAAATCTGCCATGCAGGAATGATTCGATACGGAATGAACAGATACTGCATAAAACTTGGGAGAGCTCAGTCATTGCAGACAAGTGTTTAAAAGCCTTTTCCATGCTCCATGAATGTTACTTTTTTAAGACGTGTAGGGATTACTGCACAATAAAGCCTTCACATAAGTCAGTAACTATTTTATTTATGCACTAACATATGTGAAGAGCCATCAAACATCTCATTACCATGTGTGTGTCAAGTACATTAACTTTCCCTCTACTGATTTCATTAAGCACTATTCAAATTGTATTCATTTGTCAAAGCATCAAAAGCATCAAAAGCCTTACAGAGAAGGGCTCTCGTTCTTTATTAAATAAAAATATCCTTTTTTTAAGCCTTTCTCCAGGATTAATTTGGCTCATATTGACAGTAAACATTAACAAATGTTATTGCAGTAGTTAGTGTTTTATTTGCATTTAAGCATACTATAGTAAGTATATATATAGTAAGTATATATCAGCACGTCGTAAATTGCCACTATCATCATCATCAGTTATTTATATAGCGCCACTAATTCTGCAACGCTGTACAGAGAACTCATTCACATCAGTCCTTGCCCATTTGAGCTTACAGTCTAAATTGCCTAACACACACACACAGACAGAGAGAGACTAGGATCAATTTTGTTAGCAGCCAATTAACCTACCAGTATGTTTTTAGAGTGTGGGAGGAAACCAGAGCACCCGGAGGAAACCCACACAAACACAGGGAGACCATATAAACTCCACACAAATAAGGCTATGGTTGGGAATCGAACTCATGACCCCAGTGCTGTGAGGCAGAAGTGCTAACCACTAGGCCACTGTGTAACATACTATAGTAAGTATATATCAGCAGGCCATAAATTACCACTATAGGATCTACTGTGTGGAATCGAAGTAGCAAATGGAAATTAGTTTGCATTAATAATTAAATTAATAATATCCATAGAATTGAAGATGAACAAAGAGCTGAATTTCACAGCTTCTGGCGTTGATTTATCAAACCTTCTAACGGGATGGCTGGCAAATTTTAGCCCATGGGGGAGACATTTTAAAGGAAAAACAATGCAGGTAGCCCCACAGCCCAGCCAGCCCCTGTCTTCTAAACAAGAGAGGGGAAGATTTTGCCCATAGCAACCAATCAGATTTTAGCTTTCATGTTGTACAATGTACTAGAGAAATGATAGCTAGAATCTGATTGGTTACTATGAGCAACACTTTACGCTAGATTTACTAGGCTGCGGGTTTGAAAAAGTGGGGATGTTGCCTATTGCAACCAATCAGATTCTAGCTGTCATTTTGTAGAAAGTACTTATTAAATGAAAGCTAGAATCTGATTGGTTGCTATAGGCAACATCCCCACTTTTTCAAACCCGCAGCTTAGTAAATCTAGCCCTTACTCTTTTTAGAAGATTTGTTAAATCTACCCCTTTGACATAACATTCATGTATGTAGCGTTTTTCTAAATAGTCTATTTTTTTGTTACTTTCATTTGCATTTTGAATAACATAACGGGGGGGGGGGGAATTCAATGAGCCAAGCATTGCCTTCAACGGTGGTGAAAGCACTCCGTGGCGGTTTAAGTTTGCCAATTTAGCCTTCGTATATGTACATATGTGGTTGGGTAATTAATCACATTTTAATGTTTAGATTTATTTTATGTTCATTGGGGCATATTCAATTGTCGGCAGAAACACCGAAAATCTCGCCCGCCGCGTACTATTACCTTTATTATGGCAATAGTGCACGTAAAAGCCGTTATTACGACTGTTTCCTCGCTGGATTTCAGCTCGCAGCTCCCTAAACCGCGAGCTGAAATCCAGCTTACTATTACCATATTAACGGTGATAGTTTTAACGTGGCGGGGTATTCAAAGAATTGAATATGCCCCATTGTGTTTTAAATGATATCAAATGCTTTTTTGGACTCATTATTTGCTATTTTACCTAACAAACTCTTTAAGTAGCAATTTGCAAAATGATGTATATATAGATGATGATTTTACACAATGTAATATTTAACAAAAGTCCTGATTTTGCCTGGACTCTCAAGTAGCTGAAATTAAGTAATATTTGTTATTTTTTTTTCTAATAATTCGTGAGTGTACATAACAGAGTACTTAAATACCTAATGAGCCTCTTTCTTTAAATAAGGAGCTACATATGATACTGTTGCAGCAGGAAAACAGTTCACATATGGATGGCACGGTGGGAGGTCTGTTACACATTAAGTTGCTGGGTTTAGCAAGCAGAAGAGACCATAGATAACCCTAGTTGTATTCCTGTTAATGTCACACATGATTGTTTCTCTCCCCCTGGTATTAAACATTTTTTCCTTTACACATATTTCATTACTACAGTCAATTCGTTACTGGAAGTACAATTAAAAACAAGTTTTAGGTTTCTGAAAAAAAACAATTAGACCCCCTAGAACTATTTAAAAAGCTGTAGAATAGAACTAGGACTCTTATGTTCAACAATCACGACGCCAGTGTTCTCTTCCCGCCTCCTGGGGGTAAATGTATCAAGCAGAGAGTTTTCCGGCGGGTTTAAAAAAAACAATCAGATTCTAGCTATCATTTATTTAGTACATTCTACAAAATGATTGGCTGCTATAGGCAACATCTCCACTTTCAAACCCGCCGGGAAAACTCTCAGCTTAGTACATTTACTCCCTGGAGTTAGACTCTCAGCGGTGGGATGTTAATTAAGCGCTATCAGACCGTCTTCTAGAACTTTACATCTGTCAATGGATCAAGTGCTGGACAACTAGCTAAGTGCCAGAAGTCCGTGTCACACAGCTCACTGGCAGCCTGCTTCCGGGCACTGTGCTCTGTTGGCGCTAGTTGTCACCGAAGGCAAGGTCCTCATAATGCCCAGGATGGCAAAGAACGGGACACAGTGAAGGGTTAAGAGCACAAAAGTAGCTCAAAAAAAGGAATAGCACATAAACTCCCAGAATTAAACAGATTGATGGATTTTCTGACAATTGGATAAAAATAAATGTATTAATATTTATTAAATGTTAATATTTCTGATAAGCAGTTTGCTTTCACTGTTATTTGCTGGTCGGTTCATCAGAATTATTTGGTAGCTTGACTGACGGAATACATTGTGCCTCTGAATATGCAATGCTTGGCTACAGGCTTCCGCTCTCCACAATCATTTTGACACAAGCAATGGGCACCCACTCCCCAGTGATAGTAGAGACCCCCTGGTATGGTCCCTGTGCGTTTTACACGATATAACAATGTTCTACCATCTTCCAAGCTCTTATATTCCTGTATGACATTAAAGCTGCCTCTTGGGTCTTTGCAAATCTTTCAATTGTGACAGCAATTGCCACGGAGGAGCGGAAGGGATTATGGATTTATAAAGATCTTTGGATCATGTTTACACTATAAACGGTGAGTCCCCAGACACTAATATGCAAATCCATACTTCCTCCCAATGTGTACACCAGTTTACAAGTATTGTGCAGTAAGTAGACAAAGTACTTATGGCTAGGAATGATCATGGGAAGGATGCTCTCCACGCAGAATAATATAGACAGGTAAGATTAAAAGAGATAACGTCCTCAAAGTCCCCACAAAATAAATTACATTATTCCATCACTTTTAACAGTATACAGTATTCAGGTAAGTAATAAGATCTGAAGGCTAAAACAAGCTCGAAGACAATTTAAAAGCTGAGGTTGCATCATTAAACTGGATTATTCTCTGGGGTTAATAGTTAACTATAAAGTACAACCATCTGTTGTCACAGGGGAGGGGTAGACAGGGTCTATAAGCTGGATGGGCAGGGAATTAAACAGTCTCTGCAGTCTGGACGTTGACCACCCACCCTCCCTGGTTGGCGGTACTTGGTGACACGGATACAGGGCTGGATGCTTATCATGTTAGTGCTTAGTTATTGGGATGCTGGCACGGCTGGTGGATGGAGATTTGCCGGAAAACGCATTGCAGTCGACGGCCAGTGGTTATGGTGCACATTATGGTAGTGGGCAGGCTGAACCCGCCTGTCTTCGAGTGAATCGGCTGTAGTCTCGGTACAGGTACCGTCCCTGTGGGTCGCCGTGTGCTTGCGTCTAGGCCAGAGGATTGGTGGGTTCTGTAAGCCCGGGACCTGGTGTTCCGCTAAGGTAGATATGTGTTCCCGGGGTGTGATTAGTTGTCCCCCACTTGAACATGGGGTTTGATTGATTGTCCCCCAGTTGATGAGGTCCCATGGTAATGCTGGGACAGTTGGGTTTTGCCTGGCGGATGTCAGACTGACTGTTCTCTTCTCCACCATCATATTTAAATAAACTATTTAAATTTGCCACACTCAGCTCTCATGTCAGTTATTTAAGGTTATAGTTACGTAAGAGGGTAAAGGAAGTCAGGATATCAGCTGTTAAGACTTTTAAGAACAGCACCTACTTTTAAATGGAAAACAATCTTTCACGGAGCCTGAGTTTGGAATAGGCCTCAAACCCGGCTCTAGATAGGCTTACCCCCAGAGAGGTGCAAAGTCTACGGTAAAGAGGTATTCACCAGGGATCGCCGCAAGGGAATATGGACTTAGCTGCTCTCTAGTTGGAGGTCGCGGTCCTCTAAGGGGGATTAGAGCAGGGTGAGATGGAGCCGTGGAGTGGAGCAGGACTGCTGGATGATAACTATAGAGGTTCAGGTGAACGGCAGTGAACCGAAGCATTGAGGTCTTTAGAAAGCGAATTGCTGAAACAGAGCTGATTTTGAGGCACGAGGTTCCTGCAACAATACCGCAGGACTTGATCGTGGAACAGGTAACACAGGATACCAACAGAGAGGTGGTGAACTGCAGAGAACTGATGCACTGAGATCCCTGGAAAGCTAATAGCTTGAGGACGGGACCAATGGTGAGGCACGAGGTTCTTGCAATAATACCACAGGTCTTGATCGTTGAACAGATAACACAGGATACTGATGTCCGGACAGGAGCCAGAAAGAACAGCGTCCCAACAGGTAAGGAGACCTGAATTTCTGACAACTTAGTAGAGAAGCAGGTGCTTTAAATAGACAGAGCTGACAGGCAATTAGCCAATCAATAGAATGCAGGAAGTATTGAAAAGACCAGATGTGCGCATGCTCAATTCAGTCCACCAAGCGAATGCAGGGAGTGAGAACCAAGGGAAACAGGTAAGACATACTTGCCTACTCTCCCGGAATTTCCGGGGGGCTCCCGGATTTCGGGGAGTCCTCCCAGACTCCCGGAAGAGTAGGCAAACCTCCCAGAGCCTGTAGAATGCCATAATTCACGGCATTGAATAGCGGGGGGATGCTTAATTGTGTCATTAAGCCCCGCGCCCCCGCTATTCAATACCGTGAATTTTTGTCTTTTATGGTAGGAACGGGGCTATAGTGACATAATGTAATGATGTCATCACGCCCCTTCATACCCTCTGTCACATGATCTGTACTCCGATCTCCCGGAGTACAGATTTAAAAAGTTGGAAAGTATGAGGTAAGAACAGTGACCAAAATGCAGGTTAGCAGGTGCAATGTGTGACACAATCATTTTAAAGCAGTAATCCAACCTTATTTTTCTTTCTTTAAATAGCAAGTTAAGTATCTTTTAAGCATCATCTGAAATCATTTTTCTTTGCTGTGCTCCTACAAATCATCTCCATTTCAAAATATCTCTGTCTGGCAAGCAAAAATATCTGCAAGACACAGCCCAATCAGTCTGCTGTACAGACACACTTTCACAGCTCTCAGCAGGTCATGTGATGGCAGAAGAGTGTGGTCACAGTGCAGGAAGAGCTCAGAGGAACATTCCAAGGCCTCTCTGCTCCCAATATCATGTGTATAATAAATCATTAATAGCAGCCTGAAGACAAGATAAAATAAGGGAAAATGGTAAATCATCATCAACATTTATTTATATAGCGCCAGCAAATTCTGTAGGGCTTTACAAATGGGGAACAAATACCGTAATAAAACAATACTGGGTAATACAGACAGACATAAAGGTAGGAGGTCCCTGCTCACAATCTAACAATCTATGGGGTACCAACAACGGTACTGCAAGATGTAACGGTGATGTAAGATAGAAAGAAAAACTCACCTGGGGATTGCTGCTTTAAGTAATATTCTGCTGTCTATTCCAAAGTCCTATTCTATCAGTTTGTGAATGCTGCAGCTGTGTTTGACACTGTGCTACTATTGACTTTAATTTATTATTTGTTATTGTTGATCCGTTTTTCATTGGGTTAATTGAGCAGAAATGGTCATAGCCCTAAGAGCTAGGCTACATGATCAATTTTAGATTTGCAATCTCATGATTACAGATTGTTGATAATGAGCCCTGCAAATTGTTTGTTTGGAATTCCTTGATACAATTACAGTGTGCTGAAGTTTAATCTAATCGCATTCATCTGCTTGCAATTAAACACACTCATTAAAATTAATGAATTCCCAATAAATCACATTAAATGGGTTTCCCACATTAAAACTGAATTTTAATAAATAATGTCCCTTAGCAATATTAGTACTATGGTGGGGATCGTTCTGCTGGATTCTGCACCATTCGCTGTATGTAGTTGGGTACCAGAGCTCGCAGATAGCTGGGACTTGTGATGATCACATTTAGGGCTTCTAGGCTCTCTCTGAATCGGAGGTTCTAACTGAAAACTGCTGTGTCTGACCTCTTCCTGCTACAGAGAGAGCCGAACAAGGACGAAGGTGATCGGTAGAAGTTCCGGCTATATGTAAGTTCCAGGACCCAGACAAATACAGCAAATGGGGGGAGCCAGGTAGAGGTTCTCATCAAAGTACTATTATTGGATAGGGAGAGGCTTTATTAAACCTCTTAAATATAGTGGAAAGCTCCTATCCGGAGGAGGAATTCCTGGAAGTGATAAAGAAAATTATTTTGTAACAATCCTTTTAAATCTCAATCAATTGTATGCAGAGAAGTAATTGAGTGCACTAGACCATTGAAAACGGCCATGTGATTAATCTCATGCAATAGCAATTAGTAGGATCGCGTTTTCATAGGCAACTAGTCGTGCAGTTTTGTTGATCAACTAATAATTACTTTTGCGGCCCTTGATGTAGTTGCGTGACTTTGCATAACACAGAAACATAAAATAACACAAGATGGAAAAAAAAAGGCATACGACTGATCGCTTATCATGCTATCATCATCAACATTTATTTATATAGCGCCAGAAAATTCCGTAATTGGGATCAAACAGTAATAAAACAATACTGGGTAATACATACAGACAGAGAGGTAAGAGGGCCCTGCTCACAAGCTTACAATCTTTTCAGTGATGTTTCCTCTACATTTTTCGAACCTCCCAACATGAGTGACCCTGGCAGCGGGACAGGGGGCGTGGTCACATTATGATGGAGGTGTGGCCACATCCCCAGAGGGCTGCCTAAGCGCTAGGGACTGTCCGCTAAAATAAGGACAGTTGGGAGGTATGCATTTTATAATGTGACATCATATGAATTTCATTTAGATTAACGGACATGCTCCAGCGATAGTTCTGGCGCCGTATCCATCTTTCCTGAGCACAAATGATTTTGTCCAGTCCACATACTCTAATATAATTCTCAAAAATATTACTTGTGATCTTAGCACAGCCAGAGACCACACTCACACTGCCAGGTCACCCTCCCATCACGTTTAGGAATAAATGGAGTATTATGTCAATGTTGTTATTTGTTTTATCTTCTAATGTCTTCCTATCAACATTTTAACTCCACTTTTTAAAAAATAAGGTTTCATTTCACAATATTTTGAGGAAACATGAAAAATAACTTTGCAAAACAAACATTTTTAACCCTTAAAACTTTTTATTATAAAACAGTGCTAATTTTACAATATTTTCAAACTATTTTACTTAACTTTTAAATAAAGCACAAAATGTTATCTTCTTCCTAATGCCCCAAATGTTAATAACAAGTGTAACATGGATGTAAAAATTTACCTTTTTCCACATTTCATTTTCTTACGTCATAGAAACTAAATGGATTAATTTCCAGTGTTCTTGGCGCTGATCAGCACAAAATACTCTGTAGTATATAAGAACGAAAAATGACGCTACAAATAAAAAACAGGCAAAAGCTAATTGCATAAGTGTCAGGTGCCGTCCCCGCGTCTTCTCTCTCGCCGGGGACGGACGCCGTTCTCCTCTTCGCCAGCCAGCTTCCTGTTGGCGGTCAGCCACGCTGACCGCCGCCCCACTGTCCACCAATGAGTGAGCACTTACCTGTATATATGAGAGACTCTGGCATCCTAGTGGTGCCAGAGTAACTAGGTCTCCTATGCTCCAGCACCTCAGCAGTTCTTTCTGTATCCTGACTGACTCCCTGTGTACCGACCCGGCTTGTCCTGACCCCGATTTGGATTCTCCTCTGATCTGTTCCGTGCTCTCTGGTTTTGACCCCTGGCTTGCTGACCCTGCTTGGTCTACTGCCTGGTACCTCACTAGTCCGCACAATTTTGATGTCTGCCTGTACGACCATGATAGTTCACCACCCACCTCGCTGGTAGCAGTCTAAGACCCAATTTTTGTGGGCATCTGCCTATGCTTTAATGAACTCTGGCTTCAATAAAATGGCTGCCAGAATTGTTCTCACATTTTCGTCTCTAGTCTTTCTGTCACTTTAGAGAAAAGGAAAATGCAATAAAATTAAGTTGCTTGTGATATTCTGCAGTTTTTTGGCTGCCTGGAGTCATGTGAATCACTAGGTGAGCAACTGTAACACTAATTGGAATTTAGGTTTATTTCATTGGATGTTTGTTTGTTATATTACTTTTTTATTATTATTATTATTATTATTGTAGATTTGTATGGTGCCCCAGTGCTCCGCAGCGCTGTACTGTAGAGAAAACAGGACATACATAAAATATGCACATTCAATGCAGACAATATTTATACAGACATGAAAACAAAGGGTATGAAGGACCTGCTCATTAGAGAGCTTACATTCTAAGTAGAAGAGGTCACAGCTGAAACAAGAGGAGTGAGTGTGGCTCATAGTGGAGATTGGAACAGTTGTGAGGGTCTATTAGTGTGAATAGTGTTATCGGGATAAGGTCACCACTTCTAAAAAGGAGATGGGTTTTTAGAGAACGTCTAAACATTTGAAGGCTGTTGGGCGTGGTAGGGAATTCCATAAGTTGGGAGCAGCACGGGAGAAGTCTTGTAGGCGGGAGTGAGAGGTGGTTACCAGAGACAAGACAAGGTGCAGGTCAGAGGTAGATCTAAGAGGGCGGGAGGGAGAGTATTTTGATATGAGATTTGTGATGTATGCAGGGGTGGTGTTGTTGAGGGCTTTGTAGGTCAGGGTGAGTAATTTGAATTGGATTCTGGAAGACACAGGGAGCCAGTGTAGGGATTTGCAAAGTGGTGCAGCAGATGTGGAGCGATGAGAGAGGAAGATCAGTCTCATTATTATTATTATTATTATTATTATTATTATTATTATTATTATTATTATTATTATTATAAGAGGGTCAAGAATAAATTATGTATTGAAGATTAATATTAATGTTGGTTGCTGTTAATGTACAGTTTAGGCTATGCCTCCTTTAGTTTATTTATCATACATTATTACATTTGTATACATTGTACTTTTCTATTTTTATTATTATTGTAGTAAGTTTTTGGTGTTTGTTTTTTTTTTTGCTTTTTTTCCTGAAAAAAGTTGTGTTTTAGATATATTTTTGGATTTACTCTCTAGCGCCTGACTCAAGTTTTCTTTTTTTTATCATCTGTTTGCACCCATGTTTATTTTGATGTATCGTAGAAAAAAGGGGGAGTAATTATGCAATCAATGTTTGCTATTTATAATTAATTAACAAAAAGGTTTGGCGTTGTCTTTGTATCTGACATTACAGAGCACTTTGCATTGATCCGTGATGGAAGAAACCATTGGTCTTGTTTCAGACAGGTAGCGCATTGTCCATCAACAACAGGCGCTCAAGACCACAACCTGCTAGACAGCTTTAATGCTGGACCCCAGTTACTCTTTGAATTGGGCTTTACTTATATTACTTGGATATTCCAACAAAACGTGAATCTTCAGCTCTGGGTATTATTATCATTTAAATGCCACATGGCATAAAATGGGTTTATATGTATCTTCTGTTAAAACTTCTTTTTAGAACTACTGCAAAATAAAAATTTATAACAAATGATCACAACAGTTTTTATAAATTTGAAACATTTTGTATCTAAATCTTGTAGTTCTCATTTTTTGCTAATTCATTTAAAAAATGACCCTATAATAATATAAAATTACCATATAATAATATAAAATTACTATATAATAATATAAAATTACCATATAATAATATACTTCCCAAATGTAAAAAGAAAAAAAAGAGTGACACTTTAACAATGGGTATACAAATACCTTGACATTGGTACACTTTCAGATACAAATTAACATAAAAGACAGCTAACTATGCTGAAATTTAGAAGAAAAATATTTAGTGTGATGCATGTGTGTTAATGGCAAAGGTTATAGTGCCATCAAGTGGTCAAGGAGGGGAATGGTTTTATGTATAATGATTTAAGCTGTAGTATGCAAATGAGTTTTTAGGGAACAATCACTAAGACTGAACTGCAAATAGAGTTTGCAATAGATATTTTCGTAAAAATCTTAAGTGCAGTTTTATTTTATTCTTTATTTAAATGGTTAACATTAGTAAACCATATATACATTTTTGGGTACATCATTGCACATTGTAAGACATAGTATAATTATGTACCTATGATCGACATGTGGGAGGGTTGGCTTGTATAATAAACTGGGGGATACTTCAGGAAATATCAGCTTAGGAGGATTTTTTTTTAGAAAACTCATGACAGTAAATTGGTCAGGAGAGTTCGGATGGCTTTTGGTTTGTTTTTGTTTAGAATTTTCTTTTATAATGAAGGATATATTTTCGGAAGAGAGGAGTTATAATGGTGCTAATGGGTTGGAGAATATTAGTCAGAGGTGGATTGCTTTTGATTTTGTAATTTAACTAATGTCCTGATTAAAGACCATACTTGCTTACTTTTTAAATCTGTACTCCGGGAGATCGGAGTACAGATCATGTGACTGAGGGTAGGGGGGGGGGCGTGATGACCTCATTAAGTCACTATAGCTCCGTCCCTACCATAAAATACAGAAATTCAAGGTATTGAGTAGTGGGGGGTGGGGCTTATTGACGGGATTAAGCAACGCCCCCTATATTCAATGGCGTGAATTTCTGCATTTTACAGGGACCGGGTTTGCCTACTCTTCCGGGAGTCCTGGAAAACTCCCCGAAATTCGTGAGCCTCCCAGAAATTCCGGGAGAGTAGATAAGTATGTTAAAGACATGCCTTCTGTCATAGAGGAATTATGTTATTTGTTCAATGGAGGCTATCTGCCAAATACGGCTCTCAAGGGTTCAGATTGAGGGAGGGGTAGGGGGAGGCAATTTGCAGGTTTTAGCTATAAGACCTTTTGCAGCTGCAGGGACAGAAGGGGGAGATCTGGGGGTAAGTCAACCATATATGGAGAAAGGTACCCTTGTGGCCACAATTACTCATACTTGCCTACTCTCCCGAAATTCCCGGGAGGCTCCCGAATTTCATGGGGTCCTACTGGACATCCGGAAGTGTAGGCAAATCTCCCGGAATTGCCGAAATTCACAGCATTGAATGGTGGGGGCGGGGCTTAATTGTGTCATTAAGCCCCACCAGCACAATTCAATGCCATGAATTTCAGCATTTTAGAATTTTATAGTGGGGGTAGGGCTATGGTGACTCAACAACGTCACCACGCCCCCTCCTACCCCTTGTCACATGACTTCTCCCCCAGGATCTCCCGGGTTGAGAAGTTTTGAAAGTTGGCATGTATGCAATTACTACAGCGTTTCGGGTAAGATGTAGGGAACATCTTATTTAGTCTCTCTGGGATGTAGTACTACCTATAATATATTATGTCCTTTCTTATCTCTTTTCATCCATTCTCACCTGGAGGGGTTCTAGGTCTCTTTCCCACTCCTTCTCATGGGGACTTTACGATTGGTTAAAAGAGTTAATCAGAAGACCATATAGTATGGAGATCAAACCCTTGCAAACAGGAGATCTAAGGGCAAATTTTTTCGATGGTAGTAGATCTTTAGCAGATTGTTGTGGTGGGAGAGAAGTGTGCTCCCCTCTGGTGATGCACACTCAAACAATTTCTTGCTTTGTACTTTGTTTTTTATTGTCAGAATGGCAAAGTAACATATAACACAAAGTCCCACACACTTTCTTCACCATAATGCTAAAGTAACAGAGACCAGCTCCCTAGACACTGGTCAACTTATTTGTTATTGGTCGCACTGAATAATGAACAACTCATTCTTAAATAGTTTAGACTCCTCCCACAGCCCTAGCTTGATGGTCATGTGACACTGCCAAATTACCTTTTAAAAGGAGTTCTCTGCAGGTGCTCTTCTTGATTACTCTCACTGCAGACATACCCTGTCAGCTTGCTGCTAGCTGTGGACAAAAGAGACTTCTAAACCACTCTATATTATTCTTTTGTCACACATATGTCCTCCACCTGTGTATCTTTGAAGTATACTGCTGTATAAGTGTGTAATGTCTGCAGCCTTGCCCTGCAGACTGTCAACTGAAGGCCTAATTTTTCTCTTAGATGCCTGTGGCAAACTATTCCCTTTGTTATAGAAGTAATAAAATGCTTTTTCTGGATATGGTCTAGGTGACGAAGAGTCAGTTCTGGAGATTTCTGTTGAATGTTGAACAGAGATATGCATCGCTTTTGATCTGTCATATCTACTGCAAACCGTTATCCTGCTTAGATTCAGTAGATAAATCGAGTAGTAGATATGACTGGTGGAATATATGGATTATTCAAGTGAGGATTAACGGGGAAATTCAGACTAGAGAGATCATATTTGAAAGAGTAAGAGTCCCAGATTTGTCATGAGAACCATACTGTTGGTAGAATATTGGACAGAGGAGGTCTGTGTTTATTTTGAATGGGCCCGATAAACGAGAGGGATAACAAGTTGGAGAACTTGGTTTCAATATCTAGGCAAACAATTGTATTGGTGGGAACAAAGCTCGGTGCTAGTTGTGTAAAATGTGAAGCCAGGTAATATAATTTGTCCTTTTCCCCCTCTTATTATAGGTTTTCTAAGGATGGATGTTGAAATCCTCTGGGGCGTAGCCTTTAACACAAATCTTATTAGCGCTTTTTGGATATTTTCGAACTTTGCTTCTGCATGGGAGAGATATTGTCATCAAAAGCCAACAATACTTCGGCAGAATTATGTTAGTGATAAATGGGCCATCTCCTGTAGTATATATAGGGCAAAGTGAATACAAACATTTTGTAAATAGACCCCCAGATCAGGGCCATCTTTTCCATTGGGCACGATGGGCAGCTGCCCGGGGGGCCCACGGGCAAGGGGGCCCCATAGGCAGGGCTCTTAATGAGAATAAATAATCCTGCAAAAGAAAAAACCTGCAAAAAAAACCTACAAGGGTCACTGAGCAAGTACATCTATCTATCTCTATCTCTATATATCTATATCTGTATCTGTATCTGTATACATCTATATATCTATATCTATATCTATATCTATATCTAGGGGCCCCGGTGCACTGCTTTGCCTGGGGGCCCATAATGTTGTTAAGATGGCCCTGCCCCAGATATTTTCATATATGTCTAGTAGCTTGCAAAGCAAATTTTTAAAGATGAATACATATTAACATCTATGGCAGGCCTGGTCAACCTGTGGCTCTTCGGTTGTTGTAAAACTACAAGTTACAGCATGCCCTGTCATCTATCGGCTGGCTGTCTACTGGCAAAGCTTGCTGGGACTTGCAGGTTGGCCAGGTCTGGTCTATGGTATGCTAGAAGTATAATTTTGTGCCCTTCACATACTTTTATATACTGTAGCTTTCAGTTCAACTTAAGAACATACTTGTCTACTTTCGGCAAATGCAGTCTGGGAGAGGGACGTGACTAGAGAGCAAGAGGGGATGGGGCGTGGTCAACGCGTCATTTTGGCTCCGCCCCTGTAATGGAAGTGCGGTTTTGTCGCGGGGGCGCGCCAAAACATCGCGATTCATCGAGAAATCGCGTCATTTAGGCTAGGCAGTTGCGGGATGCGGGAGACTTGCCTGCTCTCCCAGGAGTCCATGAGACCGACCCGAATTTCGGGAGTCTCCCGGACATTTTCGAGAGGGTTGGCAAGTATGCTTAAGAAATTCCATTTTACACTGTAAACATCAATTATATTTTAACAGAATGCAAAAGACTGGGGTTACTGTTAAGTTTTATATCGAGATAGAAATATCACGGTAGCTTCAGAGCCTCTTTACATGTTATTTCTCTATTGTTGGTTTCATAGAATAGGCAAATGCTTATATTTCATATAATTACTTATATGCTGATTTAGAATTACGAGTCTTTGCTGTTCAACAACTCTGCAGATCAACTCTGGGAAATGACTTAACTATGAGAAACGCTTGAACTTGACCGTCATGCGCTATTCTTTGTAACTGAGGAAACCCATAAGGGGTCTCCCACTTTCAAACAGCAATAACATCTCCCCAAATTCATAGTAATATACCGCAAGCTCTCTTTATGTTTCCTTTAGATCACACTAGCAGCAAGAACAGTAAACATTGTTTTTTCACAAATTAAAAAAACAACAACCTTATAGTCACAATATATAAACTAGCAGGACTGTAGTCAGTAGAGAGGGAGCAAATTGATTTGTCCGCATTTCAGAGATTCTCCGTCAGCAAATTAATATGCAAATTGTTTCTACAGTAGAATCAGGCCAATCAAAGTGCATGGGATGTGTAAAGGCCAATCAGTTGCATCAATAAATGTCATGAATTTAGCTTTATAAAAGGAGCTCACAACCTCTTGGATAGTGCAAGATGTGTCCGACTCAGGTAGTGAGATTAATTGCTTTATTTTTTCAAATAGCTGACTTTGATTTATATTATATTATCATTATAACATAATAATTATTATTATTATTATTATTATTATTATTATTATTATTATTATTATATTACTACTGGGGCGGTGAGGGCTGGTCTGTTACTACACCCGCCTAGCCTTGGTTCTCCAGAAACCCCTCCCCTCCGCGAACTAACGGGCGCAATACATTGCCCCTACACAGCAGCACTGTGCAGTACAGCATCGCCAAAATGGAGCTGTTGCACATGCACGGCCGCATTTGCAGCAGCTCTCTCTCTCTATATATTTTTTTTTGGTGGGGGGGGGAGGAAACCCCCCCTTAAAAATTCTGCGTTTGCCCCTGACTGTAGCCTTCCTGGCCTCTTCTAAGAATGCACGATCCGGCGGATGTGCCCACTGGGCAGTCAGAAAAGGGCTCTTCTGAGTGGTACAGGTCCTGGTCTGCTATTTTCAGAGAAGAAGGGGGTCACCCAGCATTGTAAGGCCCCCTCACGCTGAGCCCCATAGTGCCCACACCCCCTGCATCCACAGTACTTCCGTCACTGCCAGGCACGCCCCAATCAGATGGCTGGATGGGAGGAGGGCACTCTCTCTCACCTAGAGCACTAATATGTCTAATTACAGCTCTGAGTACCAGCAGATGTCACCTCCACAGAATGACTGTGGAGAGATGAATGAAAATGAAATTCAACAAAAATCCCAGTATATTTGTGGTATGGGCAGCAGAGCAGAGACACAGGGCTCTATTAGTGCTAGAAAAGGTCTGGTCGGATTAAATGTATATTTCCTTATAACTACCTCTTCTCCGGTGACTTCTACATGGTTGAACTCTCCCTTTGCTGCTCCTCAGACCCAGTAGCTACTAGTCTGTGAGACTGGATAGTGTCTGAAGTTCCTTCATTTATAAAGACATCTCACCATGTCCTGTATGATGTGAGAATTACATGATACAGTGGCTGTCATGTCAGTAGTGTTAGAGGAAGTACTTGTCACATCATCATCATTTATTTATTTATAAGGCGCCACAAATCTCTGCAGTGCCTGACAGACGGTATAAAATATCATACACAAAACAAATCACACATAGAAAGAGAACAAGGCGAAGGTGTAGACATGAAGCAGAGGGTTCCCTGCAGGTGGGAGCCTAAGGATGACTGGAGAAGAAGACAGGAATGATACAATCTACGTTTGTGACAAGGTCATCATAGCAGAGTAATACAGTTATGTCAGTGCTGGGAGAAGCGTGGTCTGGATAATGTATAGAATTAGCAATTAAGTGTCAGGAGCCATCCCTGTGCTTTCGATTCCGCACAGGGACGGGCGTCCCTCTCCTACGACGAAGTTGCATATGGTTGCTTGGCAACCAGAAGCACTAGCTGCGGCCTGGCGGGACTGTTCTACGCCTGCGTATCCCGTTGTTAGGCAACGGGACACTAATCCTGGGCCCGCGGTGGCAGTTCACCTCCTTCCTTTATTTATAGTGTTGGGTCCCCATGCTACAGCGCTGCCTAAATTGCCAACCAGCATCCAGATTGTTCCCTGTGTCTGACTTCAACTATCTCCTGACTCGCTCTTGGTTATCCCTCCTGGCTTTGGTTATTGATCCCTATGTCTGACTTTGGCTGCCTGACTACGCTTTTGTATCTCCTTTTGGTACTTTCCTTGTCTGCTTGGATCTGACTCGGCCTGCCTGACCTCTCTTTGGATCTCCCTTGTGTATTTACCTGCCCGTTTGTTTTTCAGCTGAAAAAAAATATATATATTTTTTTTTATATACAATTTTCATTTCTAATCATAAATGACTATATTATTGACGGGTTTGAAAAAGTGGTGTATTGTTGCGGGGTTAGGGCATCAAAGTGTGGCCCATCACCTGGACGATTTCTTGTTCATTGGGCCGAGTGGGTCCATTGTGTGTCAGGATTTGTTGTTTTTCCGCTCAGTCATTGTTTAGAGTTATGGGACTTCCAGTGGCAGCAGGAAAATCGGAAGGTTCGACGGAGAAATTGTCATACCTGGTGTCACGAACAGCACTCACCTGAGTCTACGTGACGCATATGTGACACAGGGTCAACCACAAAGACAACCACCTGGTCTGTCTAAAATGATTAAATCCTTCCCTATCTATGCCACACACTAGCTTTGCGATACTAATTACCACCACCAAGGTTGTTTCGGATAAGAGCTGACACTCTTATTTAGGAAGCCTTCGGTTCTCCCTAGCATTAATCCAACACAATTTACTTTAATCAGAGTTCACTTAAACCACAAGGTTTGCACAGTTTCAATTAGGTAGCGTCTGGACCAAACTGTCGCGTGAATTCATAAGAACACAGAGACTAGAACTTATTAAGTGTAATTTAATATGGAAAATACATCCACAATGCTTAAGATAAAAAGATAATAAAATGACATACAAATGGAGTGCAATTGTTTCTTATAAAATAAAAAGGATAAAACACAGAATTGATACCTCACTTAGAATCAAGTTTGTGGTGCCGGGAGGAGCAGGAAAAAATGGAACCTCTTCAATTAAACTCCCTCAGAAGAAGAACCCAGGGTTACATTTTCAATACAGTTTTAAAGTCAAGCTACAGGGCCCCCCAGCCCCCTTCCCTGTGAGGTCAGAACCAACAGGAGGGGAGAATGCAAATTAGGGTCTTATGACTTTGCTGTTTGAATACCTCTAAGTCAAGTTTTCTTTACACCGTCCTAACTTTTCAACAGTATGGTTTACGAACATGATTTTACCTTCACACAACAGGTCCTAAGTTTCCCTTCATCTGCATACCACACATGCCTCTGGTATGTATGATATTGGAGAAAATGATATGATCTTTTCCTGTGCCCTTATTCAGCTTAAATCTGTCATTAACATACAACCCAGTCTCTGCAGTCGGCCTGTCTGGGGCCTCCCAAACATGTGTGAGATTTCATTGTCTTGCAAGAGATCTCCTCAAAGGCATTCACATTTGCCATCCTGCCATAAATGGTATAAGGTGCTACCCTTATCTACCAGCCCCCCTGGGTGGTTTAACATACACAAAACCCCTTGATCTAACAGCTCCTAAGAGAACCATGTCTCACTATTTCTAGGAAGTAATTCACAAACATATATTTGCAGATTTATGCCTAAAAATTAGCTTGCACATGACACCTGGGTATCGAAATTGACACTAGAGCAGGGTGTTGTAGGCTGCCTATGTAGAAAGTGGCTAAATTGAGGGGTGGGATTGACTCGTTGCAGGTTGAGGGTAAGGTACAGTTAAAGCAAGTTAAATCCCTCCTTGGTCTACTTAACTTTGCTTGTCGTGTTATCCCCATGGGTAGGGTTTTTTGCCGGAAGTTGGAGAGAGCTACAGTTGGGGTTAGGAAAGCCCGTCATCTGGTAAGGATATCCAAGGAGATTAGGGACAATTTGGCTATGTGGCGTTTGTTTTTGGAGAGCTTCAATGGGGTTTGTTTGTGGATGTCGCCTGCCGCCAATAATGTTGAGCTTCAATTGTTTACGGATGCGGCTGGCTTGTCCGGTTTTGGTGCTTACCTGGATGGGGAGTGGTGTACGTCATCGTGTCCCCTTTCTTGCCGGCAGGAAGGTCTCACGAGGAATCTCCTGTTTTTGGAATTGTTCCCAATTATTGTGGCAATGGAATTGTGGGGTAATCGCCTTGGCAATAGAAATATAACTTTCCGGTGTGATAATATAGGGGTAGTGCATGCTATCAATAATCAAAAGGCTACCTCCCCTCTGGCTTTGAGGTTATTGAGGCATTTGGTGTACAAATGCTTATCGTTTAACATTTTCTTTAGGGCAAGGCATGTGCCTGGGTCTGATAATGGGATTGCAGATGCTTTGTCTTTGATTGGCATTGGAAATTTTGTTCGCTAGCCCCGAGTCTAATGAGGTTGGTGTTTCATGCCCTGATTTTGTCTGGCAGATTATAAGGTCGGTATAGTGGATCTTGAAAAGTATTCGGTAGTGATACAGCATTATTGGGAGACAAGTATACCAACTAGAAACATCCAATGAGAGCAGGACACGACAGATTAGTGCATTGTGTCTTTTTTCCTTTGCTAAAAACCGTTTTACTAACACACCACAATTTTGCAGAACCATAGAGCGCATTACGATGGAGAAACATTGTAGTTTTCGAAAAAGCACTTTATTGACTGATTACCTACTTGTCCAGAGACTTCATATAAACACCATTATTGATTATTGCTTGTCAGCTAAATTAGACGGAGCAGAGCGTCCTTTGCAGTATGACCTTATGAGACTTCAAATGATTTATTGATTCATTTGAATCCAATCAACAAGCAACACACAGGAGAACACTGCCTATTAAGCTGTTGGCTTTTTAATAAACATAGAGGATTTTATTTTTCTCAAGATGTAAATATCTTTGATCCGGGTTAAGCACTCCTACCACAACCCCACCCCTCATCCACCCCTCTCCCCATTACTAATTCATACTCAGATACATGTTCTATAAGACTAAACTAAACTGAGACACTTGAGTCATTGTCATTCATGCTCATCGACATCTTCTCTCCATGATGAAGATATCCAGGATAGATATCCATATACCGCTTATCAGATCACATTACAAATCTACTTTGATATAAATACAAGGTTTAATATCTAGAATTATTGTACTTATTACACTCATTAAATGTGAGGTATGATTTACAATGGAACTATATTTGTTATTTTGTTATTTTTATTTCTGGTTTGTTTGGAAAAAATTCAATAAAAAATATTTGATTTAAAAAAAAAAAAGATGTAAATATCAGTGCCCTGATTAGGACTGCGAAATATTACACCAAAAATGTATATGTAGAACTGTTATATCAAGTGTATTGTTTTACTTTATGTTTGTATTGATTTTTTTATGAATTTTATTAAAATATATATAATTTTTAATCCACATTCCCCATGAATTCTTAATTGTGGGGATTGGATTGACTCAGCGCTATAGTGATTCTGATTATTTTTTTCTGTACAGGTGCTTAACTTTGAAAGCAAGAACCCTATGGCAGATCTGTAAGGTTACCGTCTATGAACAGTAAAACTCCTGTCCAAACTCTTGGCCAGACCTATAACCAAAAATGTTGGCACGTAAAAGATCATTTTTTTCTGAGCTGTTCCTGTTCAGCTAAGTCATTATATGGTAAATTTATCAAGCGGCGGGTTTGAAAAGTGGAGATGTTGCCTATAGCAACCAACCAGAATCTAGCTGTCATTTTGTAGAATGTACTAAATAAATGATAACTAGAATCTGATTGGTTGCTATAGGCAACATTTCCACTTTTCAAACCCGTCAGAAACTCGCAGCTTGATACATTCACCCCCATGACTTGTATAGCTTTTGTAAAACAGAGCAAACTTAGCAAGGCTTGGCTCTGCGTGGCATAAAAGAGAAGGGGCCTGAGTTATTAAGGAAAGTAAGGCAAAAAAGAAGTAAATGTTTTTCAGGACAAACCATGTTACAATGCAAGGGGTGCAAATTACTTTTTTGTTTTGCACATAAGTTGTTACTGGTTATTTTTTCATGTATCACACAAATCCTTGATAGCTTTATTTTTTACACTGAAGTTGATCTAGGACATGCCATATCCCAACTATAAATTTGTCCCCACATTTTAAATTTACCTCCCCCTCCAATGCAACATGGTTTTTCCCAGATGCAAAGTTACTCATTTTCTATGCTTTGCTCTTGTTATTGACTCAGGCCCAAGGATTGCAAGTTTTACCTGAACTTTTCCATGGGCTTGTTCTTTGGGTATTCCATATTCAGCTACAGTAAACTTCCAATTCAGCCTCCTCCTTTGCTGAGTAAAGAGTTCAATACAAGTTTAATAATTTATAGCAAAACAAATCAATGTGCTGCACACTCCCTTGATAAAACATAACATTTATTTATTTTTGCTAAAATTCTGCATAAATATTTTTGTTTTTGTTTTAAAAACCCAAGAGATTTAATTTAATTTAAAACTCCTCTTATTCAGTGTTATTCCTTTGCCTTAGTGTAACAACTTGAAAGATCAATTAACTATTACAGAGTTTTTTTCAGGTGTTATTTTAATACTTAAAAATGACATTTATCACTGTGCATAGCTTTAAAGAGAATAAAACAACAGCACTGGTAAAAACACTGAGGACCCAAAATGTTTGCATAGTGACAGGCAAAATAGGGACAAATCAAGTCCCGCTCAATCTATGCAACACACGTCCCAACTTCACACAAAACACGACCAATCACAGCCACTTTCTGGAAAACTCCACCCATGCTCCAGAAAGCTCCTCCCCTTCAGGGTCTGTGAATTGGGTCTGTCTCATGTAAATCAGAACATTTGGGAGGTATGGTACAAGACAGGAATGGAATTTTAAGTCCCTTTGCAGGGGTGTAATGTCTGTAAACAGTTGAATGAATGAACATTTGTGTCTGACACCAATAACATCCCTAAAAGTTTGACATAAGCTTCACATTACTACTCTGCAAAGTTTCGGGACCTTGGTACTAACACTGTCTAACTCTTATTCTGTGGCCTCCTGCTTGTTTCCCTCAAGACACAAGAGCACCACACTTTTCTGCTGAAATAATCTGTTCTGCTGGGATCAGTGTGGGCAGCATGGTGGCTTAGTGGTTAGCACTTCTGCCTCACAGCACTGGAGTTAAGAGTTCACCTCCCGACCATGGCCTTATCTGTGTGGAGTTTGTATGTTCTCCCTGTATTTGCGTGGGTTTCCTCCAGGTGCTCCGGTTTCCTCCCACACTCCAAAAACATAATGGTAGGTTAAAATAACAGGGACAGGGAGCGCAAATGACAGACATACACACAAATGTTTACACTCTTTTCCGCAGTGATAGTTTCAAGATTGCCTCACTTTCCCTGTGTCTTACCCTATTCCTTGGTAATCTCGTGGGTCCGGAGGTGAAGGAACCAGGTGAATCCTCCCGGGATACTGTCCACACACGTCCCCTGCTTGTTCCGGTAAGCGCGGTGAGCGCTGTGTAGACTCCCTCTGACGGAGGTTCCTGTCACTACAGTGAGCTGAATGTGTCAAAAAGCAGACTGATCAACGCGTTTCGTCCGATGTGGACTTTCTCAAGATCGTTTTTTTTTTACGCGTTTCGTCCGATGTGGACTTTTTTTTTTAATAATGGTAGGTTAATTGGCTGCTATTAAATTCTTTAAAGCTGGGGACGCATGGAGGAGCAGGAGATGAAGTGCTCTCAGCATAACCAAACACACCTCATCACATAACTGGATATTTTATCATCCTAAATTCACTATATGACACTTTTGAAAACTTCTTTGTAAAATCCATTTAAAATTATTTTGATCCACTAGATGGCAGCAAGGTTTAAAAGACGAATTTAAATAGACCCATTCTTTGTTATCCTTTAAGCAGAATTTATATATTGGGTTTTACATCAAACAGGCAAACGTTCAACAAGGGAAACAAATACAAACCATTGTATCTATTTACATATCTTATATATAACAATCATTGGTCAGTTTGTTTGTTTGTCTGCCCGGTGATTCATTCGGACACCCCTGCACCGATTTGGGATGAAACCAATACAAGGTGGTCCAGTTGGATCCTGGACAGATTTTAGGGGGTTTAGGGTCTTGGTCGGACTTCCCATTGCTGTACGGTGGGCAGGAACTTTAACCCACGGAATCTGTTCTGGGCCTTCCACTGGATGGATTTGAACGAAAACTTCACAGACTGGTAAGATTGGATCCCAGAAGGCATACTATGGGGTTGAGGTCCCAGTCGGCCCTCCTGTTGGTGTACGCTGGGCAAAACTTTGACACATGGAGCCTGTTCTGGGTCGTCCACTGGATGGATTTGGATGACATCTTAGCTGCTAATTATTTTTAAAATGTTGACAGTTACATCCAACTCATTGATAACTTAATAACTTGAAGATTTAAACCCGGCCAACGCTGGATACTTCAACTAGTACATTCATACTTTTTAATATATTGCTGAAATGAAATAACCAAATGAGCAAACTGTAATAAACAGTCATTTTGGTTTTGCAAAATAATCCAAAGGATAAATGGTACATGCAAAAGTGCAGTGTGAACGCTTTTTTTGTGACCTCGTGGGCCTAATTCCACGCACAAGCACCTGGAACATATGGATTTTTCTACCAAAATGGTAGCGTCTGCGGGAGGTGGAGGGAAATGGGATTTTCACCATCTGATGAGGACAGTTAGGCAGGTTGGGGGAGTCCCTTGCTAAGTACAGACTAAGCACACAATTGCTAACCTTGCTTTGCACTTGAGCATAAAACGATGTTTCATTTTGTATGACCGGATTATGTGAATGAGCTAACAGGGTTGGAGAGGCATATGCAGGGAGATTTTCAATGTTTTACATATTGGAACTAGTCACTGAACTCTCATGTGGCAGGAGGTGTGGTTGTTAGCTGGTCAGGAGGTGAGGGGACCCAGGTCGACCCTCTAATCCAAGCCTCCACCCCTCATCCACCACCCACCTTTCTTGTATGAATAGGATTGCGCATACTCAATAGCGCCCCCCCTCCCTTCTGCTCTTTTTAAAGTAGAGCACTGGGACCTGGAAGGCTAGAATGGCTTTCCTGGGCCCCTACCCAACTTTACTATGGGGCCCTCTGTTCCGCCCATGATAGGCACTCAGCTCTTTTCTCCCAAGGACCTGAATTCTCTGGCTGATCAGAGTTGGTGATAGCCCCATTCCTATAATTAATGCACCTAGTGTTATTGTAGTACGAGACGCATCTCGCACCATCCATATGCACTTTGTGTGATGTAATAAATTCAAATACACAAAGTGATAAGTAATAAAGACCTGGGGCTAGATTTACTAAGCTGCGGGTTTGAAAAAGTGGGGATGTTGCCTATAGCAACCAATCAGATTCTAGCTGTCATTTTGTAGAAAGTACTAAATAAATGAAAGCTGGAATTGATTGGTTGCTATAGGCAACATCCCCACTTTTTCAAACCCGCAGTTTAGTAAATATACCCCCTGATGTTCTCTCACTCTCATAATAAATATTATTAACAATTAATTAAGGCATAAAAGAGGCTAAACAGAGGAGTATTTTAGTAGAGTAGACATAAAAGTTGAAATTATGAGGGGCGTGGTCCTAAAGTGTTAGTAGGTTGGACATTTATGTGACTTTTTTCTGGTCTCAACAGGCGCATTTTCAGTATTCTCTGATGCACAGATGTACGGGCAGAAGGCTTTTATACAGGCATTTACGACAAATAGGGGGAGCACATGAATAAACATTGTAGGTGTGGTTTGTAATTGGCCCTTAATGCATCTCTGTAACGATACTGGTGGTATTATCTAAAGTCCAATGGCCGAGCAGATATACAGCGAGTAGTCAGACGTTTACCAGATCGGTGCACAAATGGGTTGTCAGTCGTCAGCCGGGTCGGTGCACAAGCGGCTAGTCAGACTTTTGCCAGGTCAGTACACAAGGTAGTCATGGATGCAAGGAAGTGTGGCAAGTAGCAGGAGCTGAGCAGGCAGAATATTCAAGCACATGTTTGATCCAGGAAGTGCCTATTATAGACCCAAACAGGAAACAGGATCCAAGATCTCTTTGATGCCATACTGGCCATCTTGAAAAAGGGCAAATTTAAGGGCAAGTTTACAAATACAGAGACCTCTACTGGCCGGAGGTGCAAATATCACAGTAATTCCTTACACTCTCATTGTGGATGTATTACAGATGAAGAGAACGAATGATGCAGGGTTAGTATATTCTAAAAATGGTACAAACGTTTAGTGGTAGGAGCAGTACATATTTTATAGAGGTTCAAAAGTCAGCGCAGAAGGGGAAGCAAAATTGGACAGAAGGGATCATTTACTAATATTGAATTCAGATGCACAATTTACACTTAACCACAGCAACCAATCAGAAATTAGCTATTTTTCAGTCTACTGCCTGTCGATGAGAGCCAGTGTCTAATTGGTCGCTTTGTTTCTGTGCAAATTTTGCATTCAAATGCAATGTTAACAAATGCATAAAATATGTTGTCTATTTAAGATAAGTTCTGGATAGGTATGTATTAGTTTATTTCCTTGGTGACAATTGTTGCTATGGTCAGTTACACTGTACAGGGAAACATTGTGTGGGCAAAACTAATATTCACAAAATTTTGTATTTTTTTTCACCACGATCAAGTGACATCACTGAAGCAGACATAAAAATAAATGCCAGCTTCCACTGCATGCATAAAGAAACCAAGTTTTAGTTTTCATTATTACAGGTAATAATTCTGTCCCCAGTCATTCAACCGCTTGGGAAGAAATGCTTTTGCTATATTTTTTGTATTTTTCATATTCAAACCTCTATTACAGGCCAGGCTAACCTGCAGCTCTCCAGGTGTTGTGAAACTACAAGTCCCAGGATGCACTGACAGCTATTGGCTGGCTATCTACTGACAAAGCATGCTGGGACTTGTAGTTTCACAACACCTGAGGCTGGCCAGGTCTGTTCTATAACAAGATAATAGATCACCTATCTCACATATGATGTTTTTTCTCTGCAGACCACATTGCAGATCCTTTAGCCTTGAAATCTATATATATTCTAGGCAACAGGACGGAGGTTAAATATGAAACGCTATAAGAAGTGGATACATCTAAGCATTGAATGCCCTCCAGTAAATAATTGCAGTGGTTTGACTTAAAATGCCTTCAAGTGAATGAAGTTCCTTGTTCAACACAGTAAAATGATGTAGCCGTGTCTATTTATTGCTGTACATTATTCCTCTGAGCCGTTCTAATTTCAAAATTCTCAAAGGAGATGAATTAGGAGAATTTGACTAAAATTTGCATTTTAATAGAAAAGTACTGATTCTCATCAGCAAAACTTACTAAAAGTTACAGAGAGTTCAGATCACTTTATAATCAAAATTATTTGTGAATACAGTGGATACAAAAAATGTGAATATGAAATTTACCATAACATTGAAATTGATGTCTTTTTTTTAAAATCTAGCTAACTATGGTTACCATAAGGGCTCGTCCACAAGAGCGTTTCCTGAAGCTGTGCTCCAAATGGAAATTGAGTGAAGAAAACGGCAAAGGAAAGAGAGATCCATTGATCCAGAGATCCACTGCTACATGGCAGCATGGATGTTGTGGTGGGGAAGTCTATCTGCATTAATTTCTCACCCGCTTCAGAAAAAACTTGTGTGGATGAGCCCTAAGACTCCTTCCTGAATAGATGAAGTTTATGACAAATAAATAAAGCTGTGTGAAATTGTATGCAAGTTTGTTAGACAAATAAATAATTGACTGCCATTTTATTGAAGGCTGGTAATTCCTACTAAGCTCATCCACTAAATGCAGCTCAAACTATATGCTGCCTGTACTATTACAATATTTTGTGCTCATACCACCATATTTTGCCCTGTTACACCTCACACTACCATATATCACAATAGGGCTTAAATAATTAAACAGTGCTTTACCCCTAGCAACCATTTGGATATTTGCCTCCATTCATCTGACTATACCAGACTGCTATCATTGGATATCTGATTGGTTGCTGTTGGTTACTGCCCAGCGATACTCTTAAATAAGCCCGAATATTCGGCTTTGCGGAAATTGTAACCACAAATACTGATAATTTGCATGCTGGATGAAAGATTGCATGATAGGTACCCTTAAAAAATAAAAGTGATTATTTGCAATGTCATCCTTCTTCTCAGAGCAACAGCATATGTGCCTCCCTGCCAACATTAGAGTATGACTATTAGACCCAGTCAAAGAGCCATTTTGGTTAATGGCATGCCCCATTTCCAGGTGATCAGTCTTGGTTGCTCAAAATCATCACTGAACTACAGTGATCTTTTTGCCGACACTCAACACTGCATTATGAAAACGGTCAGGCATGGAACAAAAGCTGTGTAATTTTTTAATCTTGTAGATTACCTTTTGAATCTCTCTCTCTCTCCTTTACATATGACTGTGACAACTGAAATGGAATATACTGCATAGAAAAATGTAAACACTGCTTATAGAAATTAAGGTGTTCTGAGGCACCATTTTAAAAGTAGGAAGAGAACCTGCGCTCAGAATGGGATATCTGGGATGCTAGAATCTAATGTTTCTGGGGAGTGACTGTGGAGAGGAGGTGTCCTATTTCCACCAATTGATTAAGGGAGAGCAATAAATAATTGACTGCAAGAGTACAACCTGTGATCCTAGTGAGATCACAATCTAGCAATTGAGTGTTAGACAATCTCTCCAGGGATTTCATGTAAAAGGAATATCCCATTAGAAGTGGTTCTCCTATGTTCTCTCCAGGAAAACTTCCGCATGTTCCTTCTGCTTATAGGACACTTGTTACTTCCAGGTTCCTGCTGGTATTGATAAAAACTGTGTGCCTTACTTATGTTCCAATGTGGAATGCACAGCAGTGTCCAGTTTTAGGTGTCTCCGTAAGCTCGCTCTTAGCGATTTCTATGCAATCTCAACAGTGTATCCTGCTTGTCGGCATAGATACACTTATATGTGTTTTTGCATAAAAAGTCAATAAACACCAACGCGTTTCACCTTTCTTCAGGGATGAATGTGGTCTCTGTTTGGTTATTGATGTTACTTAGAGGGTTCAGGTGACAGTACTTGCTCTATGTTGGTCTTTAGTGTCCACCAATGTTCCATTATATTTCATGTCATCTGAGTACCTGTGTTTAGTTGTTCATACCAGGTGGTGGTTAGTAACACATCCTCCCATTGCTAGAATATGCAAAATGTTTTTAATTACGTTGAGGTTGAATCTCAGCAATATCCCGGGCAACCTTTCTTAATATCTTTTTTGATCCAAATGAGGGGAGAGAGAGGGAGATGGGAGAGAGATGAGAAAGTGAGAGATAAGGAAAGAGAGAGAGGAGGAGACAGAGAGACGAGGGGAGATAGAGGAGGAGAGAGATAGAGAGAGAGAGAGAGAGATGAGGAGAGAGAGGAGGAGACAGAGAGACGAAGGGAGATAGAGGAGTAGAGAGAGAGAGAGAGATGAGGAGAGGAGAGAGATAGATGAGGAGAGAGAGGAGGAGACAGAGAGACGAGGGGAGATAGAGAAGGAGAGAGAGAGGAGAAGGAGAGAGTGAGAGATGAGGAGAGAGAGAAAAGGAGAGAGAGAGAGGAGACAGAGAGAGAGAGGAGACAGAGAGAGAGAAATGAGGGGAGAGAGAGAGAGAGAGAGAGAGAGGGAGATGGGAGAGAGATGAGAAAGTGAGAGATAAGGAAAGAGAGAGATGTGGAGAGAGAGGAGGAGACAGAGAGACGAGGGGAGATAGAGGAGGAGAGAGAGAGGAGAAGGAGACAGAGATGAGGAGAGAGTGAGAGATGAGGAGAGAGAGACGAGGAGAGAGAGGAGGGAGATAGATGAGGAGAGAGAGGAGGAGACAGAGAGACGAGGGGAGATAGAGGAGGAGAGAGAGAGGAGAAGGAGACAGAGATGAGGAGAGAGTGAGAGATGAGGAGAGAGAGACGAGGAGAGAGAGGAGGGAGATAGATGAGGAGAGAGAGGAGGAGATAGAGAGACGAGGGGAGATAGAGGAGGAGAGAGAGAGGAGAAGGAGACAGAGATGAGGAGAGAGTGAGAGATGAGGAGAGAGAGGAGAGAGATAGATGAGGAGAGAGGAGGAGACAGAGAGATGAAGGGAGATAGAGGAGGAGAGAGAGAGAGAGGAGAATGAGACAGAGATGAGGAGAGAGAGGAGAGAGATAGATGAGGAGAGAGGAGGAAACAGAGTTAAGGAGAGAGAGATAAGCAGAGAGAGAGACTAACATATACATACTTAGGGAGTCTCTCTAACCTAAAACCATCTAATAAGTATGGGATATTAGTGTTTTAAACAAGCACCAAAACAGCATCTTTATTTGCTAAAAACATTCCTCCCCAGAAGTCCCTGCGGTTTTATTGTGGGCAGCTGGTGATACACACGTTATAAGTAATTAAATAATTAGTCATTTCCTCTGCATGGAAACTGTGGCTCTTCACTTAGAATAAGATGACTTCCTGGGCTGCCGTTTCCATAGGTCTCTCTTGATGCTTCTGCTCCTTGTATCTCGCGTGTTGATAGTAGTAAATGACTGCTATCGTGGCGAGGTCAAGAAATATACTGAGGAGTAGCAGCCAGAAGGAATATCCATACGTGTTCCGGCTGTCCCCAAACAAGTCACTTGTGGTGTCCATGGCTTTTGCCAGTTCCTTCGGCATATTATTTACCTCCATATTAACAGCACTCAGGATCATGGCGAGAAGAATTAGGACCCCTGGAAGAATCAATCAATTAATTAATCATTCATTTATTATTTAATCAATTGACACATAAATGTAGATTTGTAAAACATGACAATATTTTCTATTAAACTAAACGGCTGTCTTAGTGAAGTGTCAACAGTGGCGTATGCCTTGGTATAACCAGAACATTGTGCCCACCATACACTTCCTAGTAATTTATCCTGGATGGCAGATGTGCACAATATCCAGTAGAGTTTAAAAAGTCTAGTTTATTTATCGGCTATGGCATTGTAAAGCAGACACAGAAAATCTATGGAGACGTGAACTGGAGGAAGAAGATCTGATTGGATACCTGTGCCAATGTGTGGAATTGATGATCATTTGAAAGCACGGTAAAGTCCGGATACAATGAGAATATTCCAGATAAGGACACTGGCTTAAGAGTTTACCACAATTTTACGGTCCTAGCGTACACTAATAAAATAAATTAATCTTGAATGATGAGAGAATTGCTCTCCTATGAATAAAAAGAAGATACCTATTGACTACAAAGAAGAAAAAGGAAAAAAAAAGGTGCCAATGGATTATAAGGAAACAAATAGGAAAAGAAGATACCTATGGATCACAGGGAGGAAAGAGGAAAAGAAGATGCCTATGGACTACATGGAAGAAAGAAGAAAAGTAGATGTCTATGGACTACAAGGCAGAAATAAGAACAGAAGATGCCTATAGATTGCAAAGAAAAAAAGAAGAAAAGAAGATGTTTTTAGACTATAAAGAAGATGATTAAGATCCCTATGGATATAAGTCCAAAAGATCAAGATCCCTATGGATATAGGCGTGAAATAAAAATGGCAACTAAAACATGGCTGAATGTTTGTAATCAGTGTATTTTTTTTAACTTTCAGTTTTATATGTGGCACTGGTCTAGCTGGTACTAGTTGTCATGGGCATGCTGCATAACCAAGCAGTTAATGGTTGGAATGACTTGTTGGGACCACAAGTGATACATACTATAGTATTATTTATTACTACTTAACTTATTACCCCAAAATCCAAATGGCACCAGGGAGGTTTAAGTGAACCCAAGTGCTATCAGCAAGAGGCCGGTTTTCAAAAAGAGGGAGGGTTGGACAATTACTTTTTTGTGAATCCGATCCCTACAGGGAATTCAGACCTGTACTGTGCAGGCTGGGATTGTTTAATACTATTATAGGGGATTTCTCTGTTATAGTGGGACCGTCCCAGCTTAGAATAGCCTGGTGCTTCTTGCGCCCACTCTATTTGTAATAGTGTCTTCTCCCCACGTAAGCTGTAACCCTCCCAGGCTATGAGTCAGTTGCAGTTACATGTCCCCAATCTCTCTCTCTCCACTATAGTGTTGGCTGCCAGCGCAACTTATACTATAATATAAATTGTATGTTGTTTTACTGCATAGTAAAGCAAAGCAGAATTTTGCACATTAGAGTTGGACTTGTGTCTAACTTTCAATTAGGTCCAAACTGCGTATCATATAGAACGCGGAGCGGAATCCCCATTTACAGTATTTGTGTCCTGAACAATCCAATTTTATTGCACACAGATTAGCAATTTAAATCTTTATTGACACAGTAACAATGACAACGGAATCACAGAATCACTGATGCAATGTACACACCTAGAAAAATACAGGACTGCAATGTTGGTATAGTACTGGTAAGTGGACATATCCAACTTTGTGGTTTTCAAAGACACTTCAAAATACGTCAAAACTCTAGATCAAATCACCTATTGACAGGCTCACACCTCTCACCAATGAGCTTCAATGGAGACAATTATGACATACACAACTTTTGTATTTATTAACACTAATAATCTCCACTTTTTCAAACCCGCAGTTTAGTAAATATACCCCTAAACGTTTTTTAGATCATACGTGTTGCATCCATGAGCCATCCACCATTTGAGAAAACTGCAAAATATAATTACAGCGCTTGTTATATTGATCAATCGATCATTCTTTTGATGAAGTACTGATGCTGCCGTACTCCCGTTTTAGGGTAAACTTCATGATTTTTACACTGTAGGATGGGAGTGGCCTTTCAAAATGGGGGCTTGGCTAAATTTAGCTTGATTTTCACTTTCCAATTTTGGAAGTCTGCATTCACAAGGAATATGATTAGCGGAACGGGTCGCTTATTGTATTGAAGATTCTTTCTTACCAAGACGTTGGTAAACATTGGTTTAATACTGCCCAAAGTGTGCACCATCTCTGTCATTTGTTCCATTTTTCAAGATTATTGTGGTTTGGAGGAACCAGACAAATCAAAGACATAAAGGGTCGTGTATCAATTGGATACTAGACTGCATGTAGTAACAGTGTGGTGAGAACACCTGATGGCGGACATCGGTGTCATGTTGTCCGGAATGCCGATTTCACCTAATGAAGGTGAGTGCAATAATATAATTATACTAATCTTTCAAACAAACAGTGTACACTTTTGTTCTTTATTTTTTTTCTGAGTCACACGCTAACATTTTTGGATTGAGAATTTTAATTCCAACTATCAACAAATTTTAATATTTCCAGGTAAGGACACAGAGAAGAGTATTGCAACAGGGGCAGATGTTAAACCCAAATTCTCATTGTGTGGGAATGTAATTGCACGTCGTTTACATGGCCTACAGCACAAAACTTACCCAGATAGACTAAAAGATCTTAATATGTATAGTTTGGAGCAGAGAAGGGAAAGGGGGACAAGATGGAAACTTTCAAATATATCAAGGGTTATAACAAGGTAGAGGAGGGAAACATTCTACAAAGGAAGAGAAGTATGAGAACACGATGAGATGTACTGACACTGGAGGGAAGTAGGTTCAGCTTAGATTGAGGAAAAATTACTTTGAATAAAGGGTAGTGGATAAGTGGAATAGCCTCCCATCAGAGGTGGCTGAGGCTAATACAGTAGATCAGTTTAAACATGCTTGGATATACAAAAGGATATTCTTACAAAAGAAATAATAATTAAATGGGGTTGGGGGTTACCATAGGTTAAAAAATGGGCAGACTGGATGGGCCAAGTGGTTTTTATCTGCCGTCAATTTCTATGTTTCTATGTCTCTAAGGCCATGGCAAAAACATTTTAACTATAGAATGCCCTTCTTGGAAAGAAATTGAAGTCTGCCCTCAGTATATTTAACCATAAATAAAATTGGTACGAACTCGGGGAGATGACATTACTTTCTGCCAGGAAAATATATGCGACCGATTGAACTCAGCGTGATGTGTGGCTGATTGTATTCCAGGGTACCACGGTACCCAACATCTCGGATTTTCTTGGGCACCTCTATTGGCCCCTATATGCCTAAAAACTAATAAATTATGCGCTATTAATCTAGCACAGTATTAAATATAAATGACACAGCCCGAGGTGATATTAAACACTATAGCAACGTTTTGTTTGTTTTACTGATTGACCTTTAGTAAATCGAGACCTTTCTGCAAATGTACCTCAAGACCTGCAAGATGTTTTTGTTTTTGTTCGTTCAGACATCAACCCGTGGAAACATAATTGCCCGTAGGGAAATCTCTTCTAATGCCAGCCAAGCATCTCCTCTTGTCTGTTACTAATTCTTAACCATGTGTCTCCTGAACTGGCACGCATGTCTATATATATCGAAAGATTCCTTCATGGGCTCCAGTGCAATAGAATTTCCACTTTCTATTTTGTTACGTTAGTACTATGTGGTATTTATAATGGTGCTTCTTGCAAATGTGTATCTGAAAGTCTACTGGTGTGATTGCGTGATTCTACACACACAAGTACAGTGTTTCCCAAATCCAGTGGTCAGGGAGCACTAACAGTGCATGTTTGGCAGATCACCCGTGACATAATTAGTATTGCCTGTGGATCTTTTATAATCAATAATGAGTACACCTGTGCTCCAGCAAAGAGATATGGGAAATATGCACTGTTAGTGCTACCTGGGGACTGGATTTGGGAAACACTGCGCAAATACAATACGTGCAGGCTAATAGCTGTTTGTTGTGCACACGGTAATGGGCACCCCAGTAGCTGTGTTGAGAGTTGTAGTATTATTTGTTTACTGCATTGTACTGTTATACCATGTACTGTCTTGTTGTTTGTCCTCTGTACTGTGCTGCAGAACTCATATGTACCCTATAAATAAAGGTTAATAATAATAATAATAATGATATCCTTGGTTCCTTGGTGTACTAATAGACTTTGCTCTCATTTGCTTACCATTCACCGCGGTCCATACATAAACTCCGAGGGGGCCCAGGAACGTCAGATAAGGATTGCTCACACTATTAAGGAAGGTTGTTGCCGAACCCAGAAATGAAGATATCAGCCCGATGGCCAGGAACACTATGACTACAATGTGGGTAATCTTAGCGCTGTTTGCTTCCTTTAATACCTGAAAAACTGAATTTTAGAAAAAGACAGTAAATAACTTAATTAGTAAATAAATAACACATCAGTAGTTAACTTTCAGCAAAGTAGATGCCTCAGGGCCGTAACGAGGGCGGCGCGGCCGGTGTGACCGCCCAGAGCGGATGAGATTAGGAGAACGGAAGCGGATGAGAGGAGGAGAAGGGGAGCGCATGAGAGGAGGAGAAGGGGAGCGCATGAGAGGAGGAGAGGGGGAGCGCATGAGAGGAGGAGAGGGGCAGCGGATGAGGGGAGGAGAAGGGAGCGCATGAGAGGAGGAGAGGGGGAGCGCATGAGAGGAGGAGAGGGGCAGCGGATGAGAGGAGGAGAAGGGGAGCGCATGAGAGGAGGAGAGGGGGAGCGCATGAGAGGAGGAGAGGGGGAGCGCATGAGAGGAGGAGAAGGGCAGCGCATGAGAGGAGGAGAGGGGGAGCGCATGAGAGGAGGAGAGGGGGAGCGCATGAGAGGAGGAGAGGGGGAGCGCATGAGAGGAGGAGAGGGGGAGCGCATGAGAGGAGGAGAAGGGGAGCGCATGAGAGGAGGAGAAGGGGAGCGCATGAGAGGAGGAGAGGGGGAGCGCATGAGAGGAGGAGAGGGGGAGCGCATGAGAGGAGGAGAGGGGGAGCGCATGAGAGGAGGAGAAGGGGAGCGCATGAGAGGAGGAGAAGGGGAGCGCATGAGAGGAGGAGAGGGGGAGCGCATGAGAGGAGGAGAGGGGGAGCGCATGAGAGGAGGAGAGGGGGAGCGCATGAGAGGAGGAGAAGGGGAGCGCATGAGAGGAGGAGAAGGGGAGCGCATGAGAGGAGGAGAGGGGGAGCGTATGAGAGGAGGAGAGGGGGAGCGTATGGGAGGAGGAGAGGGGGAGCGTATGAGAGGAGGAGAGAGGCAGCGGATGAGGGGAGGAGAAGGGAGCGGATGAGAGGAGGAGAAGAGGAGCGCATGAGAGGAGGAGAAGGGGAGCGCATGAGAGGAGGAGAGGGGCAGCGGATGAGAGGAGGAGAGGGGGAGCGCATGAGAGGAGGAGAGGGGGAGCGTATGAGAGGAGGAGAGGGGGAGCGCATGAGAGGAGGAGAGGGGCAGCGGATGAGGGGAGGAGAAGGGAGCGGATGAGAGGAGGAGAAGAGGAGCGCATGAGAGGAGGAAAAGGGGAGCGCATGAGAGGAGGAGAGGGGCAGCGGATGAGAGGAGGAGAGGGGGAGCGCATGAGAGGAGGAGAGGGGGAGCGTATGAGAGGAGGAGAGGGGGAGCGCATGAGAGGAGGAGAGGGGCAGCGGATGAGGAGAGGAGAAGGGAGCGGATGAGAGGAGGAGAAGAGGAGCGCATGAGAGGAGGAGAAGGGGAGCACATGAGAGGAGGAGAGGGGCAGCGGATGAGAGGAGGAGAGGGGCAGTGGATGAGAGGAGGAGAAGGGGAGCGGATGAGAGGAGGAGAAGGGGAGCGCATGAGAGGAGGAGAGGGGGAGCGCATGAGAGGAGGAGAAGGGGAGCGCATGAGAGGAGGAGAAGGGGAGCGCATGAGAGGAGGAGAGGGGCAGCGGATGAGGGGAGGAGAAGGAAGCGGATGAGAGGAGGAGAAGGGGAGCGCATGAGAGGAGGAGAAGGGGAGCACATGAGAGGAGGAGAGGGGCAGCGGATGAGAGGAGGAGAGGGGCAGTGGATGAGAGGAGGAGAAGGGGAGCGGATGAGAGGAAGAGAAGAAGAGCGCATGAGAGGAGGAGAGGGGAGCGCATGAGAGGAGGAGAGGGGCAGCGGATGAGAGGAGGAGAGGGGCGCGGATGAGAGGAGGAGAAGGGGAGCGCATGAGAGGAGGAGAAGGGGAGCACATGAGAGGAGGAGAAGGGGAGCGCATGAGAGGAGGAGAGGGGCAGCGGATGAGAGGAGGAGAGGGGCAGCGGATGAGAGGAGGAGAAGGGGAGCGGATGAGAGGAAGAGTAGGGGAGTGCATGAGAGGAGGAGAAGGGGAGCGCATGAGAGGAGGAGAAGGGGAGCGCATGAGAGGAGGAGAGGGGCAGCGGATGAGAGGAGGAGAGGGGCAGCGGATGAGAGGAGGAGAAGGGGAGCGGATGAGAGGAAGAGTAGGGGAGTGCATGAGAGGAGGAGAAGGAGAGCGCATGAGAGGAGGAGAGGGGCAGCGGAGGAGAGGAGGAGAAGGGGAGCGGATGAGAGGAGGAGAAGGGGAGCTGATGAGAGAAGGAGAAGGGGAGCGGATGAGTGGAGGAGAGGGGGAGCAGATGAGAAGAGGAGAAGGGGAGCGCATGAGAGGAGGAGAGGGGCAGAGGATGAGAGGAGGAGAAGGGGAGCGGATGAGAGAAGGAGAAGGGGAGCGGATGAGAGAAGGAGAAGGGGAGCGGATGAGAGAAGGAGAAGGGGAGTGGATGAGAAGAGGAGAGGGGGAGCAGATGAGAAGAGGAGGAGAAGGGGAGCACATGAGAGGAGGAGAGGGGCAGTGGATGAGAGGAGGAGAGGGGGGAGCAGATGAGTGGAGGAGAGGGGGGAGCGGATGACAGGAGGAGAGGGGGAGCAGATGAGAGGAGGAGTAGGGGAGGGGATGAGAGGAGGAAAAGGGGAGAGGATGAGAGGAGGAGAGGGGGAGCAGAGGAGAGGAGGAGAAGGGGAGCGCATGAGAGGAGGAGGAGAGGGGCAGCGGATGAGAGGAGGAGAAGGGGAGTGGATGAGAGGAGGAGAAGGGGAGCGCATGAGAGGAGGAGAAGGGGAGCACATGAGAGGAGGAGAAGGGGAGCACATGAGAGGAGGAGAGGGGCAGCGGATGAGAGGAGGAGAGGGGCAGTGGATGAGAGGAGGAGAAGGGGAGCGGATGAGAGGAAGAGAAGGGGAGCGCATGAGAGGAGGAGAAGGGGAGCGCATGAGAGGAGGAGAGGGGCAGTGGATGAGAGGAGGAGAAGGGGAGCGGATGAGAGGAGGAGAAGGGGAGCAGATGAGAGAAGGAGAAGGGGAGCAGATGAGTGGAGGAGAGGGGGAGCAGATGAGAAGAGGAGAAGGGGAGCGCATGAGAGGAGGAGAGGGGCAGCGGATGAGAGGAGGAGAGGGGGGAGCGGATGAGATGAGGAGAGGAGCAGCATATGAGAGGAGGAAAAAGGGAGCTAATGAGAGAATGAGAAGGGGAGCGGATGAGTGGAGGAGAGGGGGAGCATATGAGAAGAGGAGAAGGGGAGCGCATGAGAGGAGGAGAGGGGCAGCGGATGAGAGGAGGAGAAGGGGAGCGGAAGAAAGGAGGAGAAGGGGAACGGATGAGTGGAGGAGAGGGGGGAGCGGATGACAGGAGGAGAAGGGCAGCCGATGAGAGGAGAGGGGGAGCAGATGAGAGGAGGAGAAAGGGAGGGGATGAGAGGAGGAGAAGGGGAGCGAATGAGAGGAGGAGAGGGGGAGCGGAGGAGAGGAGGAGCAGTTGAGAGGAGGAGAAGGATAGCCCTTGAGAGGAGGAGAAGGGGAGCGGATGAGAGGAGGTGATGGGGGGGCGAAGGAGAGGAGAAGAGGGGGGGGCGAAGGAGAGGAGCAGAGGGGGAGCGGATGAAAGGAGGAAGGAAGTTAGATTGGTAATTGGGATTGTTTTTTTTGCCCTTAAAGTTTACCTCTGTTAGCTTAGACAATGATGCTGTATGGACTGAGCTGCTGTCTTGCAGATACCAATTTTTATCTGCAATTGATTTTGTCCTTTGAGAATTTTTAGTATACATGATAGATGGTATGCTATTATAGCTGTTATGAGTTAAATTGCAAGGACAGTTTGCAGGTTAGTATCAGAGATTCATGTTTTGAGACATATAGTTTATATACAGAGAACTCATTAGAGAGTTTGGGGTTGTCTGTTCAAAAGAATAAGAATAAGAATGAATATTATATAACCTTAAAGTTGTAAAAGAGAACATATATGATTACATATTATCACACAAGGTAGTATGTGACCAACATCTAAGATAATTATTAGATTTTGCGGTAGTCCATATATATATATATATATATATATATATATATATATATATATAATATAAATGTCTAGTGGCGTGTGTTAGTCTGTCTGTGTGTGTGTGGAAAATATAAAACCAAGCTGCAGCGCCACCTGCTGGGCGGAGTTATACACTGACCTACTAAATTCTTAGGGGGGTATTCAAATGTTGCTTTTAACGCGCTAAAACAAAAAAAAACGAGCGCTCTAAAAATATTAGCGTTAATACGGCAATTACACGCTAAATTTCATCTCGCAGCTCCCTGAGCTGCGAGATGAAATTCAGCGAGTAAACTACCGTATTAACGGTATTTACGCGCATATTACCGTATAAACTGTAATGTTTTTCGAGCGCTCGTTTTTTTTGGTTTTAGCGCGTTAAAAGCAACAATTGAATACCCACCTTAGTGTGTGGAAAAAAAAATTCAGAAAGGGCTGAAATTTGGTATACTAAGATGTTTTTAATTTGTTAATTTAATTTGTTAATTGTTAAAAGTGTTTATAAAGATTTAAAAAAAATATATATATATTTCTTGAAGGAGAAGTGACAGTTGGGAGTGGTTGGTGGTTGCCGGGGGTGACAGTGGGGAGTGGTTGCCGGGGGTGACAGTGGGGAGTGGTTGGTGGTTTGCGGAGGTGACAGTTGTCAGTGGTTAGTGGTTGCCGGGGGTGACAGTGGGGAGTGGTTGCCGGGGGTGACAGTTGGGAGTGGTTGGTGGTTGCCGGGGGTGACAGTGGGGAGTGGTTGGTGGTTGAGGCCTGGGCTATGGCCCAAATGCATGACAAGAACCTTTTTAACACCTTAAGTAGCTTGATTTGACTAGAATGCATGAGTATCATGCACGGGTGAACTTGTATATATATATATATATATATATATATATATATATATATTCAAGTACTCAAAGAATTGGACACTCTTCTGACTTTCATGAATGTTATTAATATAATTTATTGTTGAGCAATTTTATGAGCTAAAATCAAATTACAGTGGCTCCTCACTGAGTTTAATGCTCACTGAGCAATTTTATATATATTATATGTATGTTTACTTATATTTATTTGTTTTTATTATTATGTTGTATTTATTTGGAAACATGATTGTCTTGTTTTTGCTCCAATCACATATTTCTCAATGTTTGTGTGAATCGTTAAGCGAATGTATTGCACTCAGCGGTACATAGATTTAAAATTAAAATCACACTATGGGGCATATTCAATTAGCTTTTAGATTCGCGGTAACGCGCCGGAACAGCCGCGAAACGTAATACACGGTACCGCAATAACGTGGATTTTCGTTCGCAGCCCATAGGGTTGCGAACGAAAATCCGCGTTAATGCGGTACCGTAATACCCGCAAGAACGCGCACTTTTCGCGGCAACGCGCGTTACCGCGAATCAAAAAGCTAATTGAATATGCCCCTATATGTGTGTGAGGAGGAGTGTCTAAATATTTCCTCTGATGAAGTTTTCATAGATTACGAAACGGGGGACAGATACTGTAGACCCTTTGAACATATTGCAATATCTTAGGACTGAATATTGGTCCCTGATTACATGAACATTTGCACTGCAAGAGCTGCCTTGTTATTAGATCCTCTTTTACATTGTGTTTGCATTCAGCTATAAAGTGCAGGTATGACCACGAGATTACAATTATAAGGCTCTATTCACATATTTTGTTTTAAAATTAGCTTTATTGGTATTAATGCATTTTTTTATTACTAGCGATTCACAGTTAATCTTTTATAAAAATTATTTTACATATTTTTCTAGAGGCTTTTTTACAGTTTTATATACTGGACTTCTAAGTGCTGTGCCACTTTTGTTTCTCCCTCCTAACCTGCAAACTTGTCATATGATTGTTCAGACCAGTTCACTGTCAGCGCTGTGTCTTGGCAGGGCCGTAACGAAGGCGGTCATCCCCCTTGACGGTCAGGCACATGTAAAGAGCTAGGCACACACTCATAGAAGGATGGCTGTGTTTCCTCCGGTAGTGCATTACCGTTGGGAGGCAGCATCTACACTCACAAAGATTTTTTTTTGTTGGGGGGGGAGCGCCAATGGAGTCTTTCGCCAAAGGGCACTAAAATGTCTAGTTACGGCTCTGAGATGCCTAATATGGCTATTCCTTTTTGCGTAGGGGAAAAAAGACCATAATTGTTTATTCTGCCATTAAAACCACTATCCTATGTCCCATCATATCCTAGATACTTTCTTTAGCAGAGTGTATCAAGTACTTTTACTGTAGATTTTTCATCCTAGAAGGGCCAGACCTGTGCAATCCTTTAACACTGGCGTGTAACTGATTCAAAACCAGCAAGTTTAAACATGTAGGGCCTGATTCATTAGTGATTTTATCTGCCGTTTTTGCTTATCTTAAGCAAATCCACTCTGTGCATGCTCAGAAAAGGGAGATAAGAAGCAAAATTCACTGCATAAGTGAAGAATTTCTTAAGTTAAGATGAAAATCCATCTGAACTTCACTCTTAACTCCCTGTTTCTTCTTAAAAATAAGCATATTAACTTTTTCACAAGATAAGGGGCCTGATTCATTAGGGATCTTAACTTAAGAAACTTCTTATTTCAGTCTCCTGGACAAAACCATGTTACAATGCAAGGGGTGCAAATTAGTATTCTGTTTTGCACATAAGTTAAATACTGACTGTTTTTTAATGTAGCATGGATTTGATAATGAAATGTATTACATTTCAGACTGTATGGCCTTTGTGCAGGGGGCAGAGTGTGTGGATACAGAGGGGCACAGAGTGTGTGAATGCAGGGGCACATATTATGTGGATGCAGAGGGGGCAGAGTGTGTGGATGCAGAGGGGGCAGAGTGACTGGATGCAGGGGCACAGAGTGTGTGGATGCAGGGGCACAGAGTGAGTGGATGCAGGGGCACAGAGTGAGTGGATGCAGGGGAACAGAGTGTGTGGATGTAGGGGCGGCAGAGTGTGTGGATGCAGAGGAGGCAGAGTGACTGGATGCAGGGGCACAGAGTGTGTGGATGCAGGGGCACAGAGTGTCTGGATGCAGGGGCACAGAGTGTGTGGATGCAGAGGGGGCAGAGTGACTGGATGCAGGCGCACAGAGTGTGTGGATGCAGGGGCACAGAGGGAGTGGATGCAGGGGCACAGAGTGTGTGGATGTAGGGGCGGCAGAGTGTATGGATGCAAGGGCACAGAGTGTGTGGATGCAGAGGCACAGAGCGTGTGGATGCAGAGGGGGCAGAGAGTGTGGATGCAGGGGCACAGAGTGTATGGATGCAGAGGGCACAGAGTGTGTGGATGCAGAGGGGGCAGAGAGTGTGGATGCAGGGGCACAGAGTGTATGGATGCAGAGGGCACAGAGTGTGTGGATGCAGGGGCACAGAGTGTGTGGATGTAGAGGGGGCAGAGTGTGTGGATGCAGAGGGGGCAGAGTGCGTGGATGCAGAGGTGCAGAGTGACTGGATGCAGGGGCACAGAGTGTGTGGATGCAGGAGCACAGAGTGTGTGGATGCAGGTGTGGCAGTGTGTGGATGCAGAGGGGGCAGCGTGTGTGGATGCAGGGGTACAGAGTGTGTGGATGCATGGGTGGCAGAGTGTGTGGATGCAGAGGGGGCAGAGTGTGTGGATGCAGAGGGGGCAAAATGTGTGGATGCAGAGGGGGCAGAGTGACTGGATGCAGGGGCACAGAGTGTGTGGATGCAGAGGGAGCAGAGTGACTGGATGCAGGGGCACAGAGTGTGGATGCAGGGGTACAGAGTGTGTGGATGCATGGGTGGCAGAGTATGTGGATGCAGAGGGCACAGAGTGTGTGGATGCAGAGGGAGCAGAGTGACTGGATGCAGGGGCACAGAGTGTGGATGCAGGGGTACAGAGTGTGTGGATGCAGGGGTACAGAATGTGTGGAGATGAAGGAGGGCACAGAGTGTGTGGAGATGATGAAGGGCACAGAGTGAGTGGATGCAGGAGCACAAAGTGAGTGGATGCAGGGGCACAGAGTGTGTGGATGCAGGGGCACTGAGTGTGTGGAGATGATGGAGGGCACGGAGTGTGTGGAGATGAAGGAGGGCACAGAGTGTGTGGAGATGAAGGAGGGCACAGAGTGAGTGGATGCAGGAGCACAAAGTGAGTGGATGCAGGGGCACAGAGTGTGTGAAGATGAAGGAGGGCACAGAGTGTGTGGAGATGAAGGAGGGCACAGAGTGTGTGGTGATGAAGGAGGGCACAGTGTGTGAATGAAGGAGGGCACAGTGTGTGAATGAAGGAGGGCACAGTGTGTGGATGAAGGAGGGTACAGTGTGAGTTAGCTGTAAATTATTCTTTCACAGAAATATAATTGAAAAAAATATATAAAAATATTTTTTCCCTTAGATTTATGTGTATTATTTGTGTATTATTTGTGCATACAACTAAATAAGTATTTCTGTCCTGACCTAAATACTTATTATGTTTTTTTTGACCCAACTACTTATAAAACGGGACTGCTCGGTAATTATTTTGGAGGGGTGCCCTATGGAGGCTCTAAGGGTGCCGCAAACTGCAAAAGTTTGGGAACCACGGATCTACACAATTCTGGGTTCTGGCTCGGAGTCTTTACCGCTCAGTTGTCAGTTCCGTTAACGCAGGGGAGAGCACAAAGACTACCAGAGAGGGATGCGAATATCTCTCCTGCGATGCTCTCCCAACAGGATTGAATGGCTAACACCAGCTTCAGATGGCATTCGCCATTGGGGCCCAGACGGCAGTCCTCATTGCGTATTATGGAAACTGTGGTTTTGTGCAGTTCTTATATCTCTGATATCTCCTGCATTAGGCTTTTGCTAAATTGCCACTATATTTAAAAATGCCTAAATCAATAGGGCCCTTGGTGAGATTCCCAGGCTCAAGATAAAGATGACGAGTAATATGTGAGGGGACAGAGCAAGTGTCGACAAATAGGAGACAGCTTTCGTTGATCCTGTATTTTATAATCACTGTTGTCCTGTGTTCATGTGCCCCATTCGCCTTATGAAAGTAACTTTGCCACTTACAGTAAATTTACCAACCATAAAACACGCAGACACACCCATTTTAATTTCGCCGTACACATGCACAGCTACATACTATATTTCTGTTTTTGTACGGTGTCATCAAGCCCCTACCACTTGCTGTTTACTGGGGTGGGGTGTGACCTGATTATGTGACTGCCCCGCCCACTTGATTACATGAATTTCCACATTAAACCCTACCCAACTCTTCTCTATTTTTTTTATCTTGCCTCTGCGTGCAAAGTAACATGAGACCAGGGAATCGTGAGACCAGGAGATTGATGCATACATCAAAACACACAAACACCAATTAGAAATAGATAATCATTTACTGTACCAAAAGAATAAACCAGTACAGTACAACAGAAACAAATAAAAGATAGCAAACGTCAAAGATCAGCAGATGAAGAAGCCCAGATCTCACAGTAATGATTGATGACAAAACAGTCCAGGATATGGATGATGCAATATACAGTCACACAGCAAACGGGAACTGAGAAACACGGCAAGGCCAGACAGACAATGATTAGACTAGGACCTTCAAAGTTACAAACAAGGCAAACTAATTCAGAAAAGCAGGATGTGGGTCTAGGTAGTGTAACAGGAACAGACACGAACATAATATTAGACAAGTGTTTAGCCCACAGGCTTGGGAAGAAGTAGCAAATGCAGAGTCCTGACACCAGGATGATGAGCCTTTTGCTGAAGACATAGGGGAAGAGCTATCATAACTAATAATCCGTCAATTAGTTTTGGCAGAACAGAATATAAAATATCTTTCAAATTACAGGGCAGATGGACAAAAGGTTGATTGCGACCTATCAGTAGATTGGCTGCCTATTGTAACTTTATATTGGGTCAGGTTCTGGTCTTGATTCTTGTTGTGATCTGAGGCCTTGTGCTTTTTGTTTTTGTTACTCTCTGTGGATTGTGTATGTTAGTTTCTCTTTTCCTTTCCTTTCTCTGATTTAGGTGACTAATTCTTTCCCATCCTTGTGTCTATCCTGCTGCTGTCTTGTGTGTTGTGTATGTGTCTTGGTTATGTGCCATTTTGATCATTGGTATTAACCTCAGTCTGCCTGACTAAATGTAATATCTCTCTCAGATTCTTTGTCTGTTTTAATGATGTCTCTTAGTGATAAATCTTCCCTGGATACATTCCCAACGTACCCATCCTGTCCATCTATCCTTAATGTGGAACTTCATTCCCCTTTCATTGTTGATCAGCAATCGGTACAATAACTGTGGTGAGGCATATGGAGGGAAAAAAAAGTAGATCCTATGTCACAGGCACCACTTGTATAGGAAAACACCTGGGGGTAAATGTATTAAGCAGCGGATTCTGCAAGTCGTCGATATTCGGCCACTTTGCAGGGGAGATTTAAATCGGCAATGGCTTTCAAGGCAAGATACCACAAGACCTCTGAAGGTGTCCTGTCGTATCTGGCACCAAGACATTATCAGCAGCTCCTTTAAGTCCTGCAAGTTGCGAGGTCCATGACTCTGACTTGTTTTTTCAGCACATTCCACAGATGCTCGAACGGATTGAGATCTGAGAAAATCTGAGGCAACACCTTGAACTGTATGTCATGTTCCTCAAACCATTTCTGAACAATTTTTTGCAGTGTGGCAGAGCCCATTATCCTGCTGAAAGAGGCCACTGCCAACAGGGAATACCATTGCCATGAAGGGGTGTACTTGGTCTTCAACAATGCTTAGGTAGGTGGTACGTGTCAAAGTAACATTCACATGAATGCCAAGACCCGAGATTTCACATCAGAACATTACCCAGAGCCGACTTGACTTCTTCCCAGAGTGCATCCATGTGCCATCCCGTCCCCAACACATACTCATCCGGCCGTCCTCAAGATGCAAACAAAAAACATGATTCATCAGACCAGGCCACCTTCTACCATTGCTCCATGGTCCAGTTCTGGCGCTCACATGCCCATTGTAAATACTTTCGGTGGTGGACAGGGGTTAGCATGTGCGCTCTGGCCAATCTGTCGCTATGCAACAAGCTGCAATGCACTGTGTGCTCGAACACCTTTCTATCATAATCAGCATTAACTTTTTCAGCAATTTGTGCTATAGTAGCTCTTCTGTGGGATTGCACCAGACGGGCTAGTCTTCACTCCCCATGCACATCTGTGTCCCCATGCACATCATGTCATGGGCCTTGGGGGCCCATGACCCTGTCACCAGTTCACCGGTTGTCTTTCCTTTCACCACGTTTGGTAAGTACTAACCGCTGCATACTGGGAACACCCCACAAGACCGGCCGTTTTGGAGATGCTCTGTCCCAGTCATCTAGCCATCACAATTTGGTCCTTCTCAAAGTCACTCAGATCCTTACACTTGCCCATTTTTCCTGCTTCCAACAAATCAACTTCAAGAACTGACTGTTCACTTGCTGCCTAATATATCCCACCCCTTGGCAGGAGCTTTTGTAAATGAGATAATCAACGTTATTCACTTCACTTGTCAGCATTTCTTTTAATGCTGTGGCTGATCGGTGTATATAAATTGTATAAAAGTATTTTGTGTTTCAAATTTCCTGATACAAAATCTGCATTCTAGAGGCATTGTTTTGCAACACCAAAACTGTTTTTTGAGACACAAAGTTATTTCAACTATAATTATTATTATTATTATTATTATTATTATTATTATTATTAATAATAATAATAATAATAATAATAATAATAATAATAAACAATTCACGTACAAAGACATGAAAGAAAAGGTAAGCATCTGTTTTGTAAAACACAAGATATTCTGTAACAATGAAAACTACTGCAGTTAATTAGATTAATTGATAAATGAATTTGTAAGAGAAGAAATCTCTTTTGTCTACAATGTGGTAAATGTATCAAGCTGAGAGTTTTCCGGCGGGTTTGAAAAGTGGAGATGTTGCCTATAGCAACCAATCAGATTCTAGCTAGCATTTTGTAGAATGTACTAAATAAATGATAGATAGAATCTGATTGGTTTTTCAAACCCACCACGAAACTCTCAGCTTGATACATTTACCCCAATATCTATTTTATAAAAACAAAAGCTTAATTTGGTGCACCTGACATGTTTTTAGAGTTACAAAAACATTTTTTTTAAATCAAAAAGATTTTCTGACACAAAAACATAAGTATGTGCAAGTTTATACTTAATTATGTAGACGAAATGACTGATTGGTAACACCTCATAAACTCAATAGGTGTTTTTGTCATTGGGACTTAGAATTCAAAAACAGGTTATATTTTCCATTTTGCATGCTGATCAAAGCCAGTAATCATTCAGATATGTTTATATCAGTCTTGGAACGTTACAAATGTTGATGGCAATCCACTATGATCATTTTTTGTTTAGAACAACAGGAAACCTTGCCTTCTGGGGCCTACTGAGGACTATGGGAGCAACCACTGAAACTATGAAGAATTTCTGCTGTACTTTACTAGACCATGAGTAAAAGATAGAATTTTACCTTCTTGAACAGTGGGGGGAGTTGCAAGTGCAACTCCTGTAGTGATAGTCTTTGAGCGGTTTACTTGAAAGAGTCCAAATTTTACACTGGCAAATCCAGAATAATTCCGTCCGGTGAACTGAACTTCGCTGGAGACCCATTCATGAGTTCCCAGACAAGTACAGATGATTGCGAACGATCCAATGCTTGAAACAAAACCAGCAAAGAACAACCACGTCTTCTGCCTTGAAGGCATTTTATAATTTTTCTCCCTGTGTCCCTCTCTGTACTCTCTCTTCGCAGACTGAAGTCCGAGTCTGTAAATCTTTGCTGGTATTAGTAAGTGAAGACGTTAACCTGCTTTAATATTTGCATTTTGTTTTCCTATTGAACTTTGCACTCTCAGTGGCAATAAATGTTCCCAGTAATTACACCCTGATCTTTTGAATGATGTTGTCATGTAGCGACAATATTGAGGAAAGAGAGAGAGAGAAAAGAAAAGGAAAATCAACACACACGTTTAATGGTAATCTCGCTCATTGAGAATATAGGTTCTTACTAATCCAACTAGGTACTATTAAGGAGTACTTCCTAATGTAACATTAACTAGCAAAAACAGAGAATTAAAAGACAAATGCAACAAATTTACATACCCATTTGTGTACGGTGGCTAAGTGGTTAGCACTTCTGCCTTACAGCACTGGGGTCATGAGTTCAATTCCCGACCATGGCCTTATCTGTGAGGAGTTTGTATGTTCTCCCCGTGTTTCCGTGGGTTTCTTCCGGGTGCTCCGGTTTCCTCTCACACTCCAAAAATATACTGGTAGGTTAATTGGCTGCAATCTAAATTGAACCTAGTCTCTGTCTGTGTCTGTGTGTTAGGGAATTTAGACTGTAAGCTCCAATGGGGCAGAGACTGATGTGAGTGAGTTCTCTGTACAGCACTGCAGATTTAGTGGCGCTATAAAAATAAATGGTGATGATGATGATGATGATGATGAACCTTCTGAACAGTGTGGTCCTATGCATGTGTCTACATTGTAATCCAAGTCCCAGGACCGGCACTGGAATCTCCAGGACCCCCCAGCCCGAGTTTGCGGGGCCACTCCCTGTTCCTTTTCTGATCCCTGCTCTATTTAACATGGGGACTTGGAATGTAAAAGGGTACGATGCTCAGGCCATAAAAAATATTTTTTGTCAAGGCAGACGGGCCGATGAGGGGTCCCAGTAAACACAGCGGCCCCCTGACGCTCCGTCCAGCACTGTGTAGGGTCTTGCTCCTTTAGAAAGTACCACTCTAGTGTGTTCCTTTTTGGCTTTGCTCCTTTTATACAGCATATTCTAACATTCAAATTCAGATCTTTGTAAGTATTGTTCAAATCATTATCAAGATATCTGATGGAAGCCATTGATGCCAGGACCATATTTTGAGCTTGCACTGCCTTAATCCACAAGAGGAACTGCCCCGTTGTCCCATGAGTTGGCACTTTTGTCTTGACTGGCAGGAATTTGTGAAGTATGCTCCCTCTCACTATGGTGAGTGGATGCCGCATGCAGGGCCACCATCAGGGGGGTACAGGGAGTACAGCAGTGTAGGCACAACAGCAGAGTAGGGCCTCAGCAGCCCTGGGCCCAAACAAATGTATTAGGGGGGGGGGCCTCTGCAGTGAATTAAGGAAGGTAGAAGGCACCATTTCTATGCAGCAACTGCTCGTAAGATGAGAGAGTTGGTGTGGGGGAAGACCTCTGCATGTAATTAAGAATGCGGTAGCGGGCCCCCAAAATGTCAGGGTGCCACCGTTGCTGCTATTTGCTCCAGTCCCAGAGAGGAGCCAAAAGGAGAGAGAGCAAGAAGATGCAGAGAGGTAAATAAACTACTGCATGGATTAGGTGGAACCGGGATGACTGTAGACAAGGGGGGGGGGAATGTTGGGTAGAGAATAATTTAAAAATGAAGGTGAGAGAAGGAAGGAGGGGGGCCCTGCCTGTTACATTTTTACTGGGCCCCGCAATTTCTGGTGACAGCCCTGGCCGCATGTACCAGAGGCAGGTGCCTCTGCTCTTCAGAATCGGCCACGCCCCCGAGGGGCATGACACACTCCCAACATGGAGTGACCACATCTCTTTTTTGCTGTTTTTATACTGCTGAAGAAACCTAGGGCCAAATTATTGTTGATCACCAGTCTTACATCACGACAGACAGATTTCATAATATTTTTTTTCAAAATATCAAATAAAGTTCTGTCTAGTTTACTGAGTAACAAGAAAGTACATTTTGACATTACATTTTCTCGCCTCTCACATAAGCAGCAGAGACCATCTTATTTCTTACACATGTAGAATATCAACTGCATCTCGCTTCTCACTTTACTCTACATAGAATGACAAGAGGATTAAAGGAGAGTTCCATATGTGCAAGAATATTCTTGTAAGAAAGGCTCCACAGGTAGCAGTCTGGAGGGGGGTCTCTCTCCTGGGACCCCAACCTTATCCCATCATTAATGCAGATTCTGATACTGTGTTCAAGCCCTGAGCACTGTGAAGGTTTAAGTATGTAAAATTCTAAGGGGAATGTCTGTGTCTGATTGGACAGTTTGTGCAGCCAGTCAGCGGCTCTGTTTACCACACAACCATTTAAATTGTACCTGCTGCCCATAGCCTGATTTAAGGGTTCAGGCCACCCAAGGCTAATAAGCTTGTAGCGTGCCTTCACCTTCCACGCCAAGATAATGCGCTGTAGGTAAAAACAAACTCATCCTTAATTTAAAATCTGGCTTTCTTCATACCCCCCCTTCGCGAGATGTTGCCTATAGCAACCAATCAGATTCTAGCTGTCATTTTGTAGAAGGTACTAAATAAATGATGACTAGAATCTGATTGGCTGCTATAGGCAACATCTCCATTTTTTCAAACCAGCAGTTTAGTAAATCTGGAGTTTTGAATATCCCTTCTTACACATAAACAGTCTTTGAGTAAAGTCCCAGATGTACAGTATGTACTTGTGGTAAACGAAGACAATTAGACGATGTAAGTCACAGTGCCATAGGTTGCAGATTAATGTTTACCACTAACAGCACTTAAGAGTAGATCATTAACGTTTGTTGTATAATAGAGTAGAACAAGTTGAGAGCAGAGGTATTATTTTTGCTAGTTAATGTTTTCATTTTTACTGACATTATTGTTATTTAGGATACAATTTACATGTATTTTATTTAGAGAATGTTTTTTGTTTTAAGATGTTTTTCATTTTATTTGTGCAATAAAAAAATTAGAGTGCAGTACATTTTTCATTCAAGATATAATGGGTCTTAAATAGAGTTGGATGCAATTTCTGCTTATAACATAAGTGCAAATTGCATCCCGTAGATGCAAGGTAGATGCAAGGTAAAGAACCATGCGTATCTTAAGAAACGTGCGACTTGAAATAGTACCCAAATTGCGTACATTTGCATTCGATCTAAGCGCATCCTATGCAATGACTCGTGAGCAATTAAATATATAATGTTTTTTTGAAAAAGTGTGCCCTGCTGAAAAGTTTAACCAGCCCTTGTGCTGCCAGCCTAGGCTTGTACTGCCAAAATGGTGTGTGTGTGCCAATTTACTAGTACCAGCACTATGTTTTGCCAGCCAGGGATGGTGGCAATATAGCAGGGGAACTGGCAACGTGGATTCCCTTTGCCATATTGCCAAACAGGCCGTAGGCCTATCAACACTGGGTTGGATTCCCCACGTATAATCAGCCCTGTGCTGAGAAGCACTAGGGCTCCTCCCACAGGCTGGTGTGAGTAATGTGAGGTAATTGTGAGAAAAATAGATGAAATTAACCATTTTGTCTGTGGTGCACTACTGGACTCCAGGTATCCATTAAGTGTCTGGGCATGCTGGTGCTTGTAGTACTACAATTGTCAATATAACCATGGTTGCCAGGGCATGGTGGTACTTAGCAGGGCCGTAACCAGGGCTGTGCGATATGGGCGACCGCCCAGGGCGCAACGCTGAAGGGCAGCGCAATTTATGAATATTTTATGTTCAGTTGGTTAAAATTTAGCACTAAAGGATTTTTTTTTCTTGCTACATGCGATAAAATTTTAAGTTACGGCTCTGGTACTTAGTGCTGGGAACTGTAGGGGACCAGGGTTAAATGTAAATAAAAATCACACACACGGTTTAAAAAAAATTATTTGAAGTAAACAATCCCCTAGACAACCGTCTTTTACCCTCTTTATTGTTCACCTATATTCAGGCTTGCATCCCAGACAACCTCTTCATCTTTAATAAATCCAGGTATTTAGTGTGGACGACCAGACTTGGACGCCCACCTGGAAATTAGGATTTTTACTTCCTCCTTTACCGGCTTTTAATGAATAATTGTATGTTTGAATATTGAAATAAAATGGAACTCTGGTCATTACCTTCTCACTCCACAACCTGGAATGACTGTAGCTGGGGACATCTTTCTTTTAACACTACTAGAAAGACTGGTGAATCTGTCCCCTCCTTGGATTGGAATGCCAGTGCTGCAGGCAGTCATTTATGGTGGAAATAAAATATATTGATTTATGAGGAAAGGTCACCTTTTTTTGTCAATACACAACTTTCTTCTTTCTCACATGCCCCATTCCTTGTATAGGACATACAGCTTGAGGTGAGGGGAAAGGGGGGGGGGGGGGGGGGCGGGACCCTCATAGGGGATAATAGAATACTTTTGTAAGTTCAACGGGGGCCCATGGGAAGGGAGGGCAGGACTAGAGCCAGATTAAGAGGGAAGAGTGCTCAGGGCCACATGTCCCGGAGCCCCTTGTTTCATGTGGCCCTCTGGAAGACGGGTGGAAAGTGTGGCAACACCTGTCTGGAAACAGGTGCCACTAGGGCTGTCATGGCTGCGACACTTAAGGGAGCCAGGACCCCACTCTGCATATGGTGTTGGAAGATAAAAAAGGAAGAGAAAAGCCCTATGGTAGGTAGGTATCATCAAGGGGCACTATTATTAATTACGTTCATCAAGGGGGCACTATTATTAATTAAAATCATTAAGGAGCACTATTATTAACTACACTCATCAACGTGGCACTATTTCTAATTACGTTCATCAAGGGGGCACTATTATCAATTACGTTCATCAAGGGGGCACTATTATTAATTATGCTCATCAAGGTGGCACTATTATTAATTATGCTCATCAAGGTGGCACTATTATTAATTACGTTCATCAAGGGGGCACTATTATTAATTACACTCATCAAGGTGGCACTATTATTAATTACGTTCATCAAGGGGGCACTATTATTAATTACACTCATCAAGGTGGCACTATTATTAATTACGTTCATCAAGGGGGCACTATTATTAATTACACTCATCAAGGTTGCACTATTATTAATTACGTTCATCAAGGGGGCACTATTATTAATTACACTCATCAATGTGGCACTATTATTCATTACACTCATCAATGTGGCACTATTATTAATTACACTCACCAAGGGGGCACTATTATTAATTACACTCATCAAGGGGGCACTATTATGTATTGCAATCATTAAGGGAGTACTATTACTAATTACAATCATTAAGGGGACACTATTATTAATTTAGACAAGGGACATAATAGTGTAGTATTCAGAACCATGTAACACAAAATTGGGTTAGTAAATACCTCTCTCTCAGTCCATGAATGATGGCAACATGCACTTAGTTTTAGACCATAGGGACCCTCCCGAATCCAGGTTTGGCAGGGACGGGACACCTATATTTGCTACATAGGGTGAGAAAAGTTAGGTTGTCGAAAACTGAACTTAAACTTAAAAATTTAATTTGTTTTGTGCACTAAAATAAACACATTTTTTTGTTCCTTTTTTCTGGCAATTACACTGGAAAACATATTTGTCAATATAAGTTATAAGTTACAACAGAACATTGCTTCTAGGTTCCTGCACATTACTTTCCCCCTTGAACCTTCTATTCATCACAGCGGCCTTTTCTAGTTTACTTTCTGTCTCAATTTAAAGATTGATAGAGGAAGGATGCGCTGTGTTATTCAAACTCAGAGCTGCTGAATCCTCAGGAACAGGCATCTATGAGCTGTTATTCATGCAGTATATGAACATTAATCCTCAACTCCCACTCAATCAAGCGCTAACACAGAAACAGGTGCTCAGTCGCATTGGCAAGATGGCAGCCACGCTTTATTATACGCTGGAAACAAATTCACTTCTGTCCGTAGCGAGCGCAATAAATTGTTCTGTCCTCCAGAAGAACCATTCTGTTCTCTAAAGTGAAGGAAAATAAAAAATGACAGAGATTATTCTGTAAGTAGGTGAGAGAATACAATAAAACTTGTAAAGTGATGAGAGGAAGCCATTTTGTGGACTGAACCAATATCCAAAATGGCTACCTTTGCTGTGTGAGGAACAAGTACATTCTAGAAGTCTTATATCAATTCAATGTGATTTTGCATCTTACAAGACAGCAGATGAACTTTATAGATTTGGTTAGTTTAGGCTTTTTTTCCAACCTAATCAGGATATCATGTAGTGGCAGTATTGCTTTTGCTGTCTATAAATCGTTCACTGTATGTAGCATATGTAGGTCTACTGTATGTTCTTTTTCTTGCCAGGACAGTCTAACTTTTTCAACTAGAAATGTGAATTATATTAATATTATTGATATAACAATGTTGTTTTAACTATTACACTGTATTTCGTTCAAAAACAATGTGTTCGCTTTTATGGACAGAAGAAACTTTGAAGGATGGGGTATCCGAGTTTTCCACTTATAAAATAGCTTTGCTTCCAAAATAAATAACTCATGAATGTTGTGATGTCCGCTATTCATAGGTTACAACTTTATGAACTATGGTACAACCCACAAAATGGCTGCCTCCACTGTGTGTCGGTGACAGATGCATGTTGGAATTAAGCTGCGTATTCCAATCACAGGCTGTTCACCTGCATTGCCACATACGGTATAACCAGGGATGTAGGAACGAAAATTTTCATGGGGGGGACGACAAAAGGCCAATGACTACTATAGGGCTTGGAGCCCCTTTTCCTCACGATTGGTATCTCGGTTTATGACAGTTGTAGCAGTGACTGTAGATATACAAAGACTCCCAATCCTATATTAATTTTTGTCAGTGTTTCACAAGTTGGACAACCCCAGTTTCAATGTTTATTTTACTATAAAAATGTATTTGTACATTATTAAAATAAATATTATTATTAATATTAACTAACAATTAGTACAAAAGCTGTTAGAAAGATAGATTACTTAAATTGTTCATCTTAAAAATTTAAATTTTTCAGTCACTAACCTAGTTTTTATTCAGATTTCATTGACAGCCTAATCTCATTTGATTGGAAGCTGCTAGAGTGGATGGAAATGTTGTTTGGTACTGAGAGGGTGAAATGATGATATAATGGTGAGTGATAGGTTGATGGATTCTCAGGGGGGGATTGATGGGTTCTTGAGGGAATGGTTTTACGGGGCGTTAATTGATTTGTGATCATGTGTGTCAGTGTGTGTATTAGGGGGACGGGGGCCCAGTGACATGAGCCTGCTCCGGGCCCCATGGCTCCACGGTATTCCGCTGAGGAAGACAACCATTTTGTACCTACGATCTGGCGACAATGAGGCTACTGCTAATGCCATAAACCGTCCGCATTCATTCGCCCGCGACACACATGCCGGGCCAAAATGACGAGTTTGGACACACCCTGTCCCCTCCCGCCCTCTAGTCACGCCCCTCTCCCGGACTACACTTGGAAAAGTAGGCAAGTATGAAATATATGCAGAACAAACATGAAGACAACTTAATTTTTGGTAAACAGAAATGACAACAGTTGGCGAGTTCAAATAAAGCTAATATCGCTTCATCCCCATTTTCATTTCATTCTTTCCAATTTGATTTTGTGTAGGAGTTTGTTGGGGGGGCAAAACACAGTCTTTGCCCACCCAACAGAAATCCCCCATCTGTTCCTATAACCCGTGGGTATAACCATGCCAATGCTGACAGTAAGACTCATTTACAAAAGAGCAAATTCTTGTCTGTGGTGTCGCGCTCCAACTTTGACCTAATTTTATGAAAAACCATAATGTTAGATGAACCAAAATGGCTTTTCCACCCTCTCGGATTAGGTGTAAGCCAATGTCTCGCTCTACACATTCCATGCACTTTGTACCTTCCAGTTGCTCATTGCTGTGTATTGCAGGGTGTACGTTGAGCAATGTAATATAAACCATGAAACACACAAAAGTGCCACATGTAATGAAGACAGTCCTCATGTCCCCTCACTCTCATGTTTATGTTAAGACATAAATAATATTATGTTCTTAAGTGTTAGTAGGTGGAGTCTCCACTCTGCACATCTCTATGTATACCCACAAACAAGCTAGAGTAGGTATAGCCTCATTTTATGGTGGGTGTTCCAGGAATCAGGGAGTGCCTGTGCACCTTAATGTGTGCTGGGTGGTCAACTAGGTGCTCTTGGGCAAAACAATCAGTACAGAGTCATGTTTTGTTTTATAAATGACCCTTATTGATCAAAATGAAGGAACCTTTTCATCTCTACATTCACCCACATGGCTTCTTCAAAAGGGAAGTTCACATAATTAAACAAGATCATATAAACCAACCGATTTGTGCTGTCTTCTGGTGGGCAATAAGCATATATTAAAGTTGTTTCTAACCTATCTAGCTGTGAGCTGGGGATTTTAACTGGCATATATCAGGTGAGTTTGAAAAGCATAGTCTTAGCCCTAACATCTGTTTATCTACCTTATTCATTGCAATAAAACTTGACAAAAAACACCGATAAGTTGTTATGTGTGACAGCCTATGCCACCCTGTCTGTTGTTGCTGGGAACCGGCTGGGCTTACTTAGCCACCATTCACTTTTGGTATCCCAAATGTGCCCTCTAACCGCCGTAGAAGCGGCTTACAAATACTGCCACCACTGGACTCCTTACCGGCATCCAGAACCAGGTTTCTTCAGGGTAACTGACGCTGCTAGTGTACCCCTTTACTGGTGCATCTGCGCTGGTACCCTGACCTTTTCCTATAGTTTAGGGTTGCTGTGGATGGATCCCCCCTGGCCTATCACACTGGCCAGAGCTGCTAGGTAGCGGGCAGAGCGGTGGTATCGGAAAGCTGGGTCCAAATCTCAGAACAGCCGGGAACGGATTAGAGTTGGGTCTAATCTCTAGGTCACAGGATAGAGAAGTTTCCAAGCAGGTCCTTGAAGCAAGTGATGTTTATTTGCTCTTACACTGGTTGAAGGTACCAGTGATCAGGTCAGATGAAACAAGAACAACTTTTAATAGAAAACAGAGCCTTTTTATACACACCTGGAGACTAGTCTTAGCAGGAGGTATCCGTCCTCCTGTCTTTTTAACCAATCTGGGTTGATTCATGCAGCCTGTATGTGAATCAACCCAGAGAGTTTTAACACCTTTAACATTGCTGTTAGTGGCAGGGGGAATATACTTCCACGAGCTGCCAGGGAGAGGGGGGCTCAGCCCACTCTCTTCCCCTGGTGCCTGTCTGTCTAGGGCGAGAGATTTATCTTTTAAATCTCCAGCCCAAAGTTATTTCCAGGGACTGGGCTCCGGGGTCTGCTCTGCTCCCTGGCCGAAAATAGTACCAGGGGAGAGCAGCCAGATCCCGGGGAGGCAGCCCCTGCCCTGTCGCTAGTTGAAGCTCTCTTAGCTCCAGCTAGGGACTTAGCTTCCCAAAACTCCCATGAAGGTCTGCACCTCCTGGAGGTGTTTGATTGCAGTAGGCTAGTGTGGAAGTCGTTCCGGCAACCACTGAAGCTGGCTGCCACGGGATCCAGGGCTGCCTCCGTAGCCCCAGCACAGGGTGAATACTCTTTACATTTATTTTATGCATATACATATACACCTCCATAAACATTTAAAATACACAGATTTACATTATTACATTTAAACTATACATAGTTATAGGCGCCGGGGAGTTAAAGCCTTTAGCGTTGAGCGCCGGTTCTTTACTGGCGCTGCAGCACCTACACATATACATCCCCATTCATTTTTATTATTTACATCTTTACACTCCCCGACGCCTAACCCCCTACATGCTGCAGCCCTAGGTGATACTCAGCCAACGCAGCAGCGCACACATATAAAACAGTTTTATTTACATTTTAAAACATTTTACACTCGGGGGAGCCGGCTACATTATGTTTTTACTTTGGTGGAAAAAATGTTGCATATGGAACTCTTAATGCTGCAAAGAATCAGAAAATCTTTCTATCAATTAGGTATAGTATTATTCAATAAAATAAGTGGATTGAAGAATCTAAGATATTAAATGTTTGATGTAATGCGTTAATGTGCTATGTTTATCATATGTGCGGCAGAGATATTATTAGTGCAGGTGGTATATATTATATATGCATACAGCAATTCACACCAATGATATTTACTATTTCTCCAGTGACAAGCCTCTTATTTGGAGCGTGACATACCAATCAATAACCTGCTACAACGCCTGACCTTGTGCCTTTCATTAATGGAAATGTAATTGCGGAAACATCAATACACGCCCCTGTTCAAATTACAAATGTCGAATCAATGAATCTAAGGTGGTCAGGCAGGGTGTACAAGCAGGGGTGTTTTCTAACAGTGCTCTGGGTGATTTGTCTTTTTTTTTTTCAATGACAAAAATGCAGTACAAGCAAAAACACAGGCAATTAGAACTGAGGGATGGACTAAGCCCGAGGGAGATTAAAAGCTGAGGTTCTTGTATATAACTATTTGGCCCACTAAGGGTTAACTAACCAAGAAGGTGGTCATGCCTATGTACGGGTCATAGTGAGGGCAGGATCAAAGGGACAGACTACATAAGGACAAGGAGGAGTCAATTATTTATTTTGGGATCCAGACAAGCAGCCCTCCCATTATTATTATTTTTTAAATTGATTTAAAGCTACTTATATACTAAGTCCCCATTCCCGACTACTGGATCCAGTGTTATCATTGCCTGGGTTATAGTCCTGGCCTGAGGCTGTGTGCCTGGAGGTACACTGGTTCTGGTACGGGCGTACTGGGCTAGCCCCGGAAGTAATGTTGGACCACCTGGATCGCAGGCCGAGTTATCTTCCAGGTGTGCTGTTCTAGCCCCGGAGTTATGTGGAACCATCTGGTGCACAGGATTGCTGCCGGGACTGCAGTCCTGAGGCTGGAGCAACTTTTGGAGGGGCAGGAGAATACTATACAGGTAGTAAGCAAGTTTGGTAAAGCGCACATCTATATTAGTGAGGCGCTTGGAACCCATTCACTTGGAGCCCCTTTGATGTCTCTTATTATATAGCATAAGTGCTAAGGTAAGTTAAAGGTATATGGTTATATTATCAACCGCTTTTTTTTGTCCCCCAACTACAAAATGTTTGCACTTACATAGCAGAGCGGAAGACATCCACATTGTCACAGAGAACAAGATAAAACTAGCTATATTAATAAACATTCTATTTTACGTAGTTAAACAAGCATATAGTAACAAAATAATAAAACCGATCAGCATAAAATAAGTGGAACTTTGAGGCACCCATTGAGCATCGTAGAAAGGAATGTTACAGGCATTTTGTATTACAAAAAGTAGATAACTATGATATTTGATTATATATCTTTGGTGTAAGATTTAATATTTTGTAAATCTAAGCTTGGGCTCATATTCACTAGCGTTTATAGGTTTGGGAAGAAGTGGCATAGACCCCAAATTTCAAGAACAGTTCATTGGGTCATTTAAAAAAAAAAAAGAAAAAAAAAAAAAAATATATATATATATATATATATATAGATATATATATTATTTTTTAAATTGATTTAAAGCTACTTATATACTAAGACATACATGGGCGAACTCCACACTTTGCCCTCCCATCAGGGCACTGCTCTGTTCACCTGGGGTCGAATAGAACAGAAATGTACTTAATACTCTTTGCCTTAATACATAGACACCTATTGTGGGTCCCTTAACACATTTTTGTTAGAGGCCCGATGTACCACCTAGGGGTGAAAGAAGCGTATACATAGATTATAGATTATAGATACATAGAACATAGATTGTAGCTTGATCCACCTTCCCCTGCATGAGAACAGGAACAGATAGCTTATTGTATGAATTTCTTTAATGGTGTAGTGTGTCTATTGTGAATGCAAACAGTATATTGATCTGTTAGGTATTGGCATTTTTGAGGTAGCATATTGTGTGAACCGAAAGAGCATGTGTAGCGTATCCAGACAGAAAGGTACATGTTGATTTGGCATTTGTTCTGTGGGGAAGGTGTTACATTGACCACCAAATACTTTAGTTTGAATGCACCAACACCTTGTCTCCTTTGTGTCTGTTCCTGTTTGTGTATGTGTCCTGTTGAAGTATCACCATGATGAAGTATACAAATGATTCTTTGCTAAAGTGCAGATTACTGTAAATTGTGTTTAAATCCAACATTGGATGATGCATTGCTTAGTGTGACTAGAGTTACCCACTGATGGTAAATACTGAATTTGTCCAGATTTGGTGGCTCCAGAGTGGAGAGGGGGCTGGATTGGGATGGGTACAAATTAACTATTCTGACTATGCCGACATGGAGAAGACCTCCAAAAAAATGTGAAATGCTGCAAAACCGAATGGAACATAAACAGACTTACCTTCAAGACGACGCTGGAGAACTTAATCTCGCGTCGTCTGCACCCTGTCTATCATTGTCGACTTGATGTCAGCCTGCAGTGCCGAACAGTTCTCCAATCGGAATCACTTGCTGTCAGCATGATGATCCAATCGGAGATCTCCAGTGCCGTCTTGAAGGTAAGTCTGTTTATTTGCTATTCGTTTTTGCAGCATTTATTTTTGTCGGCATAGTGGTAATCGCACTGGCTAGATTACCCCCTGTAACCATGTGTGTAAAACTGTATAAAAAGGGCATCTAAGCCCAATGTAAAGGGTGTACCCTCTTGTACTTCTGAAATGATCATCCCTACCACAGAAGGGTTTGTAACAATCCTTATTATGAGCAGTAAGCACCATTCTGCTCTCAAGATCTTGCCAGACCCCTATGCCCTGCTGTATTCCTGTGACCTACAGATAAGAGTAAAAGATACGTTCCCCAGATGTCCTGTGTTGAACCCAGTCCCGTGCGTCAATGCTCCAACTGCTACCCTGTAGCCCTGATCCAAAGTAAGTGGTCAGGAAGAACCAGACACCAGTCTCAAGCAAAACAATGCTGCAACAGCTACACAATACACCAGGGGTAAGCGGTTCCAGGTTCTGGTGAAGGAGCCTGGTGGTTGGCAGCAACTAGTCTACGACAACTAGTGCACAGTTGGCGCACACAGTCTGCGGTGAATGTGGTAGTGCCAGGTCTTGCGCGTCCTAGAAAAGAAACAAACTCACACTCCCCAGCACACTGCTGTTAGTCAGTAAAAAAAAACGCCTATTAAATTGTATAAATAAAATGCAGACATTAGGCGCAAATTGGCAAATACTTGATAAGCCACCCCCTCACTTCATGGCACTTCTGCAAATAGGATGCTTGTAACTGTAACCAGAGAGAGATCCCATATTATATGTCATAGATTGCTGTGGTTTTAAATTGAGAGCAAAGTTACCAAACTTCTGCATTTTATTTATACATGTGAAGCCGTTTTTAAAAGTATTTTATTACAAGCTGACAGCGGTGTGCTGGTGGATTGTATTTGTTTCTTTTCCAGATAATCTTTCCCTTTCAATCTCCCGTTGTTACTTATAAATTGATTGTACCAATTCCACTTTGTGTATTATTGATTGAGAACCTAGCAATGGACCCATTAACTGTTCCTCCGTTGCGTTCAGAACAAATAGCGAAACAAAATACCTTGAGAACAAAGTTACCCGTGTTGTACCGCATGCGTAAGACTAGTAACACACAGGTAACACAGTGTCTACTATGTACAGATGTGTACAGTGTAGAACTGAAATATGTGCAATCACAAAGCACGTGTGTGTGCTACTAGACTTGAACACATTTTCACATAAAAAACATTAAGATAAAAGACATTGTTCAGTGTTAATCTGACTTTCCAATGGAGCTTTGTTAAAAAGTATTTTCTTCTTCACTCCATGACAGACAGTCGAATCCCCACCCTCTTCTATAGGACAGTGTCGTAATGGGACATGATACATTTCTGGTACAAGTAAAAGGTTGAGACTGCAGTCATCTGAATATCTATGATATCACTGGCCCCTGTGTCTGTGTATGAATTCATCAATCCATACAGTGCATTTTGTACAGCAAGTCGGCAAATCTGTCTAGCATTCTCTGTCTGCTCTGTCACAGAAGCACCTCCCTCCTATCATGGCAATGTCAGGCCACTATTTAAGTTTGAGAATGGGGCATTTCATTTCAGAAAAAGCAAAATGCTGTTGCACCCCTAGAAGGAAGAAAAATAGGCTTAAAAGACGTTTCATAAAAACAAAAAATATAAAACACATGGATCCCAAGTACTCTTGAGGATATTGGTTAATATTTAAAATATTGCGCATAATGCAGTTCTGCTCAAAAACGGACTAGAGCTGACCTTGACCACCTCAGAGGTGCAGGAGGATTTTGATCTTACTTGCCAACTTTTCCATGTTGGCCTCTGGATCCGGAGGCTAGATAGGCATGTGGAGGAGGGGTTTGGTGACTTAATTCATTTTGGCCCAGCCCCCACGATGCAATGAAGTAATTTTACTACATGGCGGAACCAAAAAAGACATGACTCCCCGAGAATCGCTGAGGCTCATGGATGCGGGAGAATACCCTACTCTCCCGGGAGTCCCAGTATGTTGGCAAGTATGATTTTGATGCATGGCAGAAAGGAGAGGGTGGCGCCACATGCTTCATAGTAATTATTAATCTCATTACCATATGTGTGCCCCCATCGTTTTTACCCCAAGGACTATACACAGGACACATGGTCACCCCCTAAGGTTAGAGGAGAGGAAATTTCACAACCAGCAAAGGAAGGGGTTCTTTACGGTAAGGGCAGTCAAGATATGGAATTCACTGCCAGGGAAGGTTGTGATGGCAGATTCAATAGATATGTTTAAGAAAGGGTTAGACAAATGTTTTGTGGAAAAGTGTATCCAGGGATTATTATTATTATTATTATCATTTATTTGTTAGGCACCACAAGGTTTCCGCAGCGCCGCACATAGTACAAACAGTAGACTATACAGGGTATAACAGTACAGAACAATAAACAAAAGTACCAATACTTCAGAAACTCCAGGCAGGCAGATGCAATAGACACGGAGCAGAAGAACGGGTAAGGAGACAGGAGGGAAGAGGGCCCTGCTCAAGCGAGCTTACATCCTAAGGGAGGGTTAAACAGACCAGGCACAAGAGGAGCCAGTTGAGGGAATGGGAGAGAGGGGAGAATGAGTGGATACGACGGTTAATTAAAATGAAGGATAGTAGTGGATATAGGGTAAAAATAGGACTGCAATATTGGGTCTGGGGGGATTTTCACAATTGAAAGAGATTGGCAGTTGCTTACTCTGGATCAATTTTAAATATAAGTGCAGGATTGCAGGAGATCCAAAATAGGTTGAACTTGATGGACTGGTGTCTTTTTTCAACCCTCATCAACTATGTTACTATGTTACTATGTTACTATGATACTAACTTAGGAACCAAATGAATATGTATGTGCAGAACTTACAAGATATACATATCACTCACTGACTTATATAAGCCCTGGTTTATGTTCCATATCTGCACTAAAAATACCGTAATAGAGACTTTATAAGGCAGCTTATACAATTTTCAAATTGCAAATAATTAATCAAGAAAAAAAACAGTGCTATTAAAAGCAATTGATAAGATAAATCACATTAACTAATCACACTACTTTAGTCTAACATCTCTGCACTGCACAGCGATTAAAGATCTCTGGCAATCACTTGTTGTCAATTTGTTAATGTTGCATGCTTAAAAATCACCTGTGTAGCCTAGACAGGAAAGGAAGATTATCAAAAACAGTTTGTTGGAGAATATTGTGTACAATTACATATAATTGAGCATTTCAATGGACTTCATTGGAAAAGCTTACAAAGGATTATTTATATTGAAAGCAAACTCCACCCTTAAAAGCACATTTAAAAGCGTCAGTTCCTAAGAGTAATTTCTGTACGTGTAGCAGGTTTCGTTGGCTAGCCACTGAGGTTTCAAACGCACAGCACCTAGTGATGCTGGGAAACACACTCCAGGCTCCACACGCGAGTTTTAGAAGTGAGACTTAATCACATAACAAAACAAGAGTGTAACTAATTGTGATTGTATGCAACAGACACCGTTAAAGAAGCGCTAAATCACTGAACTGTAATTCAATTGAAGGTGGTGGAGTTCAGACAACTAAAGCTGGGTACACACTACAAGGTTTTCGTCCAATAATCGGCTCAATCAGCCGACATACGACCGCTCGTTCAAAAGTCGGGTCAGTGTGTGCAGTGACACGATGGTCAAAAGTCTCTCTCTCTGTGTCCCCCTCCCCTCCTTCAGCGTCTCTCTCTCTGTGTCCCCCTCCCCTCCTTCAGCGTCTCTCTCTCTCTCTCTGTCCCCCTCCCCTCCTTCAGCGTCTCTCTCTGTGTCCCCCTCCCCTCCTTCAGCGTCTCTCTGTGTCCCCCTCCCCTCCTTCAACGTCTCTCTCCCTGTGTCCCCCTCCTCTCCTTCAGCGTCTCTCTCCCTGTGTCCCCCTCCCCTCCTTCAGCGTCTCTCTCCCTGTGTCCCCCTCCCCTCCTTCAGCATCTCACTCTCTCTCTCTATCTCTGTGCCCCCCTTCACTCTCCGTTCCTTTACTTACCTTCTTCCTCATTTTCTGCTGTTTTCTCTAGAAATCCAGCTCTTTCACCACTTTTTAATAAGTAGGCCTGTAAATGTTGAAGGGTCATTTACCTTAAGATATTTCTAATTTCCAGGCAGGTTTGATTTTTTTTTTCTGTTGTGGAATTTGAATCTGTTGTCTATCAATATTTGAATGCGGAGTCCCCCTTTAACATTCATACAGATAACATTTCTATGGTGGAACTGTTTAAGGAGTAGATTAAAGAGTGACCAGTGATAGATAGATGGCTCCAGAGATGGACAGGCTTTCCTGCAGGATAAGAGTACAGTGCCAGAAGAAATTTAGGGTCAGGAAATCAAGCTCATTCCCCGGTGTTCAGTTGCCTAGCAACTCCATTGTCTTTTTTTTTTTTTTTCTTTGCCATCCAGCTGGAAAGTCTTGAAATAACAACACTGACAATGTACACTTGGTGATAGGTTACCAGAAAGTTTGGTTTACAAATATGTAATGTTCGAACCAGTCTGGTGCCTCTTATTCCAAGTCACACAGGGGACTGTTACAGCCAGTACACAAATGCCAAACTAAAGCTTGTTTGTTCTGCATGCAAAGTCGGGCATGCAAAAATGGTCAGCAGGGTTCATGTGTGTGTTTGTGGTTGTATTAGAATGAACTTCAGTGTGCACACCTCATACTGGAACTATCACTGCTCACTGACTCATAAAAGAGCAAACTACTTATGTACTGTAGCCCTTAACCCCTAAAGTACTAATAATGTGAATCTTACATTCTTACAAAGTGTTGCTGATGCTGGCGAGATTCTGGGCAGGGCCGTTTCTCCCATGAGATGAGACTCTCGTCTCATATGCAGAGGGGCTTCACTTTGATTGGCCAGAGTGTGAGAATGCTACCCTGATTGATTAACAGTAATTGGGCAGCATGGTGGCTCAGTGGTTAGCACTTCTGCCTTACAGCACTGGGGTCATGAGTTTAATTCCCGACCATGGCCTTATCTGTGAGGAGTTTGTAGGTTCTCCCCATGTTTGCGTGGGTTTCCTCCGGGTGCTCCGGTTTCCTCCCACACTCTAAAAACATACTAGTAGGTTAATTGGCTGCTATCAAAATTGACCCTATCTCTCTGTCTGTATGTGTATTAGGGAATTTAGACTGTAAGCTCCAATGGGGCAGAGACTGATTTGAATGAGTTCTCTGTATAGCGCTGCAGAATCAGTGGCGCTATATAAATAAATGATGATGATGATGGTGATTAGACACCCATATGGGATCTAGCTAAAATGAACTACACTGATACAATGTAGTTCATTGATACGATTTCATTATTCAGACACGTTTAGCAAACTGTGCACAAATCTTAATATATAAGAATATACATTTAATTGCTTCTTTTTTTTCAGTCTGCAAATGTGCTCCAACTCAGCATGAGGACCATACATTCTACTTAATATAAAAGCATATTATGCCTATAAAATATGCTCACAAACAATTAATATATTAGTTGACTGGGATAACACCAAGATTTTCCAGTCTTGTGTAATGTTAAATAAACATATCTTAAATAGTGACAAGTGCAATCAGACAAAAAGGAGGAATATAAGAAACGTTTTGTCCTGTATAGTGAACGCTGTACTAGATTTATGTTCAGGTGTCATTGTCGTGTTTCCCTTTTGCCTGTTATTATTTCACTTCTTTTTTTTTTACAGAAGAGAAAATGTCAGATATGCGTTCGACGCTGAGAACGCGGAAGTCTTCCGCAATTTCTGGTGAAGCAAGAATACCACCAGTATCCTGTCCATTTACTGACAACCGTGCAATCTATGGCTTAACTGGTTTTAGAATACTCTTCCATTTCCATTTCCTTTATTACAACAGTTTAACACTTTCTATAGGTTTATTCTGGCGTATTTGTGTTTAATTGTATTTTATTGGGAACAATGACTAGCATTTATTAATAACACAGTCAAGATACTATTCTGTATGTATAACACCCTTTTGGGCCCTTGAATGTAAAAGGCTGGGTGACTGTAACCAAAATTCATCTGAATTCCTTCTCTGGGTTGTGTTCCTGAAATTTGAACACTGTGGGGGGGGGGGGGGGTATATTTACTAAACTGCGGGTTTGAAGAAGTGGAGATGTTGCCTATAGCAACCAATCAGATTCTAGCTGTCGTTTGTAGAATGCACTAAATAAATTATAACTAGAATCTGATTGGTGGGTATAGGCAAAATCTCCACTTTTCGTACCCCTGGGAGTTGATTGAGGTGAGCCATTGCCCCATGTCAGACCTGGTCCCCCTCCAAAGGACCCAAACACTATAATAATGTAATAAATGCCACTTTGGAGTGAGATTTATTTAATATAGGCTGGATAAACTAATAAAATATTAGCAAAGACAGACAATTATTATACATACACAATGTGTTTGTATTAAAGATTAAATATACAATACAGAAACCTGTACAATATCTATATTATCTTCCTTCCTGGAACATTCCAGTGATATTAAGAGGTACTTCAACGATACTTAATATCCAATAACAATAACATATTATTACTGTCAGCTGACATGACTTGTAATTCCTCTCCTCTATCTATGCCTTCACCTCTTATTATATTAAGGGCTTCATATAAACTATTAGTGATCTCTCACTCATACCCCTTTCATACTGCACCAAAATCCAAGGTTTTTCCTGGGTCGAGCTGAAACGACCCGGGTCTTGGTGCAGTATGAATGGTACATGTCCAAAATCCCGGGTCTAAAAACCCGGGTCTTCAACCCGGGATTTATCGAGGGGTAATTCCCAGGTCGGACCCGGGTCGCCTGCACTATGAATGGTGCAACCCGGGTTTTTCAACCCGGGTGGCACAGAAAACATGCTGATTGGCTGTCTGCCTGTCTCTGGAGGATGATGTCATCATTGGAAGCCCGTGGACCATTGTAGAAGCTTTCTAGGAGAGATGGTGGATGGTGGTCTCAAGCTAAAGCTGAAGCAGAAGCGTTTTTGTACAGAGAAAATTGCTTTTATTAGTTTGCAAAAACAGTGTTTATACAGCAATAATGACACACTGGATGGAGGAAGAGGTGCGTGAGCTGCTGAATGTCAGAGGGGAGGAAGAAATTAGAAGGCAAGTGACTGGGACTGTGAAGGATGCCACAGTGTACTACAACATCGCCAAAATACTCACTCAACGTGGCATAAAGAGGACACAGCAACAAGTCCTGAACAAATTAAAGTCCCTGAAGAAGCAGTACACTAAAGTCCATGACCACAACAGGCGCAAAAGTGGCGCTGAAAGAATGGACTGGCCCTTTTATGACCAGTGCAATATGGTCTTTGGACATTCTCCTCTGACAAATCCAATTGCACTGTCATCTTCTAGCAATGTGGATGCGGCTATACCAACACCACCAGAGAGCACACAGACAAGCGAGGCCGCAACGGTAATAATAGAAGATTCTATAGAAGACACCCCAGAACTGGAGTGCTCTGCCACAACAGAGGACACCAACATGTCTTGGGAGGAATTGAATGAATCACAGCCATTCCCTGCTGCGCAAGTCGTTACAGAGACTTCGCAAGAAACGCAGCCAGAACCAGTGCCGGTGTCAAAGTCTACGCCAGGTCCCAGTTTACGCTCCAACAGTAAGTATCTTTAATAATCTCACATAATAACCAACCATATATACATACATATATATCTACATAATTGGGGAAAAAAATGAACTGTATAAACAAAAGTCCCAAAAACAGAGAACTATATCAACCGAAATGCAAGCCAAATACCAATAAATATATCTACATAACTTAAAAAAAAATAAAAAAAATGTTTGAACATAACTGTCAAAAAAAGAGAAGTATATCAACATAAATGCAAACCAAACACCAATGTTTCTACATAACTTTAAAAAGAGAACTATATCAACAAAAAGCCCAAAAGACAAATATAATACACTCCAAAGTATTAAAACATTAACACGCATATGTTGCAGTGCAAAACTACTGAGCAAGAGGGAGGAGGCCTCAAGCACATATCAGCTTACAACACTGCTTTTTTGTTCTGCCACATTATATATTCTAATGTATGTTTTACTGTGTTTTTTCTACGTACAGTTTACAACGTTCCAAAAAAACGCAAAAGGCCCAACAAAATGGACCAAGCAACTAAAACAATGACAACTGTCATGATGGATCAACTGCGGGAGATGGACAGCACCATGAGGGAACACGAGAATACACAACTGCAGCGTTTTCATGGACTGCAGGACTCTTTCCTCATGCAAATCATGAACATGCAGGAACGTGTGTTACGCGAAAATCGTGAGTGTATTATGGGATTCATGGACAGACTCCTCTCACGGGTGCAGGCACCTCCTCCAAGTCCTTACTATTATGACGGACATTATCCTATGTACCCAGGGCTGCCAAGAAGAATTCAGGGCCCGGGTACAACAAATTCATGGGGCCCCCCTCATAGTCAAATAAGCCCCAAAATTTAGATGTATGGTCATGCATTCAGGGGCGTAGCTAGCCAAACGGCGGTGCAAAAATTTTGGGAGGTGTGGTCATGCATTTTGGGGCGTGGCAAACGTGCCATTGGGGCGTGGCTAACATAAAAACCACTAGGCTCTCAATTCGCCGGAGCGTCACATATGTTCAAGCACTCCTGACTTTCAGGACATCTACCACCACAGTGTAGTATACAAACAATGCAGTGTGTACACAAACAATTCAGTCTTGGCCTACACCTTACATTGGGCACAACATTCACCAAAAATTGGTATTGTCCCTACTAGAATCACAACATTTCACACACTGTGCTGCTCTCTCCTACCTGTTCTTCTCACTTTCTCCACCTGTGGCTGCTGGTTTCTTTAGTTGTGGCTTGTCCGGATCCAGAAATGTTGAAGGACCTATTTTGAAAAAAAAATGGCTACATTTAGAAAATTACAGCCAGCCCCGGCGTTAAATCAATAGCACCCACGATTAATAATTAGGCCTTCCTCCAGCCCCAACATTAAAATAATACTATTTACATTTAATAAATAAACCTATTTCACTTCCTGCAAACAGCCCCAGCAATACCTATTTCCCGCAACCATCACTGCCATTAAATAATTCATAGTCACATTTAATAAATAGACCTCATTCTCCCTAAACTCACCCCAAGATTCAATAGCCCCCAAACCACCCCATCTTAAATTAATAGTCCCTACTATTAAATTGCCTCACCATCACCCTACAAACAAAATAGCGCCCATTAATTAGCCGCCACCTACCTCACACACACTACATTGCAACAAGCCCCCTGTGCCATCACACACACAATACTGTGCCCCTTCATCACAACTACACTGTACCCCCTTATGCTCACACTGCGACCTCCATGCTGCTTTTCCCCCTTCTTTTTTACTTTGTGCCTCTCTCCCACTTTTTTTATTCCTCTGTTCCTCTCTCCCACTTTTTTCCTCCTCTGTTCCTCTCTCCCACTTTTTTTTCCTCCTCTGTTCCTCTCTCCCACTTTTTTTTCCTCCTCTGTTCCTCTCTCCCACTTTTTTTCCCTCCTCTGTTCCTCTCTCCCACTTTTTTTCCCTCCTCTGTTCCTCTCTCCCCAATTTTTTTTTATTCCTCTGTGGCTCTCTCCTTTTTTTCCTCCTCTGTTCCTCTCTCCCACTTTTTTTCCCTCCTCTGTTCCTCTCTCCCCAATTTTTTTTTATTCCCCTGTGGCTCTCTCCTTTTTTTCCTCCTCTGTTCCTCTCTCCCACTTTTTTTTCCTCCTCTGTTCCTCTCTCCCACTTTTTTTCCCTCCTCTGTTCCTCTCTCCCCAATTTTTTTTTATTCCCCTGTGGCTCTCTTCTTCTTTTCCTCCTCTGTTCCTCTCTCCCACTTTTTTTTCCTCCTCTGTTCCTCTCTCCCACTTTTTTTTCCTCCTCTGTTCCTCTCTCCCACTTTTTTTCCCTCCTCTGTTCCTCTCTCCCCAATTTTTTTTTATTCCTCTGTGGCTCTCTCCTTTTTTTCCTCCTCTGTTCCTCTCTCCCACTTTTTTTCCCTCCTCTGTTCCTCTCTCCCCAATTTTTTTTTATTCCCCTGTGGCTCTCTCCTTTTTTTCCTCCTCTGTTCCTCTCTCCCACTTTTTTTTCCTCCTCTGTTCCTCTCTCCCACTTTTTTTCCCTCCTCTGTTCCTCTCTCCCCAATTTTTTTTTATTCCCCTGTGGCTCTCTCCTTCTTTTCCTCCTCTGTTCCTCTCTCCCACTTTTTTTTCCTCCTCTGTTCCTCTCTCCCACTTTTTTTTCCTCCTCTGTTCCTCTCTCCCACTTTTTTTCCCTCCTCTGTTCCTCTCTCCCCAATTTTTTTTTTATTCCCCTGTGGCTCTCTCCTTTTTTTCCTCCTCTGTTCCTCTCTCCCACTTTTTTTTCCTCCTCTGTTCCTCTCTCCCACTTTTTTTCCCTCCTCTGTTCCTCTCTCAACAATTTTTTTTTATTCCCCTGTGGCTCTCTCCTTTTTTTCCTCCTCTGTTCCTCTCTCCCACTTTTTTTTCCTCCTCTGTTCCTCTCTCCCACTTTTTTTCCTCCTCTGTTCCTCTCTCCCACTTTTTTTCCCTCCTCTGTTCCTCTCTCTCCAATTTTTTTTTATTCCCCTGTGGCTCTCTCCTTTTTTTCCTCCTCTGTTCCTCTCTCCCACTTTTTTTTTTATTACTCTGTGGCTCTCTCCTTTTTTTCCTCCTCTGTTTCTCTGTCCCCTTTCTTTATAGTACTGTCCCTCCCTGTTTTCCTCCCCTTGCCTCTCCGTTTCTTTACTTACCTTTTGTCAACTTCTTTCTTTTCTTTTCTGCTCTTCTGTCTCCTCTTCTGTCTTCTTTCTTCCTGCTGGCTGCGGCGCTCCTCACTGACTGACAGGCGTGACTTGATGACGTCACGCCCAGCAGTCAGTGTGAATGGAGGAGAGGAGGGACACGGCGCCGCGCGATCACGTGAGTATTTTTTATTTTTATTTTTTTTTCTTCCAGCTCCCATGAACCCCCCCCCCCCCCCCCCCCCCCCCCCCCCCCCCGCGGGAAAAAAAAATAAAAAAAGTTTTAAAAAAAATAGCGCAACAGAGAAAAATAATAAAAAAATAAAAATAAATTTAATTAGCAGCGAGGGCCCGGCCCGGGCCCCCTGGCATGGCCGGGCCCGGGTAAACTGTACCCGCTCCCCCCCCCTCTCGGCGGCCCTGTATGTACCAGCGGGGGCAACCCATGTTAGGGAACAATAACCCTCCAAACCCGGTACACAATACACAACATGCTCAACCTATGGGTAACCCCAACATAGAATACCCACCAGGTTATCCACTCCAAACCACTCCACCACCAGAAATGCCACAATATAGGCAATTGTAATAATCATGTTTTATGTTCAAATGTTTCACTGTTAATTGTTATCATGTATGTTACGTGTGATCTGGAATCACACCGTTAGCTTCTCATATATATATATAACCTGAAAAGCAAATTTGCACTTACTGTTTGGGCACATTTGTGTCTTGGGTTTACTACTTATGTATATATTTTATTTTTTTCTACATGCAAGTAAGCACTTTTATATTGTGTCATTTTATATTTTGTTGTGAAGAGACATATGAGGAAATATGTACAAAACAAAATACAATATGTGAAATAAACATATATTTTTTAATTTTACATTTGTGTGGTACATTCAAACAAGTGAGGACAAATTGGCAGTAAGGGTGGTCCTAATAAGTTCAGCAGAGGTATTGGTGCGCTCTCCTTCAAAAGTACTAGAGTCCACTGACAGCACTGACATTTCAGATTCCTGCACATTCCACTCAGGTAGAAATTGGTCTTTTTCAATTCACAAATGTTATGTAAAATACAGCAAGCAGCAACCACGTGGGGCACAAGCTTGGTGTCAATGTCAATGCGCTTCAAAAGACAGCGCCAACGTCCTTTCAAGCGCCCAAAAGCATTTTCCACCACCATCCGAGCAGAGCTGAGGGTATGTGTAAACCGGATCTGTTCCTGAGACAGGTGATGTTGCTGAGTGAACCCCTTCATCAGCCAGCGCCTCAAAGGGTAAGCAGCATCCCCAATGATGTGTACCGGTATCTCCACACCATCAACAAACGTAGATTTCTGTAAATAAAAACATGCAGTTTCACGTCACCATGTTAAAAATATTGGTCAAATAACGCAGTACACTTGGTACTATATGGTGAAAATGCATTTTGCAAGTGTTACATCTGTATATAAAAAGGGGCAGTAAATACATACAATATTGATAGCAAACAATAGTATATAAGCTTCAATTACAAATACATCATACAACATTACACCGATATTTACCTCTCTAGGGAACAGCCAGCCATCTTGTCTTTCCTCAGCAATTTGGTAAAGGTCCGAATTTGCTAGAACTCTGGAGTCATGGGAACGTCCAGGCCACCCAATGAAAACATCTGTGAAACTAGCATAAAAAAACCCATATATAAATATGTTTTACAATACGCATTACACATGGCACAGTCACATACAAAAAACCCATAAAAAATGCTTACCAATAGTTGTGGTCAACCACAGCCTGCAGAATGATGGCATGCCAGCCTTTGCGGTTGTAGTAATCCTGTGGGGGCAATGATGGGGATGTGTGTCCCGTCTATGGCTCCAGCACACTGTGGAAACCCACGCTTCAGGAATCCTGCAATTGTATCATCCAGGCGCTGACCTTGCGGTAAGGAGATGAAGCGATGATACAGGGCTTCCAGCAATGCCGTGGTGACTTCATGCACTAGAGTGCACACCGTGGATATCCCCACTCCAAACAAGCAGGAGATTGTCCGGTATTCTCCAGCGGTAGCATACCACCACAACACAATAGAAAGGCGCCTACATGGTGGAATAGGTTTCCCAAAGTTAGTGGCCTTCCTGGAAAGTGCTGGAGTAATAAGGTCCAGCACATAGTTAAATGTCCCACGTGACATTCTGAAGTGTTGCATCCACTGCTGTTCCTCAAACGCTTCCACAGTAGACCAGAAAGCTTCTCCGTGGCTACGCTCTCTGGCACGCATGGTTCGGTTACTGGCAGCACTGAATCTCAAAATTGAGGCAATGCTGGCCCTGAGAAACGCTCTCCTCCTGCGCATATACAGACACCGAGTTTTCCTCTGTTGTGCCATAAACTTTGCCTTCCTCCTCCTGAACTGGGACTGTGCAACTCTCATTTGCTGCATAAAACATCAAAAAAATACTAGTAAACATGAACTCTGGGCTACACAAAAGTGAGTCGTCGGCCATGATGAAAAGTAATGTGATAAACAATCACCACCCACTTTAGCATCATCTTTATGCGTCAACAAACCAGTCACCTTTCAATGACATCACCGTTTTTCAGCCAATGAAAACTGCTCTGGTGATGACTCCCACAAATTGCCAGGGCACAGACTTGTGCAGTATGAATGGGGTCAACCCGGGAAATTCCCGGGTCCGAGGGGGTCCGAGGTGCAGTATGAATGGTGTTTCTGAGCTGGGACGCTCCGAGACCCTGCAAAAACCCGGCTTCAAAAACCCGGGATATTGCAGGGGCGGCAGTATGAAAGTGGTATCAATGATAAACAACAAGAAATAAAGATGTAGATGGCTGCCCAGGATACATTAATTGTACAACAGCATACTGAGCAATTTTACGTATCGGCATTTACGTTTCTTAATGAATGCGGCCCTGGATGTCATTTTCACTTTCTATACACATTTTCTGGGCTCTAAAATGTAAACCGAATTTAAAGAGAAAACATAACATACCAAACATGACATTACAAAATTGCCCAATGAACATGTTATGCTTGTACAGTTTCTGCAGAGATTGCAGTATGTCATGTGCTTAGGGGCATCTGCCCATCAGCAAAATGTCCCTCGACAGGTTGTTAAATAAACTATGTTTACCATATCCAGAGTTAAACACCCTAAGCAGTGGCGCACGCAGAGGGGGTTTCCTGGGTCTCCAGAAACCCCTCCCCTCCGCTAAAGAAGTGCCCCTGTACTATCCAGCAGCCGCGGCGTTGTCAAAGACGCTGTATTGTATACAGCACCGCCACGGACGCTTCTTTGACAGCGCCGCGGCTGCTGGATAGTACAGTGCTGCCGAAACGGAAGCTTTCGCATTTTTTTCTTTTTTTGGGGGGGGGGGGGGAAACCCCGCCAACCCCGCCCCCTTAAAAATCCTGCGTGCACCCCTGCTAAGGTAATATAACATAATAACATACATAGTGGTTGCTATTATAAATGCTGAAAGTGAACAGTTTGTGGGGAAATGGAGCCTGGAAAGAAGCAACGCTTTAAAGTGGGAGATCTGGACTAGTTTCATGCAGTATCCAAAGAGCTTAAATAAAAATAAATGATAGGCATTATATAGTAGATACAGACAACATACTTGATAACTATACAAATGAAATTAATCTACCTAATCTCAGAAATGAAAGTGAATTATTCTATTAAGTTTGTGATATTACATTTTACTTCTACACTTATTATATATGAGACTTCAGATCATATCCTTGCAGTGCAACATCTCTGCTCCCACTGGCTCTATGATGCATACACCACACAAGCGGGGGAAACAGATTGTCAGGGAGTACCAGGATATGAAGTGTGTTTGTCCATTCACACGCTTATCTCTTCTGGGGGAAAGCTTGTACATAATGTTTTCCTGTTAAGAAACGTAGTTGTGGGAGAGATCAAGGTCTATGATGCAAAGGGGCAGGCAGAGAGGGGACGGGCTCTTACCATTCATGGACTTGACTGACATTTACAGTAGAAGGAAACCAATCGCATGCAGGGAGGGAGGGGCTGGCTGCCATCCAGTGTATGGGGATAGGCTGGGTGTGAATTGGCCTGCACAAGCACTGTCACTGATTCAAGGGGACCTACACCCCCCCCTCTCCCCTGCTCCTCTACACTGGGGATATTGGATTGCTATGTGATGCCCAATTTGAGTGGTGGGATAAGACCATTAGCATTTCATTAGAGGACTGTACTGTTGCAGAGGTGTAAGGACATCTGAGGGGGAATAGCTGCTGACTGGCAATCAAGCACATGGGAGGATTGTTTCTGTTTCTGCTTGAGTAATATTGGCCAGGAGGAGATGAAGCGCATCGGTGCCCGGGGAGCGGAGCGCATTGCTGGCCCGGGGGGAGAGAGGCGCAGACCCAGCCGCACCAGTGTGATGCACCGCACGCAGTGACAGCTCCAGCGGCGCAGTGCAGCTCACAAGTAAGAACTTCCATACACCTCTTATGGGGGATCTGGGCTTACAAGGGGACATAGCAGTGTGTACTGAAGGCTGCATGCACGGCTGCTCTCCTGTAGAGGAATTATTCCGGGGATGGTTGGAGAGCAGCAACGTGTAGCAGGTGACTGCAATGGTCCAAATGTCACCACATCTGGTGTAGAATTAAGTGTCACCCTCTCCACACACCACAGCTGACGCAGAAGCTCTTGGGAGGTAAAACGCAGCATTGTCAATGCGTCTAGTGGTTACCATAGGTGTGTGAGATAAGGCTGTGGTCGGTATACAGTATCTTTCACACCACAGTACTTATCTCTGTGACTGCAGCACGCAGGGGGAATTGGTGGGTTAAGTGTGAAAACTGCATTGAGTGTATAACAAATCAGCATGTCATATGTCCTCCCCCATAGGCTTTACAGGCTTAAAGAAGTGTTTAAAATATACTCCTTCCTTGTGACTAATGACTGTCTGCTCAGGGATATATTCATGTTTCTCAACTCATTCAATTCACCAGTGTGTTAATCTCAGCAATGTCCTACAGTTGTATGGTTTAAGTCAGTTACCTGTGTTTGTAATGTCTTAAGGAGGGGTCTATTCTGGTTTCTTGTTGTCTGTAAAGTTTCCAGAATGCTTAATATGTGGAAGTTCACCGGTGTCATTACTCAACCCCCACAAATAAAAATATATTTACATACTTGTCAAAGGTATAAATTGGTGTGGTAATCATAAAGTTTAGAGTCCTATATTATTCCAACACCACACAGTGTAAAAGTGTGGTTTATATTATTCACTATGCTCACACTGTCCATGGTGGTGGACTAATTTATATCTGTAAAGTTCATGTTTACTATTGGTATTTTATATTGACTTACACCAGTTGTATTGAGCTCATCACTTGCTAACTGGAGGCTGTAATGTTAATGTCTGGTAAAGTTGGCCGTTCTGTGTTGAGAATGTAGAGAGAAACAAGAATTTGGTAACAACTGAACGTTTTCTTTAAACTGTGAGATGTAGTCAGTTAGATAGAATATATAAAAACCGGACTTCAGCATATTGGTGCTTATTGGGGAATGTATTTATTAATTCAAGTCTGTGATTTTGGTATGTGGGACAGCCTTTTACAAAAATATGGCAGTGTTGGAATGATTTTTGGAACAAGCCAACCTGTTTGAACATCAGTGAAATACTTAAAGAATTACCCTAGACCTACGTGGATTATTCAGAGTGGGACGTTTGCCAGTTTGCGCAGCGTATCTTGAGAGAACTTGGGGCCTGATTCATTAAGGTACTTAAATTAAGAAATTTCTTATTTAAGTCTCCTGGACAAAACCACCATGTTACAATGCAAGGGGTGAAAATTAGTTTTCTGTTTGGCACATAAGTTCAATACTGACTGTTTTTTCATGTAGCACACACATATCAACTTTAAATTTCAGTGTACAAATAAGTTATCAAGTATTTGTGTGCTACATGAAAAAACAGTCAGTATTTAACTTATGTGCAAAACAGAAAACTAATTTTCACCCCTTGCATTGTAATATGGTTTTGTTCAGGAGACTTAAATAAGAAACTTCTTAATTTAAGTACCTTAATGAATCAGGCCTTTGGTCTGTGCATGTCCAGAAACTGGGCACACGCGTATCTGCCTATGCTAACTTGCCCGATCCTGGCACTTGCGCTTGGTGAGACAGGCCAGGGTACAGAAGGGCGTTCTAACGGCAGAGTACAGTAAAGGCGAGTTTACAGTAAATGCAGCTCATGCAGAGCTACAGAAACACGCATATACGTCTGGTACCACAGGGCAGGTGCAAATACTCACTGTATTTCATGATAACTTGGCGTAAACCAGGAGCGTATGCTGCCAATGCGGAATTAGTGGCGCTATATTAATAGCTGATGCATGCGGATGCATCTCGAGAAGTGTACGGATCTGCAAATGGGCGGAATTATGCTTTTTTCCGTGCTCTATTTAAGAATAAATTATTCCCATTTTGCAACCAACTCTGCATTATCCCCAAAATGGGCCACTATAACCATGCCCTAGTGTGCCCCCAGCTAGCAACACCAAGGTGGTCCTGTGCCTGGGACGATCGATATTTCTCAATGACAAAAATTCCTGCCCAGGAGGCAAAGGAAGTTTGAATTTCTTGTTTTGGGAGTGCTGAGTGGATGGCGGGATAACGGGATCGGCCTGGGCCCAGCTTCGATGTTTTCAGCTACAACCTATGCCGTTGTATAGCACATATGCCTCACGGCATTAACCCTTTGTATCCCCATTAGGTAGTCTTTAGGTATTTGTTCGCTATTAGGTTCGTTGTTGGTTTGATTGTTAGATTAATTGTAAGTTTAGACGTTAGGATCGGCTCAGCTGTCTACCTCAAGCTTTCTGAAAAGTATCTCACTCTCTCTTACAAAATGATTTCAGTAATTTTCTGGGAACTAGAACAACGATGGGAAAAATTCGGAAAAGTGTGTTTTTATGATTATCCCTATTTTCCTAATTGCAATACAATACAAACATATGTAAACTAACAAATGAAAGCCCTATTTCTTTTGAAAAAAGCAAGAAAACTATATAAAATGATTAATTTGTTAGGTTTAGAAAAAAGGAAGTAATTCCCAACGAAGCCAACACCACACATTTATATAAATATATGTTCTGCATATGAGGGTTGATATTGAGTTAAAATATTATTATTTCAAGACCTGCACTTTTTAAATTTTGTTTAAAATAAATTATAAATTAGTTACATTATCATTTATCTAATGAAACCATGTACATAGTTTTGACCATGTGGTTTATTTTTTTCTTGTTATTTTTAGTGTCTTTGTATCTGTAGAGAGTTTTTAGTCGCAGACTAAACCAATTTATTGGCAGCGGTAACAATAGTGACAAGGTAAAAATGAAAAAAACACTCTTGAAAATATTAAAGACCAGAGGGCAGATGTATCAAACTGAGAGTTTTCCGGCGGGTTTGAAAAGTGGAGATGTTGCCTATAGCAACCAATCAGATTCTAGCTGTCATTTTGTAGAATGTACTAAATAAATGATAGCTAGAATCTGATTGGTTTTTCAAACCCGCCGGAAAAACTCTCAGCTTGATACATTTACCCCCAGATGAATCATAACAAAATAAGAAATATACTAATATGCTTTATAGTATTCAGCTTTTCTTTGTAAATAATTTGCAACATTTTATTTGGCTGACTATACGGTAGTGCTGTAAGTGTGTGAACAACGAGATCACGTGTAAAACGATGTCTTGTGATACTATATGGAGACTGTGGATCTGATTTTGAGTTAGGAGCACAACAAAAAAAAAGGAGCAAATTTGCACCCGGGCAAAACCATGTTGCATTAGAGGGGGAGGTAAATTTAAAACGTAGGGACAGATTTATAGTTGGGATACAGCATGCCATAGATCAATTTTAATGTCAGTGTTATAAATAAAGCGATCAAACATTTGTCTGCTACATGAAAAAACAGCCAGTACTTTCCTTCTGTGCAAAAAAATAATTAAATTTGTACCCCTTGCATTGTAACATGGTTTGTCCAGGTGCAAAGTTGTTCTTTTCTTTGCTTTGCTCCTAATTCAAAATCATGCCCTGTATGTGACTTCAACTTTCCCTAATGATTGAGGGCCCATTACTGACTCCGGTGGCAGTGTATATAGATGGTGTTTGTTAAATTGTCCTAAAAATGTCCAAATTGCTTCTATTGTGCATCAATTAAAAATTAAGAAAGTTTTGTAACATTGGTGAGAGCAGAGATATATTTACCATATAGGCAAATTAGACACGCGTTCAGATAACACTGTACAAGGGTCATTTTATTGAATTTTTATTAACTTGTCATCTATTTTCCCCAAAAAAAGTATTGGAGATGGGGATGTTGGGTAGAGAAACATAAGAATTTGGGCTGCACAATCAGCAATTGCTCAATGCCTAGGGCAACACCACATCTCAACACACCTGGTGTGTGGGTTAGGACCACACATTTTTTCTCAGCCTTGTAAATCCCATTGTATAGAGCATTTACTATATTGTGTTCGGTGCCTTTTTTCCCTCTACATTCCAGGAATACTTCATACCCTCTACATGCATGGCATTGACTCAGCCGTGTAGTCAAAACTATGAGATAATCCGGGTTACCCTGCTGTGCGTTGTCAATTGCACATCTTATAAACGTTATTATGTTGGTTATGGGTTGTTATGTTCAACATGAATGTGTATTTTTTAAACAAAAACTACAGGCTGCACAGAAGCAAAGATAGGATCTAGAGGGGAGAGTTCACAACTGCTTTTGCAAAGAAAAACTAAAAAACGTTTGCTACATTTTTTAATATGCAGAACACACATGGAGGACATTTAAAATAAATGTTTGCATAGAAATACTATAAGAAAACAGTTAAAATGAAAAAAGGAGTGGGCAAAATTCTGCTGCATTTATAAAATCTGCAGACAGTTTTTAGAAATGTCCTTCTGATTAGCACCTTGTACTTGTTCTATGCCAGGTCTGACCTTGCAAAGTAGCAGCTTTTTATCACAAGTGCTACTTACCTTTGGTAAAAGCGCATGGTGGGCCGGACAATAGGCTCCGCCCAGTTTCAGGTACGTTCAACTCTTTTCCATGTAAAAGGATATTGTACACCCAGCTTTATAGGTATGGTGCTCAGATGAATTAGGCTCAGTATACTTGTGATTGAGATCATTTTATTTATTGTCATAAATCCACCGCCCTTCCCACATATAGTTTACACACACACATACAAATTCCAGACACACATAGGGGTATATTTACCAAATGGCGGGTTTGAAAAAGTGGAGATGTTGCCTTTAGCAACCAATCAGATTCTAGCTATCATTTATTTAGTGCATTCTTCAAAATGAAAGCTAGAATCTGATTGGTTGCTATAGGCAACATCTCCACTTCTTCAAACCCGCAGTTTAGTGAATCTAGCCCATAGTAACTGTGCAGTGAGCTTACTCTGGACCAGTTTACTAAGCACAGCATTTAGCAAAAGGGCATATAATTAAACGGGGCTTACTTTGTTTTCTCTGAGAAAGAACTGATATAATATTGTTCAGCCAAAGTAAAATCAAGCATCACCCATCAACAGAAATTGGACACTGCCATCTAGTGGCTAAAGAATGAGGAAATAGATGCAATCATCATCATCATCATCATCATCAACATTTATTTATATAGCACCAGCAGATTCCATAGCACTTTACAGTTGGGAATAAACACAGTAATAAAACAATGCTAGGTAATAAAGACAGATAGAGAGGTAAGAGGGCCTTGCTCGAAAGCTTACAATCTATGCGAATGCTTACTTGGTATTGCCAAACATTTAAATCACACAGGTGGGGGTGGTTTTAAGTCTAAATAGTGAATGACTTAATTAACTATAATGCTACTCTGTTGGTTAGCGTATTTATATTAATAGTGTCTTGGTGAATATGTAATTCAGCCTTGTATAGTCCCTGCACTGAACTGGTTGGACCCCCTGCTTGGTTTGTAATGTGTTATCTACTTATTCAGAGAAGGAGAAAATGGGTCTGATTTAATATAATCGTGCAATGTGATGTAACCCATAGCAGCCAATTAGATTACAGCTGTCATTTATCTAGCACTGGTTAGAAAATGAAAGCTAACACCTAATTGCTCACTATGAGTTACAATATATTTGTGCACTTTGCACTATATTTTTATATATAAATAAGCCCTAAATTGGTCTGTAATCTGCCTTAAAATTAAATAATATGGGGATGTTATAAGAATAATGAAAATGTACAAAAAAAGCCATGGTCTTTATTATCCCCATGTACGACTGCTACTTTTTTCCAAACATCCTATTTTTATGATAATTGATTCCTTAAAAGGTTTATTTCATGCCACTCATCGTCATCATCATCAACATTTATTTATATAGCGCCAGCAAATTCCGTAGCGCTTTACAATTGAGAACAAACATTAATAAGACAATACTGGGTAATACATACAGACAGAGAGGTAAAAGAACCCTGCTCGCAAGCTTACAATCTATAGGACAATGGGAGTTAGAAACACAAGGGCATGTGCTACATCATATTGCACAATGGACCAGCCAGACTGCAAAGGTAAAAGTACTGAGTGGGGTGTGTGTGTTGCAATGTTGGTCAGAAGGTTGTTGTCTTGCGTTAGCTGTGTAGAGGATGGTAATAGGGTAATCTAGGGAAATTAAGATGATGGTTGAGGAATATCATAACCTTGTCTGAAGAGGTGGGTTTTCAGTGAATGCTTGAAGGTTTGAAGACTAGAGGAAAGTCTTACTGTGCGAGGGAGGGAATTCCACAAAGTAGGTGCAGCCCAGAGAAAATCCTCTAACCGAGAATGGGAGGATGTGATGAGAGTGGAGGAGAGAAGTAGATCTTGTGCAGAACGGAGGTGTCGAGTAGGGAGATATTTCGAGACAAGTGAGGAAATGTATGTCAGTGCAATTTTGTTGATGGCCTTGTATGTTAGTAGAAGAATTTTATATTGGATTCGTTGAAATACAGGAAGCCAATGTAGAGACTGACAGAGTGGCTCAGCAGAGGAATAACGGTTTGCAAGGAAAATCAGTCTAGCCGCTGCGTGCAAAATAGATTGTAGGGGTTCAAGTCTGACTTTGGGAAGACCAGTGAGGAGGGAATTGCAATAGTCGATGCGGGAGATCACGAGTGCATGAATTAATGTTTTTGCGGTGTCTTGTGTCAGATATGTGCGTATTCTGGAAATGTTCTTTAAGTGTATGTAACATGATTTAGATATAGAGTTGATGTGGGGAATAAACGACAGTTGTGAATCAAGGATTACACCTAGGCAACAAGCTTGCGGGGTGGGATTTATGGTCATGTTATCGACAGAAATAGAAATGTCAGGCAGGAAGCTTCTGTTTTTGGGTGGGAATATTATTAATTCAGTTTTTGAAAGATTGAGTTTGAGTTGGCGAGAAGACATCCAAGATGAAATGGCTGCATTACTGACACATGTGTTTGCCGGGCTCCTGTATAGCACTAAAGGGTTCCATACTTGCTGCACTATTCAGGGCCAATTAGGTCATTTTAAACCATGCTTGCCAACTCTCCCGGAATATCTGGGAGACTCCCGAAATCTGGGACAGTCTCCCGGACTCCCGGGAGAGGGGACAATTCTCCCGATTCCCGACCGGCTGTGGAAAAGTATATGGAGGGGCGGGGCTTATTGGCATCATGGATGCTTCATTGTGGCCCCGCCCCCTAGTTTTATTGGATGAAAGGGGTGGGGGCGGGACTAATGGTGCAATTCTTTGAGCCCCGCCTCCACACACCCGCCTGCCCCCCGGACCTCCCGGGACACGCACAAGCTGCCAATGTTGGCAACTATGTTTTTGACCATCTGACCATAGATTGCATCATGTATGAGCCAGTTTTGTCAGTAAGCCTCTTGCTGGACCCTGGATCCTGACATGACTGATGTGTTGTACTCAATTCAACATATTAACATAATTATATTTAACAAAATATATTGTGTTAATATCATTATGTTAATCTGCTGTACTGTAGTAGCAGAACATAACATTTACTTTATAACACAAAAAATAAGTTTTTTTCCTGAACTTATTGCTGAAGGGTAGTGGCACTGGTGGTAATAGTGGTGCTGCAAGGGGCCCAATGACAATGGGGCCCAGAGATGAGCGTTGGCCCGTGGCCACTGCGCTCCATGCAACAGTGCTAGTCCCACCTCTGTCTGCACCCACTATGATGTCAGCATGAAACAGAACGGACTGCATCTCCGCTATGGGGCTCTGCGGCCCAGTGGTGTAGTGATCCACCATTGGCTAATGCTATCGGTAGTGCTGTGTGTTTTGGCTAGACGTACCCACTAAATGTGTGTTTGTACAGACTTCCTTTCACCACCACGTTACTGTGATTGATTCCTGTCATTCATCGTCATCAGCATCAGCTATTTATATAGCGCCACTAATTCCGCAGCGCTGTACAGAGAACTCACATCAGTCCCTGCCCCATTGTAGCTTACAGTTTAAATTCCCTAACATGCAAACTCAGATCCAGAGAGACTAAGGTCAATTTAATAGCAGCCAATTATCCTACTAGTATGCTTTTGGAATGTGGGAGGAAACCGGAGCACCCGGAGGAAACCCACGCATACACGGGGAGAACATACAAACTACACACAGATATGTCCATGGTCGGGAATCAAACTCATGACCCCAGCGCTGTGAGGCAGAAATGCTGACCACTGAGCCACCGTGCTGCAGTCAGCAATAATATTGTGCCAGTCCAGCAGCCAGGAGGGAGACTTCAGAATATGCTGAACTCTGGAAGACAAATGAGTACAGGGAGCCCACAACTGAATGAGAAAGAGTAATCTAATAATCTATAACACTTAAAGCTGCAGTACCTCCTAGTAAAAGGTGCACAGACTCCCCCGGGGACTGCTAATGCTGCCAAATGTTCCCAAGGCTCTACCGGGTCTGTAAAACAGAACTGGTGAATCAAGCTAACCAGTTTATAATGAAAGCGGAGGGGGGTGTGAACGGGAGGACCAATCACAAGCTGCAATCCGCAGTGGTTCTTTATTATTGGTCTACAGGACTCCCGCTCCACACCCGGCAAAGACCTCTGGCTGGACTGTAAGAAAGTCAGAGCAGCCCCCTGACATTTACTATATGTTCGTGCAGCTTTAAAATCTTTGTAATTAACGTGTGAAGGATTATGAATGGTTTATTAGCCGTTTTTGCAAAAATAAAGTGATACTTTGGTACAGGTTTCCTGCTCTGGGCCCAGCTGATTGTCTTTTCAAATTTCCTTCCTCATGTTATTTGCTAGCCCACACTCTTAATTGACAAATAACATACTGCAAATCTCTAGTCAGGCGAGGGAAAATTACATCCTGTTCTACTCATGCACGATCATTAATAATAGATCTAAGAGGGAGAACACCACCAAAACTAGTAAACATTGATTGATTTTGTTTGTCTTTGGACAATAGGATGGGACACATTAAACCACTAAACGGACATATTGGGCCTGAGTGATTAAGGGACGTACATGCTGATACATGGCCTATTTTGCGATAAATTGCACTGCGAATGCTATACGCCAATGAATACAAAAACATCCAATTCGTCTTCGAACGCAAAGGACACTTCCGACAGCGTACGATTTCATAGACAGAACGGCAAAGGGAATGGGGTGTATGCCCGTAGTCAGTGTACAGTAAGGACGTGCCAAGCTCAAGGGACCGCAGCAGCGTTCGATTCAAGCTTTGGACATCTCTAAGACACGTGTTTTTCAGTTGTATCACTTGCACCAGCTACAGGCCAGGTGCAGGGGCGGATCTAGAAAAATGCTGTACCCGGGGCGATTTAGGGGGGGGGGGCAATTTAGGCCCCACCCCTTTCTAACATCTTAGGCTGCCGACGGCTGCACACTATGTGCAGGTCCGTCCAGCCGTGACAGGCAGGGACAGTGTGCTGCCCGGCTGCTCTGATTGTGTTTTAAACACAGTCAGAGCAGCTGGGCAGCACACTGTCCCTGCCTGTCACGGATGGACGGACCTGCACATACTGTGCAGCCGTCGGCAGCAAGTGTCTGCTAGGGGGGGCGATCGCCCCGATCGCCCCCCCCCCCTGGATCCGCCACTGGCCAGGTGTAGGTGCCGAGTGATAATGATGGCGCTCACCTATACATGCTAGAAGATGTGTTTTCAATCAAGAGCAACTGTAAAAAGGCATTTTATTTGCAGTAGACTTTAATAACATCTGGATACATGCATTTCATTGACTAAAAACAATCTTTTTTTATGTTTTTTTCATTAATAACTTTATTTCATTATTAACAGGTGACAATAATTGAATTTTTTTTAATTTCATGTGCGTTCTGCTGGGACTTTATGGGACTCAACACGGCACGTTCCGTATATGCAGAAGGTACCTAAACCTGTATTCAACAAGAGACGTTTCTTCGGATCCGCTTCTAGTTGAGTATGGAAGTGCATATGCACAATACGTTCATTTTGCATACCTTAATGAATCAGGCCCTGCATGTTTTTGCATGTTATTGCCATCAGCTATAGTTTTAACAGCCTAAGGGGTATATTTACTAAACTGTGGGTTTGAAAACGTGGAGATGTTGCCTAGAGCAACCAATCAGATTCTAGCTTTCATTTATTTAGTGCACTCTACAGAATGACAGCTAGAATCCATTCTCCTCCTTCTCGAACACCCTTCATAAACGTTTCAGCCGAGGCTGTGAGACCAACCATGGAGCAAGGGGGAAATCGTATGCACGGATCAGCCCCCCTCAGGGAGGGGGCAGAGCTATACAGCTTTAAGCATAAGCGGTCATTCATTGACCCAAGCTGACTCTGTATCAATAAAACATTTTCTACACTGTATTTAAGAACTTTGTACCTCTCAGAATTCCATCAAATAATTTCCTGTTGACGTCAGTCAGGCTAACGGTTCTATAGTTTCAAGGTTGTGATATAGTTCCCTTTTTAATGATTGCAATCATTGTGACATGACTTCTTGTGACATGACTCGGTTACAAGGAGGTGTATAAATATAATAAATTGTGTATGAAGAACTGAAATTTGTTCCTTTAGCACCTGTTAGCGGATGACATCGGACCCAAATTCTTTATCTGTATTAATCTTGTTTAGGTGTAATTGCTCCTCCTCCTGTGTCAGACAAGTAACATTTACAACTGTGCATCGGGTATTGCTAAACAACCTACCTCCTGGTCCTTTTTTCCCTTAAAATGCATTTTTAAAAAATAGACCAAAAATTTTTTTTTAAAAGATCAGCTTTCTCTTTACCTCCTACAACGAATTTCCTAGTTAACAATTTAGTGACCGAATTCTATCAGTTTAGTTTTTCTTGCCGTGTACACACTTAAAAAAACCATTTTGGGGCAAGACTTCTTTAGCAATCCATCTGTATTTCGATAATTCATTTTTCATTTAGTTTTAGTATTTTAAATTCTCTCTTTTATCTTTATCATTTCCAATGCTTTCTTATTTAACCGCACGGACTGCCATCAGGCGCGGGCTGGCTAATCTCAGCCCGGGGGGCGCACAGGCGGCCGCATCACATGACACGCGATGCGGCTGCGTCATTGATGCGCTGACGCGGCCGCATGGCTTGTTTTGTGATGCGGCCGCAGGTAACGTGCATCCAAGGGGGGGCGGACCGAACAGGGGTCAGACTGATGCCCCCCTGCCCCCCGGCCCAGCCCGCCCCTGACTGCCATTTATTTCTAGAAAATTGTGTTGCCTCTTCCATATGTACTTGCATTTGGTCTCCTTGCTTTTAAATAAGAATCCTCTACAACCTTCAATCATACTTCCCTACTTTCAGGCAGTGCAGGGCGGGAGAGGGGCGTGACTAGAGGGCGGGAGGGGGTGGGTGCGGTCAATCGTGTCATTTTGACCCCGCCCACAACAACAAAAATATGGCTTTTTGTCAAAAATAAGATAATTGTCATGGTAAAAATAACGCGATTCACCACAAATCACGTTATTTTGGCTAGGGAATTGTGGGATGCAGGAGACTTGCCTGCTCTCCCGGGAGTATCGAAGACCGACCCAGATTTCGGAAGTTGCAATGTTGTATAGTTATCTAACTATCTAGAGATGTGTTCAGATCTCAGTAGGCAACAACTTAAGCTGTCCACGATCAGGTCGCTGAGCAACCAGATCATTGAGCAGTTTGGGTGAAATATTTCCTAATAAAGCAATATATGGCATTTTCATGGTCCACAAACCTGATGCCTTCCCTGAGTGTAGACGATATGTGCCAAAGATCAGTGACGTCAGTTACTCTTAATAAATTCATAGGCTGTTTATTTGTATTTAATTTAATTTAATTTATTTTATTAATTAACATGATGACTTCCTAAAGTGTGTTATCAGTACATTTATGGCAACTATAAAACCTATTTGTGTTTATTTTATTTATTTTATTATATGTTGTTTTAGAGAAAAAGAAAAGGCAAATATTTTCAAAAACCAGATTCGAGTGTGATATTACAAATCTTGTGTTTCTGTTTGTCGTACAACCTTTATAAAGCAGTACAGCGGCTATCCTTAAGGAAAAAAAAGACACGACATTAGCACAGTAATAGACTACATTACCATAAAATTTCAAAAAAGAAAGTATTTTTTCATAAAGGGGATTGTTTGCACAAGACAGCAGCAACAATAACATCAGTGAAGCGTTGCTTCTCTATACAGTGCTTTTCTGCCTCATCACTGTGGAGATAACGTTACAGTTACGATGAAATGATAAGTATTCTGTTGCCGTGACAATACTGGGAGGTGCAAATGTTTCTCTTGCTCACATATCACTTCCACGGATGGAACATAACCAAACCACATCAATAGGTTCGGTTTGTAACTTTACGACTTCCCTGAGAGTAATTGGATGTAGCCTTAGGAGGATTGTACAACCTTTCATAATTGGGATATCGACACTGGTCATGTTACAAAGCCTATAGCCTACAGAAAGAAAGAAAAACTACAAAGTATTTTAAAATAACTGTTCTGTAATACACACATGATTGTTATATTGTGGTATAATTGGAGAGCCATGAGACTGCTATGAATATTAATAGAGCATTGTGATATCGTCACATCAGTACTATCTAAACAATGTTACATCTTCCGCAATATAGGCTGAATCTTCTTGTAGATTAAAAAGCTATCATAAATCACCTTGAAGAGTGTGTGGGGGAGGGGTGTTTAGAGTTGGGATGGCGTGTACTAGCTCGACTCTAAATTACGGTGTAAAAATAAAGCTGCCTAGTATTTGTGTGCTAAATGAAAAAGGAGACAGCAGTCTCCTTACATGCAAAAAAAATAAAATAAAGGCATTTGCCCCCCTTGGTTTGTCCAGGAGCAAATTTGCACCTTTATTTCCGCTTTGCTCCTAACTCTAAATGGGTCCCAACCTGAGTAAACCATAGGTGAAAGAGTGCAGGCTTGGGATCCATTGGTCCTTAATATGGGTCCTCAGGAACTGCATTGAAATGCCTGGGACTCATTTATGTATGTATCAATGGCACACACAGCGCATAATAGGGATCAGCGGATCCTTCTCCTGCCTTGTTTCTTCCAAATATGACATAGGAAGCTGCTCATTCAGACTCTGCCCTTACAGGTCAGGGAAATCCTTAATGACTTGTAATATTCTTAGAAAGGGCAGTAGAGTGTATATCTCTTTAGATAAGCAATTGTAATGAATTAATGTTAATGTGTAATCAATAATCTATGAAATATTCTTAAAAATGTAGTACCCACAAAACAACCCTAATATAAAGATACACGTTAATATAATAACACTGTAAGCCTATAGTCTGGTATGGAATGGAGGAGATAAATAGAAAATTATATATATCAAGCATAAGATTATATAGTTGTAGACAGCGGTGCTCAGTGTAACTATACAGCCACCTATGTAACAGTAAAAATAAAAAAAAATGTGTATTTAAAAATAGTGTCAAATTGCTAACGGTTAAATTATACCTGCGCGTGACTGTGTTCCATGGAACGCCCCTTCCCATGTGACTACAGCTAGCCTCCAACAGGCTCCTGGGGGTAACCAATCAGAAGAGAGGTGCACACATGAAGGGATTGTGGAAAATACAGCTTGAGGTACTCAGAGAGAAGAACCATTAGTTGAAGGTGAAGAGACAGAGATGGAGCTAGTGAGATTGTGAACAAGAGGCGGGCTGGTGAAGTAAGAGCAGAAGAGACAGACAGGAAAGGGAGTGAAAAGTGAGACTGACAGGGAAGGGAGTGAGAAATGAGACAGACAGGGAAGGGAGTGAGAAATGAGACTGCCAGGGAATGGAATGAGAAATGAGACAGACAGGGAAGGGACTGAGAAATGAGACAGACAGAGAAGGAAGTGAGAAATGAGACTGACAGGAGACTAAAAAGAGGAAATCAAAGATACCGGCTGTAGAAGATGTGGTGAGAATATATAGAGAGTAGAAGTGGTCAGAGGGAGAATTGGCTCCAGGATATTTTATAGAGAGAAAAGGTAATTTATATCTTTTTAAAGAGAAATATAATAGAAGAATATTGACATAATGACATAGATGAGATTCATACAGGGAAACAATAACTACTTTAAATACCTTAAAGGAGAAGACAGGAAACTCAGTTAATTACATAGGAATGGGGAAAAAAAGGAATAGATTTTAGTAAGAGGAGAATTCCAGCCATGAATAACAGATAGGTAGAACTGTATAGACAGTGAAAGATTCTAGTAAGCGAAGAGATTTTTAGTCTGACAAAAAAGGATGACAAAAAGGCAGATTTAGAAGGATAGTTAGCGTGAGCGGACAGAGTCCGAGACAAATGATGGAAGGAGAGAGAGGGGACTAGAGTAAGGCTGGGTACACTCTACAGGTTTTTCACCCAACTATCGGGCCAATCACACGATAAACGACCATTATGCCCGATATCGCAGTGTGTACGCTCCCTCAATTCTGTTTTATCCTTCCAAATCACATTGTATCATTTGATTTTATTTGAATCTATATAAACGATGGAACAATGTCGGGAAAATCCTGCAGTGTGTACGCACTCACTACAAGCAGTGTAGGCAGATCTCCACAGAGGTTACAGAGTCACCATCTTTTTAGCCGATGGTTATGACAGATGAAGAGCACAGATCTGTGGGTAAATTGTGTAAAACGTGTATAGTGTGTACACATGAATCGGCTGCTGATCGGGACTTTCAGTCCTTGGTAAAATCATTAACGATATCGCACCTGGGGAAATTTTCTGTAGTGTGTACCCAACCTAAGAAGGGCCAGGAGCGTAGACAGAGACAGCAGGTAACCCAGACAACAGGGACTTTTTGTCCCACCTGGGAAAGTGCCCACAAGAAGGACAACGTTTCCCAACTAGTAACCTTCAGGGACAAGTTTACTCAGACAGGAAGACAGCAACATTCTGCCCAATTCAGGACTTCTTCAGTAGCAGAAATGTGGTACCAGCAAAGGACTCAAATAATGTATATATATTTATTTTTATACCTACAAACATTCAGGCAGAATCTAATAGATGAAAACTAGAAACCACCTGTTATAGATAAAGTTGAAAACTGTATGGTGAGGGATCATTACGCATCCCTCACGGTGGCTAAGTGGTTAGCACTTCTGCCTCACAGCACTGGGGTCATGAGCTCAATTCCCGACCATGGCCTTATCTGTGAGGAGTTTGTATGTTCTCCATCGTAATGAAATTTGTATCCTTTTACATCAATAATTCGATAATAGATAGCGTAGAATTATATTTATCATATTAGGATTAAACTAATTTTTTACATAGTAGCGTCATTTATATAAATTTCAGTAGGTACATATACTGATTTATACTGAGATATAAAATAACCATATTGAGAACCATTGCTGCATCATATAGTTTATTAGCATTGCGTATAATAGTTTGTCTTATTGTGTTTGCTCCAGTGTTCACCCTTCCCAATCCTCTCCCTATTTCTCACTAATACAAGACATTCTTGAGAGAGCGTCTAATTTGTTGGTTCTCACCTCTCGGGGGCACACTCTATCCCTAGAGGAAGGAGCAGAGCAGCAGCCATTAATAGGAATCCTTCATAGTACGACATAAACACTGTATTTCATGTAGTAAAATCGTGGGAGACAATATTAACAAAAAAGTATCGTTGGCCCAATTTCTAGTTGCAAAGATATTAACTATGAATGCCGTAGTTTTGAAAAGTTTGCACAATAAATTATGCACTTTAGTACTCAAAGTGTAATGATATTGGCAGCTTCCAGGAAAGAACCACTTGCCTTGAGTAGCTATCAAAGACACACCACCTCCGGCCAAGTGGCTTAGTACTCAGAGGACTGGTAGTGAGATACAAACTGAAGTTAAAGGATTGTAGAAAGTAGAATAGTGATGGCCAAAACCAAAGTCAAGGGATTGGAGAAGGTAGAATAGTGATGGACAAAGCCAAAGTCAAGGAATTGGAGAAGGTAGAATAGTGATGGACAAAGCCAAAATCAAAGAATTGGAGAAGGTAGAATAGTGATGGACAAAGCCAAAGTCAAGGAATTGGAGAAGGTAGAATAGTGGTGGACAAAGCCAAAGAGCAAGGGATTGGAGAAGGTAGAATAGTGGTGGAGAAAGCCAAAGAGCAAGGGATTGGAGATGGTAGAATAGTGGTGGACAAAGCCAAAGAGCAAGGGATTGGAGAAGGTAGAAAAGTGATGGAGAAAGCCAAAGTCAAGGAATTGGAGAAGGTAGAATAGTGATAGATGAAGCAAGAGTCAAGGGATTGCAGATAGTAGAATAGTTGCGGAAGGAGCTGAGGTTAAAAAGATTGGAGAATTTAGAATCTTGATGTATAGTCAAACAATACAAGTCTTCTACAAAGCACAAGTAAAGAGATCCAAAACAAAACTTTGTTCCTGCGAAGGTTAGGTAGAACTGAAGGACTTTATAAAGGCTTCAAACAGGTGAGATAAATGTTCTGATAGACTTGACCTTTGCACGGAAGGGCTGATTGCAGAGTAAAGACAGATGTGCAGTAGTCCATGTGAGAATACCTGGTAGATTGCTGTTCTTAGCCGAGAGCTCATTGGAGGAATTTGTAGCTGTCATTGTGAATAGATTTCTGACAGCTGCCATCTGGACCTAGTATTGTGAATCCTCACAACATGTTATTTAAGCCATTATTGGAAGCCAGTTACACTTCTTGTCATAGGTTCCCAGTTGCGCACGTAGAACGATTATTACAGGTACAGATTTTATCCATGAATAAACCTGCAGCCATGCACCAGTTTATCTGAGCAACCACTGAGTGACAGGGTCAGTACCTAATTTGGTCACACTCATGGGGGGCAAAATTGGACGAGATCCCATTGTTCAGCCCTTCAGGCTGGATCTCGGTCTGAAGATGACCGCACACCCACCAAAATCTGTCATCTGTGGTCATCATATAACTGCATTTACCAACATGTCGAATAAAAATCCTATCAATTTTAATTTTATTATTACCAAGCATCGTAGTCATTGTAGCCTGATACTATAATATCGGGCTCTGAAATTATATGGTGTGGAGCCAGTATTACTTCGAGCCTCAGTTTTGCCTTTTCAGAAGGCCTCTTTTTCCTTCACTGCTCATTTGCAGACTATGGGCTAGATTTACTAAGCTACGGGTTTGAAAAAGTGGGGATGTTGCCTATAGCAACCAAACAGATTCTAGCTATCATTTTGTAGAATGTACTAAATAAATGAAAGCTAGAATCTGATTGGTTGCTATAGGCAACATCCCCACTTTTTCAAACCCGCAGCTTAGTAAATCTAGCCCTATGAGTCTACTAAACTCTCTGCAACGGTTAAGGAAAAAGGATGCATTATAGAAAAAACAAAAATTGCCTTGGGACCCGTCCTTCGCATTTTTGTATGAAACCTGAGCACACTGTTCTTATCACTCAAGTGGTTGCACAATGTTTCAATAACTTAGTGCAGGTTTCTGATTCCATACTGAAGACGCTTCCTTATAATTCATTATTAATGAATAGGTCAGTAATTGAACATTTTTTCTCTCCAGTGCTTAGGTGGAAGCACAGTTTCTGTTAAAAAAAAGACTTGTTGTAACTCAGCTCAGACAGCAGATTGATGTTCTATGAAACAGGCATAAAAAAAAGCACAATCGAAGACATTCCTTGACAAAGTGTTTTATTATCCAAGTGTTCAACTATAGAGGATAGTTTTACTGGGAGCCTGAGATTGCACCCAACATAACTCTGGTCCTCCCCCCCCCCCCCCCCCCCGTATCTCCCAATGTCACCATGCTCCTTTGGATGCCAGCCTAGAAAGGAGCAGCGGCAGTAACAGGAGAAAATCCTGATCTCCAGTGCCGCTCCCCAAAATCTGCCGCCTCTGGTAATGTATGCCTCACGCCTCTTGTCAGTAACTGCCTTGTCTGGCAGACAGTTTGTGGAACTTAACCTGGAGGCAGAGAAATGTCTTGCATAAGTTGTATCTTGAGAAGGCTGCAAGGAAAATAGACACCATAAATTTCGAACATATAAGATAAATTAGTTGCCCAGATCTCATCTTGGTGCTCAGTCATGCATCAGTAATCATCATAGTAATGTTCAATTCAATTAAATGAAGCATTAAATCACGTGAGTTCCTGCTTGAAAAGGAAAATGCTAAACCAGCAGAGTAGAGATGAAAAATATAGCTCTCACCAAGAGTATGTTGTGTAGTAATGACTCACAGGACTGACACATCCAGACAAATACAAAAGTGGTTACAAGTAGTTATCTCCTGTGTGTGTCTCTTTAATGTTCATGCTGCGAAAAATGGCTTTTGAAGTTGGCTGCTTCTAACTATGCTCACAAACCAACTCTTTATATAATTCATGTCACGTCCATTTCTATACTACTTTAGAATTGTAATTTATATCTTACCTGAGCATGTTTTAAGAGGAAAACTCATTTTTGCTATTTCTGCTATTCAACTGGAATAAATCATTTATGAAAACATCATTTAAAAATAAATAAAATATGGTTACATTGTATGTTAGGCTTGCATTGCTAAATAAGACACAACAAGAGAGTTTCTCATACCACTGGTATTTGGAATGTTCATAATTGCAACATTCTAATATTAATTTGCACACTCATCTTTGCTAAGGAGCAAGGGGCAATTAGTTTTGGGACTGTATGGATGGACTGAGCTCAGTGGTTTTACCTTTCAGCGCTAAAGGTTTGATGCACTCAGGAGGATTTTTACTATTTAGTGCTGCATTGGTTTTGTCAGGAATCACTTTCTTTTCCTTTCTATCCTTTCCACCTAAGATAAGTTTATATTGTTGTTTTGGGTCCTATAGTCAGCTAGTTGAGTAAATATCTTTTAATATGGGCATTGTATAGAGAAAAAAGCAGAATTAACCTCTTTTCCATGATTGCGCCTTTAATAATGTTTACAAAATCTAACCTACAAAATGTTATTCTGCAACTTAGCAATTATAGTAATAGCAAATATGTCTAAAAAATAATTAGTTGGACCTACTTGTATTATGTGTCTGTGACATGCACTGTATGACTCTGAATTAGTTATGGTATAAATAACTTCTAAATTAACAATTATCTATACTCCCTATCAAAACAAAGGATGGCATAGGAGGTAGCTGCCTTGGGGACTTAGTCAATGTAAATTCTGACCTGATTATTATTAACAAGGAAGGCTGTCTGCTTTTCTATTGCTTCTTAGATTCATTTAAAGGGGCAATACACCCTCAGATAACACTAGATTATCAGCCTGTCCTTACCCTTCTGCTGAGTTATGTACCCTCACAAACTCCATTTTTGGAAAATATAAATTAACGAAAAATTGCTGATTTTTTTTCAGATTACATCCGATTTTATAGGTAATGGACCTATATTATGTCAATTACCAACGAGGTCACCGCACATTTTCGATATGTGCGGTAGATGTGGATTTTCGCACATCCCTAAAAAAAGTGTACTGTTCTGCGAACATTTTGACTCTGTTCTCTCTGCAGCTTTGTGTCATAACCAAGGGCAAAATAAACAAGTCTACTTGGTAATATAAATCCATGGATGAAGCAGGCAGAAAGATAACACAATGATAATGGTAAAGGTAAAAAAATACTATTTTCAACTAGCAGAGTGGGATAACATTGAAACCCCATAATACACACCATGTTCATAGGTAAAGCTATAAAAGTATACAGGAGACACGTTGGGGCTCATTCAGAGTTCGGCGCATTTGCTCACTGAATATATTAAGGAGAAGACAAACAGAAATAAAAGCGTAATTGCGTGTATATGTTGTGTCAGACACAGCTCAAGATGCGTCCGGCTGAAAAAGGTTGGCATTTGTGTCGGACGTACAGGTGAATACACTTGCGTCCCGCGATAGCGTAGGGATGTAGCTTGACGGTGTTAGTAGTAAATGCTAAAGAACCAGTACCCTATTTGTACACAATATAATAATGGAATGAACTTTCACATACACAACAGAGACTATTGTCATGAGAGTTATTGATAAATGCTAAAGTCGAGTTTTCAATATAATATGTCATTAAATACGAACATCTCCACGACTGTTGTTTACCCACTTTAAAAACAAATAACAATCTCCTTTCCTGCCACAGTCTAAATGTAAATGTCAATGATGTAATGTAAATAGACCACCGCTACTTGGTATAATATAGGCGTCACACTAATGAATTAAGTACTATTAGAAGTAGCTATATAGCAGCCATCATCATCCTCATTGTGTATTGTTGCAGAGCCCTACAGCAGGGGCAGGCTGAGCCCCCCCCACCCAGGCTGGTCCCACAGTGGACTACCTTGGGCTGGGTCACTAGGCCACTTCCAGGTACTTTCCTGTAAAATGTTCGACATAGGCTGCCATGTCTTGTCCCCCGGGCTAAAATTTGGCCGCCCCCTGCCCTACAATACCCACAAAATGTGGGTCTCCTTAAAATGAACATGTGTGGATGCAGCCACATCTAATATTGTCACAATTGCATAAACATGTCCTTACTGGACGTAGCTTAAATAATCTGACTTTATTCCAAGCATAGGACCTGGGATGTTTTGTGCCACAATAGTCAAAAATTCTGTTTCCACCTGGGAGGCAGAAGGAGGTCGTCCAGCTACTAAACCCTACTGACCTGCAGCCTAATACACCCGGGGTCTGTGCGGCTGAGGCACTGCCGAGATTAAACGTATCTATCTGCTACAAGCCACAACAATGAATACAGTTAAAGTGAAAGCTTCTGCTGTCTGACAGTACAAATCTCACAGTGTGAGCCGCAGTTTGAAACATTCAATATTCATCTTTCACCCGTATGTTTTGCTCTCTGCTATAAAGGCAGCATTATGCACAGGATGAAGCCGTATTTCCGCTTATCTTGTTATATTCCTTACCGAAACACACTGAATGCAAAGCTTTTCATGTCTCCTCTAACAAAAGCTCTCCTGTGGGAAGAAGATCTTCATACAAAATGCAGCCTTCAAAGCCTCTCGCCCCAAACGCAAACTTCAAAGATTCTAACATCAAATATACATTTAAATATTGGAATAAACATTTTGACTTCTGGTCATCCTTCATTCAAATGTTCTATTGATGATATTTGAACGATATTTTATTCTGGATCTGGAGCATTCCAAGAACCATTAAACGTTTGTCGGTATTTTAGAACTGGCGGGCAATACCTGAATATCTGCATGTTGAATGCACTTATACTAGGATGATTACTGGTTAGTAATTTGCTGTTTGTTGTAAACATGGACAGGTCCTGCAAGGCACACAACATTGCCGCAGAGAGTGATTGGCAAGTCTTTGACAGGCGTCACAAGGACATTGTTGTAGGGATGAGTGGGTTTCATGGTTCTCTGCAAAAGTGATTAGCAATTATAATGTATCTACTAGGATGTTTCTCTTGACATATTGTTGTTTAGTTGTTCCAATAACTGAAATATTCATCTCATTCCGCAATAGACGGTGGAATTTTGTACCAATTTTGTATCTCTTTTTCCAGCCGGAAAGTACTCTGTGCATATCATGGTTCAATAAATGCCATTATCTACACTCTGCCATATATGTCATACTTACCAGCGCCTTGAACCTGATATACATATATAACCAGTCCCCCCTTTGGGAGGGTAGGGATTCCCTCCTACATATTTCCAGGTTCGTTTTTTGGCTGCTTTACATATCCATAGATAGCGCAACCCACCCTCTCTGTTTTTCCTTTGGCCTCAACTGTACTATCATTTTTGTTCTGTGTGGAGTTTCCCCTGCGTACACCCCAACCACGCCGCATTGCCTTGTCCTCCCATCTCTGTTTATAGACTCTGTTAATAAATTCTGTGAAATACGGGATTTGCAAATACAGTTGGAATTCCTTGGAATGGAAAGATTGTATTGCCGAAACTTAGCACCCATGAAACAGCCTGTTCTGCTGTGAAACCTCATTTGCGCAAAAGTTCGCTGTGATTTTGTTTTTGTAACTTTTTGGGTCCTAGGGCCTGATTCATTAATGATCTTAAATGAAGAAGTATCTTATTTCAGTCTCCTGGAGAAAACCATATTACAATGCAAGGGGTGCAAACTAGTTTTCTGTTTTTCACATAAGTTAAATACTGACTGTTTTTTCATGTAGCGCACAAATACTTGATAGCTTATTTGTACACTGAAATTTAAAGTTGATATTTGTGTGCTACATGAAAAAACAGTCAGTATTTAACTTATGTGCAAAACAGAAAACTAGTTTGCACCCCTTGCATTGTAACATGGTTTTGTCCAGTGCGGTCCCAGTGTTTTTGAACGCAAAACCAGTCCTCATAGCTTTCAATGGGGACCGCTATTTTGCACGATTTAACAAGTTCAAAGATTTTTGGTACTTGTGGCCATTGAAGCCTATGGCGAGAGCGTTGTGGTAGAGGGATCTTCGGATCATCTTCCCTGCTCTCCTCTCCGGTCACTATCGCAAACTGCCCACTTTGCGATAGTGACCATAGAAATAGATAGGACATAGCTAAAATGTGTGTTCGCTGGGACAGCCATTTATAGTGGCTGCTATCCTAGCAGAACACTTTTAATAAATGCTCACAATCTTTCATTTCTTATCATTGCCATAAGGAATGAAAATGATTGTAGCAAAAAAGCGGTAGATAACAAATATGTCCCTTTATATTAAGTTACACCACAAAATCCATCGGAAATGACGAAGGCTTGTTCTGTTAGCTAATAAAAATGTAATATAAGGGGGCAAATGCATGGGGGGTTGGGGGAGATTGTACGTTTGTCTAACAATAGCATGAAATCATTACATTGATAATATGTGTGTAACATACAAAATAAAGTCCATCCATATGATATGTATATCGTCATAAACGTCCCCCTATGTGTGCAAGAGTGTAGAGGGAATGTTTTCATCATCAGCTGTCCTGATAACACGATGTAGTTAAATGAATCGAGCTTTCATGACCTTCTGTTTAAACTGCACCTAATCAAACAAAGGACGGCATTCTCTCCCTCTAGAATTCATGTCACTGGACCACAGAACTTCCCACGACTGAATATTTTCCACTGCTTATTCAGTACAGGAAGTGAGCGGAAATTCTGTTACACGGATTGTCAAAGAGAGGGAGGAAGACAGGACAGCAGAGCGGGATTGTCTGACTCGTTGTGCCTATTACAGTGGATGGATACGCTCCACAGTGTTATACTAGCTCAACAGGCTATACCTTGTTATCAATTATGTCAGTAAACCAGGCCCCCAATCTGTGGCACTGTAAGAGGTTAATCACACATCAATAAAGTTGACAACAGATGGATTTGTCAGAAGAAAATAAGATTAAGGGACAGAGCAGGGCGATAACTAGGGCTGTGGTATAGGAGCGACCTCCCAGGGCGCACTGAAGGGGGAGGTAGTTTATGAATATTTTAGTTTCATTTGGTTAAAATTGAGAACTAGGAGGGGCAGCATTGTTGTTTCCTGCCCCAAGCGCTAAAATTTTAAGTTACGACTTTGGGACAGAGGTAAAAGAAATGCCCCTGTGGGTAAGCTAAACTAAGTAAGATTTACTAACACCTTTATAGGAGCTAGGAACATTGTTGCAACATGAATTTGATTACACATTAATCTTTTATTGTTAACATTATTCAAATAGGAAAGAAAATAAAAAACAAAGTTAATGTATATAGTATCGAACCCCGGAGCTTTGGAGTTTGTATGTTCTCCCCGTGTTTGCGTGGGTTTCCTCCCACACTCAAAAACATACTGGTGAGTTAATTGGCTGCTATTAAATTGCCCTTAGTCTCTCTCAGTCTGTGTGTGTGTGTGTATGTTGGGGATATAGATTGTAAGCTCCAATGGGGCAGGGACTGATGTGAGTGAGTTCTCTGTACAGCGCTGCGGAATTAGTGGCGCTATATAAATAGCTGATGATGATGATTATGATGAGAGTACATAGAATGGCATAATTACAATAATGGCTGTATTTAGGTGGGTTTACTCCCACAGTCCAAAAATAGATTGTAAGCTCCAGTGGGGCGGGGACTGATGTGAATGACTACGCGTTCCTTGTACAGTGTTGCATAATATGATTGCACTATATAAATAAACGCTAATTGTAATAATTACTAATTAACATAACAGCACAGCAAATATACATACTTTAAGTAGTATCATCAAAAACCTGGGTAGTAAAAAGCTATTAAATATGATTAGTATTGATTAGGTTATAAGGAAGCTTTACTAATTGTACACATTCTGCAGTATTGTTATTCCTTTTGAATATTTATCAATTAAATGATGTCTTCACAATGAAAAATATTAGATTCAATCTGTAGCTAAACCACTGTTATTCATTTTTTATTATTATTAATATTATTATAAAATTTGATATTCCAGAGCACAAATGAAAGATCTCCCCATGTGTTGTGGCAGCAAATGGATTAGCCAGTGAAATCTATAGTGTGGATAAGCTAAAATAAATAGTCAGACACTAGAGGAGGTAAAAATAAAAAATGTTCAAATCATTCAATAGAAACACAAAAAAATCTCTTATTTTTCCTGCACTACCCTCAGATCTTCTCTCCATCCCGCAAAATGATATCGTTTTATTTTCTCGCATAGAATTCTGATGCTAACTGGAGGTGCACAGACCATAAGACAAATAGTTCAAATAGTATGAACTTTATCAACAAGAACAGAAGACGTTTAAAGGACAACTTGTCACCCTGTACTTGCCACTCTCTAAGTAATAGTCCGTGCTGAATATGGGGCAGCTGCCCTTTGGAATTTGCGGACAACAGGGAGAGCCAGGAAACGTGTCACTGACTCATGTATATAGGGAATTCTAGTAACGGAGAAGCTCAGGAAGTTGTTGCAGGAACCTCACAACAATAGGAACTGTAGAGCATAACAGAAAAACTGGTCATTGGGAAAAACACATTTATGTTTCAAGAACTGGGGAAGGGGAAATATTGTTAACTTAGGAACAATGCAAACATAAGTATACTAGGCAGCGGTTACACAACACAACTCAACACAAATAACACTTGAAGGCAATGTTGAAGCTAGGACATTAATCTTTTAATGCAGCGGTGGGCAACAGACGGCCCATGGGTCGCCAGCGGAGCACTGAGTCTTCACTGCTCTAATGCCTGACTCCCACCCTCCTTCCCACACTTAGGGGTATATTTATTAAGCTGCGGGTTTGAAAAAGTGTAAATGTTGCCTATAGCAACCAATCAGATTCTAGCTGTCATTTTGTAGAATGTACTAAACAAATAACAGCTAGAACCTGATTGGTTGCTATAAGCAACACCTCCACTTTTACAAACCCACAGTTTAGTAAATCTAGCCCTTAGTATTCGCGGGTGACCATCCACTGGGACATTCATATTTATTGTCTGTCACCATCACACTGCTGCTCCATACACGTCTCCCTTCTCCCCTCTTTGTCTGTGGGGCAGATTCAATTCGGAGCGATGTGCTGTCGGCAACAATGCCATGTTCGGCTGCGCACGTTATCACCTATTATGGTAATGAACCTCTGCTCATCTTCTTGTGCACCTCTATGGGGTGCGAGGAACAATGAGCGGAGATAAATCACCGCAGAGAGCTTTGACTGACCGTTCCGAATGCACTTGGTGGCACCTCGCTCCCAACTGAATTCCCCCCATGTGTGTCAAAGAAAAAGGTGGCAATTGATCAGATGGTGGACAGACACGGCCATTCTCTATTTGCGCAGAACTATAGCCTACGCTTCATGGCCTCCAATAAGGGCTCCCTGGAGATAGGCTGGTGGGTTTTGACTGTGGAATAAAACGGGAGTATCCCCATTGTACTAATGGGGGAAGGGTGTGGGAGGCTGGTCTCTGTGGATGTTCTGTTTATTGGTCCCACCAGGAAATCTATTAATACATTCATTACAACTTACCCAATGTACACAGGCCATGACCCAAATGGGCTTGTTCACACCCCCAAACCAAGAAGCCACACCTTTCTCTGTTGCCAACAATAAAGATTGTCCTGCCAAAAGCTGACATTTTGAGGAGGGTGGGGGGGGGGGGGGGGGCACGGTTAGACGGGTGCTATGGGGATTCAGCATTAATACATGGTATGCTGCAAATGCATATTATAAACCAAATCAGGGGTGGGCACGATTGTGTACAGGTCAGTCAGTAAAATCTAGAATCCGGCATGATCTTTTAAGGAGACAAAGGGTACACCAGTTGACCTCCATAGAAATGGCTCACAAAAGTTGGGCACCAGCAGTACTGTTCTAAGTGCATTAGATACCTGACTTCTGGAGTTTGTCCAGCCCAGCTCTAAATATTATATAGCTTTATTAGCATTCAAACAATTGTTCCCGGTGTACTTGAAAAGATCTATGTTGGTATCTTGCTTGTTTCATCAGAGCATACTAAACAGTGCACTTGTATATTGCTTAAATCAGTATTGAAACCTACTTAATTACACTTGTAATTGTAATTCAAAATACATGCCAACAGCCCAGGCAATGCATTATCTAGAATGAACTGTGTTTGTTTTAATTAGGTGCTCATTTTAATTCAGAAAGTAACATTTGCCCCTGCTTCCTATCTTATATTGAGGGGTTCATTAACTTTAATGCTTAAGTGCAATTTGCAGCAAGTACGTGTATGTCATTCAGTTTGGCTCTGCGTTATTGTCTTTGGCTGTGTTCCTGACACTGTATGAAGGAGCTGGCTTACGCTTATCAGATCTATATCATAAAGCTTATATTTGTATTAAAGTTTACCTACAACTCGTAGGCACTCACAATCCTCAGGTACAATCCCCAGGTACAATCCTCAGGTACAATCCTCAGGTACACTGGGCCTGATTTATTAAGGAAAGTAAAGCAAAAAAAATGAGTAACTTTGCACCTGGGCAAAACCATGTTGCATTGGAGGGGGATGTACATTTAAAAAGTGGGGACAAATTTATAGTTGGGGTAGGGCATTTCCTAGATCAACTTTAAATTTCAGTGTAAAAATAAAGCTATCAAGTATTTGTGTGCTACATGAAAAAACAGACAGTATTTAACTTATGTGCAAAATAATAAACTAATTTGCACCCCTTGTACTGTAACATGGGTTGTCCCAAAGAATATTTACTCCTTTCTTCCCGTACTTTCCTTAATGAATCATGCCCCGTGTTTAAGGGAAGGTGCATGTAAGAACAACATATGCAGTGCAGTCCAAGCTGAACATGTTGACTGATGTTATAACTTTAAAGCAGCAATCCCGATTAGAAGACATTTTTTTACTTTAATAGCAAATTGAATACCTTTTAAACATGCATTTTATGTCATTTTTCTTAGCTATGCTCCAACAAATCATTACCTCCTTTTTGGTTGGCAAATGAAAGTGGCTGCTCACTGCTCTTAGTCTGTCAGGTGATTGCAGAAGTGGGAGAAGGATAATGTCACAGTACAGGCAGAGCTCAGAGGGGTGTTTCAAAACGTCACTGCTCACTACATCGTGTGCCAAGTGACTGTGGTTGCCATGGTAGTCCAGAATCATAAATCATAAATAGCAGCCTGAAAAAAAACAAGCGAACACTGAAATACCAACATTCTTAAAGCCAGTCACATTGATTTGGGGTTGCTGCTTTAATTTTATAAATATTAATTTAAAAAGCCCAGTTAGCATAGATAGCGAGAACAACATTTTAGGCACAGAACTGCAGAAATTGTACTGTGAAGCTGGTAAGTGTTGAAAAATACAATTTCTCTATAATCTGGGAATGTCCCTGTAAATTAGGGATAGCTATAATCCCAGAGGGGAGATCATGTGACAAGTGCAGGAAGCGGTAAGTCCCCGCCCCTGCTATAAAATACCGAAAATCATGGCACTGCATAGCAGGGGGCTGGGATTAATGATGCAATTGTGTCATTAAGCCCCATCTCCACCAAGACCCGAGAGGATGCCTACTCTTCTGAATGTACATTTACATTTACTTGAGCGGACAAATAAATATAAACAAGTCCTTGTAATAGTGCTATATTGCTACTTACAAACAAACCCGTATAAATCAAAATTGCCTACTTTTTGGACATCCCCGATGCCGACACGTTCAAGTTGTGCAGAGGTGGGCTGGGAGTGGCCCAGATCTTACTCTAGGTCAGTGAGGGGCCCTCCAGCCTTCAAAGGGGCCACATTGAAGAAGGAGGGAGAGCACATCCTCTGGGTACACCATGTGACCTCTTTGCGCTGTGCAGAGCAGGTCACATGACGCAGCATTCCTGTTGTCCACCAATGTTCTAGGTCATGTGACCATGGCCCCTTTTTCAGAAGCACATTGATTACCCCACTGCAAATGTTGGGAGGTATTTATTAGAAACCTCCTCTGTTGGGGTCCTAGAACCATGGCACACTGACACAGCTAAAACAAGGGTTGACCACACTGTTACATAAGATTCTGTAAGGGTGCTGGTTGTAGTCAGTTTCTTATCAAACAATACTGGCCATTAGGATAGTAAAGGGTCCAATACATAAGGAATTTGGCCATTTTTACCATTTCTCTGCTTGTGGGAAGTTATTTCGTCTCAAAATAGAAAGTGACATTTAAACCTAGCCCCCCATGTGAATAGACTGAGCTGTGTAGTGGAGGAATGCAGCATTGTTGGCAGTGTGGAGGAGTGCAGCATTCATAACTCACAATGGTACAACCATTAAATGGGCTCTACTGAAATGCAGCTTAGACAAGGGACAGCAATTCATGGCTTTGTTTGTTTTTCTTTAAATATTGTTTTAATAACAGATGAGATGCAATTTTTGTTTTGCTGATGTGAACAAAATTGTTTATATAACATTGCTTACCATAAATTAACGGTGTTGTGCATTTGGTCATTGCAGACTAAACAGTTTTATTCTTTAAAGATGAATACAGACTGTTTAAAATTGTGACACAGCACCATTAGCAACACGATCATGGAGAAATATAGCCCAGATTATATCCCTGTAGGTGTCATTGATGGTTTGATATAAGTGTACACAAGTTTGTAGTGTTATACTCATTACACTCTCTCTCTCTCTCTCTCAATCTCATACCTATCAATTTATCTATCTAACTCATATCTATCTATCTATCTATCTATCTATCTATCTATCTATCTATCTATCTATCTATCTAATTATCTATCTATCTATCTATCTATCTAATTATCTATCTATCTATCTATCTATCTATCTATCTATCTATCTATCTAATTATCTATCTATCTATCTATCTAATTATCTATCTATCTATCTATCTATCTATCTATCTATCTATCTATCTATCTATCTGTCTATCTATCTAATTATCTATCTATCTATCTAATTATCCATCTATCTATCTATCTAATTATCTATCTATCTATCTATCTATCTATCTATCTATCTATCTATCTATCTATCTATCTCATTATCTATCTATCTATCTATCTATCTATCTATCTATCTATCTATCTATCTATCTGTCTATCTATCTAATTATCTATCTATCTATCTAATTATCCATCTATCTATCTATCTAATTATCTATCTATCTATCTATCTATCTATCTATCTATCTATCTATCTATCTATCTCATTATCTATCTATCTATCTATCTATCTATCTATCTATCTCATATCTATAGAGCTATATCTCTCTCTCTCTCAATCTCATATCTATCAATTTATCTATCTCATATATCTATCTATCTATTTATCTATCTATATATCTATCTATCTATCTCATATCTATAGAGCTAAATCTCTCTCTCAATCTCATATCTATCAATTTATCTATCTCATATATCTATCTATCTATCTATCTATCTATATATATCTATCTATCTATCTCATATCTATAGAGCTATCTCTCTCTCTCTCTCTCAACCTCATATCTATCAATTTATCTATATCATATCTATCAATTTCTCTATCTATCTATCTATCTATCTATCTATCTATCTATCTATCTATTTATCTATCTATCTGTCTGTCTGTGTCTGTCTATTTATCTATCTATCTATCTATCTATCTATCTATCTATCTATCTATCTGTCTCATATCATTCTATCTATCTCATATCTATCTATCTATCTATCTATCTATCTATCTATCTATCTATCTAATTAATTTAGTAATAACAATTTGCTATGAGATACTTTTTTCATCCCCCTTTGGTTAACATCCCTAATAAGAGTTTTCAGTTGTAAAATTTTAGTAAATGACAACAATATATAAATGTTTGTTACATTAAATAGCTTCCAGTGGTGCAGTTTTACTTTACACTGTGAACAATTAGAAGTGACATGCTCTTGTATGTGTGAAAAGCAAGTAGCTTTTTATTTATGTAACTTGTTATGGCAAGAATAAAAGGTCGTCATCCCTCTTAAATAAACGAAAAAGAAAACAATTTCAAGCGCTATAGGTAAACAAAACCAATTATCACTAGATCAGGGATGATTGATAATCTAAAATAGGACCGTGAATTATCATCCCCCACTCTTCTTTTCTACTAAGAAACGGTGGATAATAACAGGAGATTTACAAAGATTTTACTGTTCAATGTGAGTATTAGATTTTACTTATTTGCTTATGACCATGTTGGAGTATTGTTGATATTGGGTAGAATAAACTGTGTTTGTACTGATTTGTGGTCCTATTTTGATCTAGTGATAATTAGTTTTGTTGAACTATAGCGCTTGGATTTCTTTGCTTTTTTTTTGCAATAGCAAGAAAACGACATTAATTAATTTCTTATAAATATTGATTAGCTATTGATCACTGTTTCCTAAGCAGTGTGTTTTAAACATGAAAATGTTAAACGATCAGTCTAATGAGATATCCATCATGCATGTCACATTGAAAAAAAAATGCTGATCAGTGCAACTCTGCATAATGAACATTGCCTGATAAGTACAGATAGCACTTCCAGTAAGCACGCCTTGTAGGGAACAGTGCATTTTGGTGTTTCAACAAAATTCCGATAATTGTTGACCAGTACAAAACCTTAATGGCATATGTTTGTATGTATTAAAAAAACAATGGAAGCTGATAACTCTGTGCAAGATTCTTGGTGATGCACAGCTCGTAAACTCGCCAACAAGGTCACAATAAGCTTACAAATAGTACAACAAGATCACACTGAGAATCCAGTTGTGCTTTATATGTCTATTTAGCTTCATCAGAACTATAGTACTTACTGCTGTCTGAAAGTTGTATAATTGAAAACCACCCAGCTACATTTATCTGACAATGACAGCTGACTCCAAGCAGCTTGAAGTCCCCCGAAAGATTTTTTGCACAGTTTTGGATAATGAATTGTATAATGTACAATGGTAATGAATGCATCTGCAGTACAATTATCTGCTATGTGTGAATAAACCGATCTAGATACAATTTCCCTCACTCAGCTGTCTGTCAAATTGCAGATCTAAGATTGACAGTATTCTCTTCTTCAGTGATCTTGCTCAGTTTTCTTTTCCTGCCAGTGGCTTCCTGAGAAGGGCTTATAAGAAATCATCTTGCAATTGAGTGTTCTACCAGCAAATGGGCAATTCTGGCTAAATGTAGTGGTGCTACTTAAGTCATATATCACCAGGAACGGTTAGGAAGCAAAACGTTTAGATCGGCCACTGAATTGTTCAGTACTAGAATGTGGTTTAAGTGAAAGAAGAAGATTTAGTATCGGAATTAGCATCTGGAAGATAGATAAGTGATGCTGGATTGATATGTATTGTCTGTTGACAGTATTATCGCTGTTGTGAAGGATGTAATGTAAGTATGCGCCCATGGGCGCAAACTTACATTACCCCCTTAACAACAGCGATAATACCGTCGCCATGGTGAATGATGTCATGAAGTGGAGCCAGCTTCACACTTTATCGTGATTGGTTGAAGTCACTTTGAAGAGTAGTCGTCATCGCTGATTGTAAGGATGGAGCCCTTCGGAGTCATCATGTCGGGGTAAGTGTTGTTGGGGTACTCGTCATCGATATGCCGTACCCCACCCAATTAACCTACTAGTATGTTTTTGAAGTGTGAGAGGAATTCGGAGCACCCAGAGGAAACCCACGCAAACATGCAGAGAACATACAAACTCCACACAGACTAACATTTAACTAGCAGATTCATCAAGACTGATCAGGATGTAGAAGTATCCTTTAGACGGAAGTATATAAATCACTGGATACTGTTTTGTCTGTTGCACAATTTAGGAAGAGTAAGAAAAAATGTACTGTGTAACAGACACCAGAAGACATAGACAGTGGACATAGAAAGCTTAGTGTTTAATGTTTCTCTTATTATCCCAAGTTCAGATCCACAACGGGGGTCTTGTAGCTACTACTCTATGCCCAGCCCACCAAATAAACCCATCATATCATTACTCATAAAGATTTTATTTTGTGCCGCTTTAAGTCAACAAATATCCATCTCTACATAGGATACTTAGGCCCTGATTCATGTGTAAAATCGACTGTGCATGCGCCTGAACGAGACTTACACCAATTTCTGACCGCCTACAATTTGAATGGCGGAATGGGAGTGGGAAGGGAAGGGGTCAACTAACATAGGCGATGTACAGTAAGAACGTGCCGAGGTCAAGCGCGCACCCATGCGGACGATTCAGGCTCTGGACATCTCTTAGGTACGTGTTTTTTTTATCTGTATCACTTGCTCCAGCTACAGGGCAGGAGTAAGTGCAGGCTGATAGTGATGACTGACACGTATGCGTCCCTGAACATGTGTTTGCAAGTCGGAGAAACTATAAAAATGTATTTTATGTGCACTATGCATTAAGAAAATCATGATTTATGTCTTTCATGTAGAAAAAAAAACCCCATTCTTTTTACATCTATTTTTATTAATGATCATAGGCCTAGTATTAAGAGTTTAACACCTCTGTTATAAATATTGTATTTTTGCATGCATTCTGATGTGATTTTATATTACACATATGCATGTGTGTATCCTGCAGTCTATTCTACCTGTCTGCATACATGTAGTAATGTATAGATAGCGTGTAATTAGACCCAAATTCAAATGGAAAGTTTCTTGCTTGCTTGTACTTGAATACGGTCTTACCTGCAAGTTGCATGCAATTTTTTTTAAACGCTAGATTTTGTTCCTGGATGATTCAGGCCCATAGAGTCTGGATGAACCCTATTTTAATAGGGGGTTCAATGTACTGTATAATCTGTTGGGGGCATTTCATTTATTAATTAGGAAGGGGATTTAATTATGAAATTTTGCCTATTACTAATAACACGAGAATATTGAGGAAGATTTTAAAATGTTTCATGTAGCACTGTATTACATCGTCATCATCACCATTTATTTATATAGCGCCACTGATTCCGTAGCGCTGTACAGAGAACTCATTCACATCAGTCCCTGCCCCATTGGGGCTTACAGTCTAAATTCCCTAACACACACACAGACTAGGGTCAATTAACCTACCAGTTTGTTTTTGGAGTTTGGGAGAAAACCGGAGCACCCGGAGGAAACCCACGCAAACACAGGGAGAGCATACAAGCTCACAGATAAGGCCATGGTCGGGAATTGAACTCATGACCCCAGTGCTGTAAGGCAGAAGTGCTAACCACTTAGCCACCTTGCTGCCCATATACAGTTAAGTATATATTGGTATAGAAATAACATACTGTCAAATTACAGCAAACATGAATTAACTCTTGCTCCCCTAAATACAGCATCGTGCTGGGTGTATAGGAATTTCTTTACGGCGCACTTACCTGCGTTGTTTTCTCTTGTGTTCCATTTGGAATGTAACGAATTGCAACTCTGATGTGGTCAAGCCCCTCTAATGGCAAAGCGGATCCGATGATTAAATCCTGATGATCCTAGTTCAGAAAAAAACACAAAATAAACTTCTTATGTACAATGATGTCCTATCTGGGTGTGTTTTCCTTCATTGGTAAAAATGCATTTGCACAGTTGGGTGGGGGCTGTTTATAGCATACATAAAAAGAAAGAATGGATAGGAAATATTGCAAAAGGTTGTCCGTGCTTTTGATAAAGCACCTCCATAAATTGACGTAAGTATTTACTTCCTGTATGGTATTATTATCTAAATTAAAATCTTAAAGACTAGATTACCTTGCATTTGTTTGTTTTTTGTGTAAGCTGAAAGACATTGCATGTACATCAGTCACTGTTCCCTCTAAGCTGTGCACTCTCGAAATGAAACGTTAGCTGATTTAAGAATCTGCTGCTCAGTGTAACCCTGCACAATACATTTTTTCCCTCCTATCAGCTTTTAGCACTATAATTTCCAGGGTGCCCAGCTTTGAAGGCACAGTGACGGCAGTGTGTTTTTATTATACACTTGCATTAGCAATTATTGAACATTAAAACAACCACCATAGACTACAACTATGCATCTATTATGGAGCACCATCTATTTCTCTATGAAGAGGAAGAACTAATAGAGGAAAGAAATAATTGGTATGAAACGCCAAGTCTAGGTCATCCTAGGTCAACAAGACTTAAACCTTCGACTTCCCTTGTACATTCATGAGTTCTCCATAAAATTTGCAGCTGTTAAGCAACCTTCACAAACGGGAGCTATTCTATATTTGTTACAAGGTTAAATTATATCATCCGATTTTTCTTTTTTTTTTTAACAGACTAAACCGAAAAATCTCCATCTTTAAGTAGCTTGTAAGACAGTGTGTCGTTGTGTCTTATCTCTGTGCCACAGACTCAGAAGCTATTTGGGAGCACAGTTGGATAATTAGCTTAATGACAATTTGTTCTTCAATGAATTGCAGTGGCGATTTAGATGAAGATTTAACTCTAGAGTAGTTTGATCCTGTTCTATTATAGGGGGTGGGAGAGAGACTCTCTGATCATGCGAAATTTATCTTGTTTGCTGGAGTCCCAGCTTTTTTTCTGGGATTCGTATCCTCATTTCTAATGCCTGCTTGCTGCCCTAAGGGGAATAGTACTGGAATTAGGTCAGTCGGAAAGCAATCCATGTCTGTCAGTCATTTGCCCTCTGACTTCTCTCTGAGGTCTGTGTTTTATACATTGTAAACAGGAAATCAAAGGTTTAATATAGACAATTCCCATGGTAGAGATTCACATTTTAGAATAATCAAACATTATATTCTGGTCCCAGACTGATAATTGACCTGTATGCAGTATTAATAATCAGTTTTGTAGACAATGTCAATGATGTAATTGATCCACATAATCACAGCTAGGAATAGTGGTTTATATTGCTACAATTGTTAAACCTATTACCCAGTATTATCTCTGGAAATGTATTTTATAGGGCTACATAATATTAATAATAATAATAATAATAATAATAATAATAATTACAAATAGTGTTGCTTATTGTCATTATTATTCATTTATAGAATGCAACATTGTTACAGTTGAGTGTGTTCATTTTGTTAATGGAACACATTTAAAGATCTCTGATAACTGTTTTTTAAAACACATATATAATATCTTACACCACTCGAACCTTTGCAAAGTTGGTGGAGAATTCAGTTAGGATCGAGGAGGCTCCGGACAGCACCCGATTCGCACATTCCCACTTATTACGTAATGAACCTCCACTCGTTTTCCTGAACTCCTCTATGCGGGCGCGGGAAAAAATGAGCAGAGATACATCACCGCGGACCACCTTCACGGACCGCTGCGTAAGAACATCGCTCTGAATTGAACTCCGCCCTTAAATGGTAAATTTTATTTAAAACATATTTTCTCCATCCCCCAGTTTCTTAATATTACCCCATACCTTCCTATCTGCCCCATTCAGTGCTGACTTAATGTGAAATAGTAGGGGAGAGTGCAGGCCTAATGTTGTGACTGGGACAACAAGGCAGCACCTTGGAGGCACAAGTGTCCAGATCCGTCATATCGGTGTTAGGCAGAGGAGAGACTAAAGTCTGTCTTTTCTGCTGTTTCACATCATGGCCAGTTCCAAATAGGGTAGATGGGTAATTCTATAATAATAATAATAATAGAATGTGAAGACTATGGGGAGGGAAAAAATTAATTTTTAATGGAAGTTTAAGGTCACATCAATGTCCCTTTTTTTCCTTTCTAAACAATCAAAGCCCTGAGTGTTTCCCATGTACACGTACACAATTCAGATTAACACATGGAAAAAGTAATCCAATTCGATACGTCCATAGCAAAGGGCACATTTGCCAGTAGGGTTGTTTTAGCTTTCCAGGAAAAATGAAATTGATAGAGGAGCTGTTCCGGCATTCTCAGTCACCGTTGCAGTATTATATTGCAAACATTAGGGACTTTGTAGCATGTGAGACCTTTGTAATATTCAAATTTCTTCCATTCTGCGGTGGAATATGTAACCTGAAGAGCTGACAGATATTATACTTCTCCCCGAGATTAATCTCCCTGCAGCGCATTGACAAATGACCTCTTCGTTCCTAGGTACCGGTGTGTGGGAATGTACTGGAATATATGTGATATTGCAATTAATATAAAAAATGAGGTGTTTCCTCTTGAACACGCAGCTGAGCATGAAAAGTACGACACAGATAGGGCAATCAGAGTGATTTATGGGAGGTTTATACGTTACTTTCTGGGGGGAGAGAAAGGAAGGCAGGAAAATATTGTAGTTACTGTTCATGTTATTTTGAAGGAAACACAGGTTAGTGGCCATTGGCTTTTGTGTTAAAGAGCATCTGTGTGACGGAAATGGAAAGATAAATCATGGTCTGGAGATATCTGAAGTATGTCTGATATGTTGTAGTATACTGTAATCTATATTGTCTCCCAATTTGAGGCAATAGTCCCATTGTCGTTCCAAGGCAGTTGGGAGGTGTGCCCCGTTATGGGTGCCACTTTAATGCCGGGTGTACGTTGAAAGAGTGTTTTCTAGGGGGCATGCAATATCTTTAAGAAGAACACCACTTAATATTTTGCTTACAAACACCTTCCCCGTCTATCATGAAGGGCGCCGAGACGGAAGGGCAGCAGGTACAAAGTACCAGGGCCCAGGCCTGCCTGGGTGCCCTGGCCTGGCTTTGTAGTGGGATGAACTTCCAACCCAGTGTGACCATGCCCCATTAAGCGGCTATGGAAGGGGCCCCCGAAATTATTCTCGGCACCTTGTCTATCATAACCTCGGGGTTGCCATGTCTGGGATCCCTGCAGTTTCCACTGTACTCACTCCTGCCTCGGCCAATTATCAGTCAGTTCTGCAGGTATTGACCCCTTTGAGAACTTTGAATTATTACAGCATTCGGTGCAAATATACTGAGAGGTTGCTGTGCCGTCCAATCAGTGCTCTTGATACACTTGCAAATGTTCCCTTTTAGCTATGCTATCTGGAAAGGAAAGAGTTAAAAGGTTAATCTAATGGGAACTACACCCTGAAGGGCTGCATTCAAACTATGCAGGTTCTTCCTAGCAAGTTAACTTTTTAACACTACTGTTTCCAGCTGGCATTGCTCTCTGTATTAATAATTTTTTCTCCAGGATGTTAATCCCTGGAGAACTGACCGATAACTGGACGAAGGCAAGGTGAGAACTGCAGCACGCAGACACAGGAATCCTATGGTTATGCTAGTTGGGTGAGGGACTGTTTCATTTTTTATTTATTTAAAAAAAAACAAAAACAACAATTACATGAAGTTCTTTTTAAGAAAAAAAAAAATCAGAGAAAAACAAGAATATTATTTTCAGTTATGAATGGATTTGTAGAGTAAAGTGACGGAAATTTCCACTTGAGCATCTTGTAGCCCCGGGATCCAGATTAAAGCTTTCATAATAATAATTTTCAGTGTGAAACCTATTCTGTAGGCAGAAATAAACTGTTCTCTGTAACAAGCAAAATTGAATTACATAATCCAATTACCTCCTACAGTGAGTCTCTTATAAACTACGTGGACAAGCCAACTGACTTGTATCACGGTACTTTATAATCTGATGGGAGGTAACAATTGCCAAAGACTTTGTCACGTTCCTCAAATCTTTTGATACATTTTGTGCTGATTAATGTTTATCCCTCCAAACAGTTTATCTGTTAATCTATTTTAACAATGCAAAATGTTATCAACATGTTCTCAAATTCCCTGTCATAGACGTACTTCACCATAATACAGTTTCAGAGTACATTTAAATCCGGCACGGTGATGGGTACACGGAAGTTGTGCTGATCATGAGGCAGGGTGAATTACTAACCTTAGGGCAATGTAATTAATTAAACTGGCCACACGTGCAAAAAAAAATATTGTGCACAAAGGATCAAAAATCTGTATGAAGCATTCGCTTCACAAGCATAAAGCTAGGTACACACTACAGAAATTTCGACCAACTTTTTATGCTGAGCGATTTTACATGCGGTCGATGGTCCGATCGCTTGGTCCGTGGACTGCATACACACTAGCCTTGTTTAGGACGATAAAGGGAAGAGCGGACGTCCCTTTAGCGACTTTTTACAGCCATGTTGTGGTGAGCAATGACTGTAATTTCGTACTCACTGTTGTGGATCGGTCGGAAGTTTATACACACTACACAACGGAAACGAGATTGGAACGAAAATATTAAACGGTACGACCAACCAAATGAGGCGACAATCGTCCATTTGGGCAGACTTTCGACCATCGTGTCACTGCACACACTGACCCGACTTTTGAACGAGCGGTCGTATGTCGGCTGATTTAGCCGATTATTGGATGAAAACTGTGTAGTGTGTACCCAGCTTTAGACTATTTATCAGACAGAGCGGCAAGACATTTGCAGGGAATGCCATGTAGGACATTTGTAGGATTGTTGGACTTAATTCATATGACTACAATACAGGTACTTCAATCAGTTTCAATCAAATTGATTTCAGATGATCGGATTGTTAAAGGATCTGGCCATCTATATTTGATCATGTTGGATCACTGTCAGTAAGATTGGATTGTATGGTTGGACTATAATGAGATTAGAGTGAGGCCAACGTAAGGAGGTCTGCTATTGGGTACAACTCTACAATATCTCTTCAAGTTTTGTCCCCATATTGTAATGAATAAAGCAGAGTGGATACATGTATGACTGAGTGAGCAGTCTGCATTAAGGGCTGAGTTGGCTGTAAAGCTCCAGGGGAAAATGTAGGAATTCTACAGGGGGGGGGTTTCCAAATGCTTAATTTCAGAAAAAAATAAACCTGCAACAGAACCTTTTTTTGTCAAATAGTTTTACTGTTAATAACTAGATCAGTTGAGACTCAAAGTGTTGCTTAATCAAAGTGTAAGACGTTAATAACAGCTGGTAGTTAATATTAGTGCAGGGGAGTGCTGGCAAATTTTAGTCCGGGGGCAAGAATCGACTCAGCAGCCTATCAGGAACATTGTATGACCCAGCACAAAGTAGCCCACTAAGGGACCAGCCAGGGAGGGGGGGCGGGGGTCAGAGCAGATGCCCCCCTGCCACCCAGTCTAGACTGCCCCTTCTTAGAGCCTACTTCACATGGGCAGCAGTCATACAGAAACAGCTACCGAGGAGTGTTAGCGCCAACCACACCGTGACTCCAGTGTGACGTACAGTAGGGAAAAACGCATCACCCTACCTGAAAGAAAGATGCGTTATTGGCCATTTGGCAGCTGTTGCTGTCACAAGGCGGGGAACACTGTCTGGGCGTGAAACACGCGGCCATCCATCAATTTGAGTGGTAGAACCAGAGCCAGTTTTACAGAAGAAGGGGTCAAGGGAAAATGTCAAGCATGGACCCACCCACAGTGCTACAACTCTACATAAAAATCTACTTGTAGAATATATAGAACGATGGAAGTGTTCTTGTCCACACAACACAACAGCTGCTGAAAATAACATAACGAGAAGTAGTACTGTGCAGTTATCCATATGTACAGCAAAACAAAATCCAGAATTGCATGCAGCAGAGTAAATAGGTAGCATTGGCGTAGTCAGATATGAAACCAGAATTAAAAAAGTAAAACAAACATAAAAGTAATACAAATGTTCTAAAAAGAATGAGGCACAAAGCAAGCTAATTAATATTAACCCCATATACATAAAGCTTACCGTATTACCAAATGAATACTACTCTACAAAATTATATTAATCTCCTCTCAGACACAATTAAAATAAATAATATAAAAATGGGGCTTATAATTGGTCACCCTGTCCTCCACAATATACATGTGCTGCAGTATCTTATAATGCTATTAATATTATATAATGTGTATCTTATAATGTATAATGCTATTTAAGAGCAGCATTTCAGATGCATGCACATCGCCAATAGAAACTATGACTGCAGTCCCAGTAATAACATCCTCAGCACTTGTGTTTACAGAGGTGTCAGGGAGGGGGGGGGGGGTGAAACGACTGTAAAACATTATATGAGCTTTATGACTGTAATTCACAAGTGCACAAGCGTTTAAGATTTCACCTCTTCTTTCCCAGCCTGCTGACATCCTGGACGTAAATAGTTTTATAGAGTTCAACTTTATGTCCTGACTTCTATTTTGCCTTTACAAATCAGTCTTATTTTTATTGGAGTCAAATATAGTTTTTAAAAAAACAAAACATTAAGGGGCATATTCAATTGACGGCGGGATCGCCGAAAATCCCACGCTCGTTAATACGGTAATATCTCGCTGGATTTCAGCTCGCGGCTCCCTGAGCTGCGAGCTGAAATCCAGCGAGTAAATTACCGTATTAACGGTATTTACGCACAGGATTACCGTATTAACGGTAATATTTTTCGAGCGCGGGATTTTCGGCGATCCCGCCGTCAATTGAATACCCCCCTTAATGTAACTGTTCACTTTATACTTCTGCTTATTCAAATTATCAGGGGGGGATCTAATTGAAGTAAATTCTAACATTGCTTTAAATTACTTATTACTGAACACATAAATGACAATTTGGACCCTCTGTCTACTATAAACATTTCAACATAAATTTCACTATCCCTGTGTGTAAGAACATAGTTTACAAAGGAGGAGCGTTGATAGCCACATTGATACCTGAATGTTAAGTATAAAGAGAGTCGGATGCTGGAACGTTACAGCCATCAAATACCTTGGGGGTTCTGGGATAAGGCTCCTGCCTAGCTGTGTGTGGGGCCATCCTTTAACGTTACTCTATTAATCAATATTCATTATGGGCCCTGTTGCATTTAATTATTTTCCTTTGCATGCTGGGAAAATACTGGCTGCTTTTGCATGTAGCACACAAATACCGGCTTTATTTTTACACTGCCGTTTAGAGTTGAACCAGAGCACGCCCCATCCCAACTCTAAATCTGTTTGCATATTTAAATATTACCCCTCCCACTTTCCCTCCTGCGGTGCAACATGATTTTGCCGAGGTGCAAATTTTTTTTTTTTTTACTTTGCTCCCAACTGTAAATTAGGTCACATGAGTTTTACTTATATAGTGGTTAGAACTTCTGCCTCACAGAACTGGGGTTATGAGTTTGATTCCCGACCATGGCCTTATCTGCGTGCAGTTCGTATGTTCTCCCCGTGTTTGCGTGGGTTTCTCCGGGAGCTCCTGTTTCCTCCCACACTCCAAAAATATACTAGCAGGTTAATTGAATGCTATCAAATTGACCCTAGTCTGTGTGTGTGTGTATGTTAGGGAATTTAGACTGTAAACTGTATACTGATGTGAGTGAGTTCTCTGTGCAACGCTGTGGAGTTAGTGGCGCTATATAAATAAATAAATAAATGATGATAATGATGATAATTCAAGATGCAGATTTCTAGTGAGAAGAGACGGAACTGTCTGAAAAATTGCCTCATTTAGCACCATATTTGTCTTAAAAGGTAATTATTGCAAAAAATGTATTTTTAAGCTAATTGCACCATTGTACCACAATACTATTTCTGTGCTGATATTGTTTCATTCTACCTCTGATATACATAGCAGCTCTCATTTTACAAGCAAATATGAGGAGAAGACAAGTTTCTATGTAGTGAATGTGGGTTTTCTCTAAAATAGGGGAAAATTTTAAAAAAATTAACATTTGAAGCAATAATTACACAATATTCTGTAAAAAGATAGAAGATAGAATCTGTGTCATAGATTGCAAATTCTTAGCATAGAATGTTAAAATGATTTATCAATTAAAATAGTCTTTCTATTGACAAAAAATGTGGGGACTTTTGTATGTTCACCCCCTCTCCCCCACCCAAAAAAAAACCCAATTTCTGAATGATGATCCAATCGTTCAGTGATTGCATTGAATTACCAGACCACCACATGTATGTCCAACTTTAGGCAGAGCCACTTAGCGGCCATTTTGTTGAAGAACACAGGAATTCTGTTTCTTTGTATTCTTGATTAATAAGATTTGTTATTGTAACTATTTGGTGCTGTTAAAAACACCATAATCATGTCTCGACAGAGATAAGTATGGGAAACAGATGCAACAGACAAGATTGCCAATGAAGTTCAGTGTTCCGTGGAATGTGTGCAGGTCTCTGCTATAATCATTGGCAGTGCCAGGCTACCCACAATGCACTTAGCTGACATTTGGCTGTCACAGTATCTTACAGTGAGCTGGCACTGATCTCCCCTTTTAAACAGGTTTATTCAGCCTTAAATTGATACAATGTGAGGTAAAAAGTACATTTTCTGTATTATTGTGGCCTCTCATTTAGTAATTTAGTAAATATAGCTCATATTTATACCAGATACTCATAGTTTATAACATATTTTCAAACAAGTACAAATAATGGCGAAGTTGACAGGATATTAGGAGTCATTTTCGACCCCACACTCGGTTCCCTATATTATCCAATTAGTCCACTAACAAATGAAAAGTCTCTCATTGCCTGGTATCCATAACGGTACATGTCAGGCTACCATAACATCCTAGACTTGAGTATTTTATGGAACAACAGACATATTGGTAGCCAATAGTAAAGCAACACCACTCATGTTCTTTACATGAACATGCAGGCTTTTCTGGAGACTTGGGGGTATATTTACTAAACTGCGTGTTTGAAAAAGTGGAGATGTTGCCTATAGCAACCAATCAGATTCTAGCTGTTATTTTGCAGAATGTGCTGAATAAATGATAGCTAGAATCTGATTGGTTGCTATAGCCAACATCTCGACTTTTTCAAACATGCAGTTTAGTAAATATACCCCTTGAAGTGGAAATATCTGTTCTGTGATTTCTGAGCCTTTAAATCAGACCTGGCTAACCTGTGGCTCTCCAGGAGTTGTGAAACTACAAGCCCCAGCATGCTTTGGTAGTAGATAGCCAGGCGATAGCTAGTAGGGCATGATGGGACTTGTAGTTTCACAACAACTGGAGAGCCACAGGTTGTCCAGACCTGTTTTCAATGCTAAACATGATACAAATTGGTCTTCCCACTGCAATTGGCCCAGTATTGTAGCATGTCTGGGCCGGAAACTACTGATAATAATCTGAAATTTATCAGATCGTTATTTGGTATGTTGATTAATCCAGTTGGAAGATAACGGCGATCATTTATTAGTGCTCTATTCATGTTCCGACCCCATATATCCAGTGTTGGCTAACCTGTGACACTCCAGGTGTTGTGAAACTACAAGTCCCAGCATACCCTTCCAGCAATAAACTGCTATATATTGGCAAAGCATGCTGGGACTTGCAGTTTCACAACACCTGAATTGTCACAGGTTAGCCAACACTGCCATATACAGTTGCTGGATCAACCTGTGTGTGACCATAGCCAAGGCACTGTGGGCTAAGTATTTCACAAATGGGGGATGTTCCCTTACATAGGATTCCAGTGTCCTCTTACCTGGGGTGATATGGACGAAATGTAAAAAAAAAAATAAGCCTTGTGGAGATCATTACTTTTCATGAAATAGAAGTTGCAGTTTTGCTGTTTATTTTGTTTAAATAAATAAAAATATATTGTAATTCTCATTCCACCACATTTATTTTAACTACAATTAATGTACATTAAATTTTGCTGTACGCAACCCTTGTCACATTTTGCAAACTTCTACAGTAGGAAAACCAATGTGGTCTTTGACGTCCCTTTTTATAGACTGTTGGTTTATTAATATAATATTCTCTAACAAACCCCTGACTGAGTAAATATCTCATGACATGGTTGAGTCTGCTAAAATTGGTCTCTGTTACCCCCTGCAGCCTGGAGGGATCTGTGCTCGGTCAGAGCCATAGCATTCATTTTCATGCGCAAAAAATCTCGATCGTTCGTTTTGCTAAATATATATCCCAAATCTAGCCTGTAATGAGAAGTGACACATGAGCACAGTTTAGTACAGCTGAATAACCATATGATCGGCTTGTCTCAAACGCACTGGAGTGTGTAGCTTTGCATTTACAATGGGGGGAGGGAGAGTAGCCCTCATTCTGCTTACTTTACTTATGTGATGGGATAATGAAACAGATGGTCTTGGAATAAATATACTGACTTTTATTTCCTGCTCATTCTTAACCTTGACGCTGGAAATCTTGTGTAGATGCTTTCTGATGCAGAGTTAAAGTGTTCCTGAGACTGACACACAGTGGAGGCAGCTGTTTTCTGAGATTAGCATCAATGCACTTGGGGCAGCATACAGCGGAAGCAGCCATTTTGTGGGCGAAACCAGTTTCCATAACCAGGGTCAGATTGTATAACCGTGGTTCAGCTTGTTGGATTTTGTCGGCAGCCTACGGTAGCATGAATCTGTGGACCAAGTTGAGGGCTTATTGCTCCTCTTTGGTCAGTGGGGTGGCAGATATATTCATCTGGTTAATAGCAGGGAAAGTAGGTACGGGTTAAGAACCCTGTGGCACATTATGCTCTTAATCATACTTGCCAACTTTTCCTCGTTGGCTCCAGGGAGATCCCGGGGGAGGTGTGCGTGCAGGGGTGGAGCTAAGATGATGATATATTTGCGTCATTAAGCCCCTCCCTGCCACTTATCTATTGAGGGGGGGAGAACCGGGAGGTTGGCCTGCCCTCCCGTGAGCTCGGGAGGTTTCCCAGAAATGCGGGAGTCTCCCGAAATGTCCGGCAACTATGCATTAAAGAAAAGCAGCTAATGAATCTCTAGAGACTGAAGTGTCTTTTACATTTCTGTCTCCATTACAGAAGTCATGTTGTCTTACCTGTCAGTCTATGATTAAATCTTGGTCTCCATGAAAATGGCCACCTCCATAGGCATCAACACATGGACATAGGACACAATTTCTGAACTGTGTCATCATGCCACAGATGGCGAAGCCAACCACATCTTGTACTGGCTCAGCATCAGGGAGAATGCCAGACTCTTCAGGGAGTGAGGGAGATCACCCCTATTTCAGGGAGTCTCCCTGACATTCAGGGAGAGTTGGCAAGTATACTTTTAATGAGCAGCCCACAAACAAGCAATAGCATAGTTTTTCAATGGCCATGTTTTTGCCTGGCAAACAAGACCGACGAAGGGCGCGCATTACTGACCGCCTCCGGATTGGCTTCTGGTCGGTTGACTCGTGCCCAACAGTTGGAGGTTTTTCAGATTAGAAATAAATTTGATCCAAAACGATCTGCTAATATCACAATCCATAAATACTGTAGCTGGCGGCCAGCATACACGTTGTTTTCATAATAGTTGTGAGCGCTCAACGGTCATTGTGTGTCTGCAACCTCGAGCGCATACCGAAGTAGTGAATGAAAGTCTGGCTTCAATGAACATCAAGCAACGAAATGCCTTGTATTATTAAAGTAGTTGTATACATTTATGAGTATTTCATTCACTGCTCGAGACATTATAAATGTGACTGTGGTTGACTGTAAAGTTTGGATGTAAAGTTTGGATTTTGAAACAAATCTCACCTGATTGTGACAACATAAAACTTGGATGCCAGCGCATTTTCAATAGCCACCGGATATCAGTAGTGATTTAATTCACATCTAGTGATTTAGAACCTTAGTGTCAGAGATAAGCGAAATTAACCAGCAAAAATATTCCGTAGCATATTCACATCATTATGCATTTGGCTGCAGAGTTTTGCTTGTCTACGGTATCTGGTATTGTAGAAAGAGTCTGTTTAACTGACTATGGGATAGATTTATCAAACATTCTAAAAAGGAAAAGTGGAAGTGTTGCCCATAGCAACCAATCAGATTCTAGCTATAATTTTATAGCATGTACTAGATAAATAATAGCTAGAATATGATTGGGTGCTACGGGCAACACCTCCACTTTTTCTTTTTAGACGGTTTGCTATATCTTAAAACAAACAGGTGTAGAACCACACTCAGCGCTAGATCTACAGTTGCAGCAGTTAATCACTCCCAACACCAGTGGCGCACGCAGGGGGGGTTTCTGAGTCTCCAGAACCCCCCCCTGCGCTAGTTAAGTGGCCGCTATAGCTGCACTGTCCTATACAGCAGCCGCGGCGCTGTCAAAGAAGCGTCCGCGGCGGTGCTGTAGTGTATACAGCACCGCCGAGGACGCTTCTTAGACAGCGCCGCGGCTGCTGTATAGGACAGCGCTGAAGATACGGAGCTGCTGCGCATGCGCAGCAGCTCTCGCGGGGGGTGGGTTTTTTTTGGGTCCCCCCGACAATCCTCCGTTCGCCCCTGAACACAACTGCACATAAGTTGTAAGTTGGATATGGATAAAATTGTAAAAAAGGGAGTGATTGCAGCGCTACTGGATTTCCAATAATACAGAATCACAGGGATAAACTGTGGATATAGAGGGAGAATGTAATTCCAACCTTACTGGGTTCCCAAAATAGAACAGAGTTCACCAAAAAACAACTAACTTTGTAAAAAATCCGTATTTTTCATAGACTGTATGAAGTTTTCAAAATCACGGTCTATTCAAAATAAACTTACAGTCACGAAGTAATACCCCATTCATACTGCACCAAAATCCCGGGTTTTTGCCGGGGCGAGCTCAAACGACCCGGGTCTTGGTGCAGTATGAATGGTACAAGTCAAAAGTCCCGGGTCTAAAAACCCAGGTCTTCAACCCGGGATTTATCGAGGGGTAATTCCCGGGTCGGACCCGGGTTGCCTGCACTATGAATGGTGCAACCCGGGTTTTTCAACCTGGGTTGCACAGAAAACAAGCTGATTGGCTGTCTGCCTGTCTCTGGAGGATTTGGAATTAGGCATTTCTCATTCATTTTATGCTTGCCAAAAAGAGGCCATTAATTTTCCATCTAGAAGTCTAGTCTTTTGGGGTAATCATTGAAATATGCAATGCCTAGCTTTAAAACCTCCTACAACCTTCCCTTAAATATATGTTTCCCAGTCTCTTTATGCCTTTCAGAAAGCCCTCCTAGACTAGTACGACTAAATATATAAGCCAATTGGAGGTATTCTTTATTCATTATTGTATTATTGTATTATTATATTGTGTATCACCATTTTTCAGCCAATGAAAACTGCTCTGGTGATGACTCCCACAAATTGCCAGGGCACAGACTTGTGCAGTATGAATGGGGTCAACCCGGGAAATTCCCGGGTCCGAGGTGCAGTATGAATGGTGTTTCTGAGCTGGGACGCTCCGAGCCCCGGCAAAAACCCGGCTTGAAAAACCCGGGATATTGCCAGGACGGCAGTATGAAAGCGGTATAATTGACATTCCCGTAGCTGTTACTTGTGAAGAGAAGAGTCTACCTTGTTCTCAGAGGTGTACAATATAGATCTTCATAAGTCAGACTGGTTCGTATCCCCGAATCCGCAGCTTCTGATGGTATTGGAGATCTGTCTAATCTTCACCTCTCAGTCACAGAACATGTGGTATATAGAAGAAAAAAGACATGCTTGTGTAGTACGTTTTGGACAAAGATTTATTAAAATAAAGTTAAAACCACATAGGACCGGGATTCAATTGCCCGTAGCAGATGATGAATAGATCACAATCACAAAGGAATCTAGTGTAAAACAAGAATTCCAACGATTTGAACCAAGATGTAATAGTCACCAAACGGAGGTATTAGGCAATCGAAAATCTCCTGTCCACACTTCACCGACGCGTTTCGACTTTAAGAAAGTCTTTTTCAAGGTTTGCTATATCTACCCCTATGAGAGCCAGAAAAGGACAATTTACAAATAGTTAATAAGGTACATGGTATTATAATTAAAATCTGATACATCTAAGGACATTTAGAATGACATGTTTGTTTATATACATATGTCTAGCTAGCAACCCTCCTTTCTTTCCTGTGCAGCGATCATTGTGCCGCTTGGCAGGTGATACCTCGCTGTGCCAAAGTCGGCTTCCTACTGTTTTAGATAGTCTTCCGGTTGTCATTGGTTTTTTTCTTTATTGTGCTGTAAGACTAGATAGGTTGTAGCAACCTTAAAGGCTCATCTGAATAAAATGAAAATTTCAATGGGAGAGCAAAGATAAACATTAATTGCAAATATTTGAAAAATATACATCCATACAATAAATATGTTATCGTAAGGCAATAGTGTACATGTGTTTTCTTGGTGATGTGCACATATTTTATGACTACAATCTTAGTACTTCATTGTCATGTAAGCTAAGGGGTAGTGTTTTCCAGTCGGTCGTTTTGTCTATATAATTAAGCATAAACCTGCAAGTAATTGGTTGTTGTGCTACAAAATGAATATCTCTGTGTTTTAAATAAATTTTGTAACACAAAAACTACGGTAGATATTCACAATATAGCTTTTGCTGTTAGAAAATATTATTATCCATTATTATTATTATTTTTAGACTTTATAACGTTCCAATATATTACATAGCGCTGTAGACTGAGGTTATCATGAGACAAATACCGTACAATGACATGAAGCTGAAGGTAAAGATGGTTCTGCCCATCGGGTCTTGCCTTTAATAAATTTTGAATAATGTCAGCAAACATCAAATAACCACTGATTGATACTTTTACTCCTTAATGCTATATATATAGATAGCTTGCACTGTTGAATTAAATATGCGTAAAGCTGGTCACCCACTGTACAATTCAATCACGTATGGGTTAATGATCGGATGAGTTTGGGAGACAGTTGTTGGAATGTGATCAAATGTACGTGGTCAAATCTATCAAGAATCAGTTTCATTAGAAAGTGATTGGTTTTAAGCTAATTAAAAAGTGTTTATTGGGATTGTTCAATTAAAGTATTAATCCCACTTAGGGGTATATTTACTAAACTGTGGGTTTGAAAAAAATGGAGATGTTGATGTTGCCTATAGCAACCAATCAGATTCTAGTAAGCATTTAATTAGTACATTCTGCAAAATGACAGCTAGAATCTGGTTGGTTGCTATAGGCAACATCTCCACTTTTTCAAACCCACAGTTTAGTAAATATAGCGCACAGACTTTTTTTCAAAACAGTTTGTATGTTTTTTTTGGTTTTTTTTTAACCTATATCCTCCTATAACTCACTGTTGCCTTTTCATAATCAATCTGTGGAGGCACATGTATATAGCTGCCAATGCAAACATGTCTCCCTCATGGTTTGTGTTTCATCACAGAAGGGTGTAATATGATCTCTGAGACTGAGCCAGTCAGTCACGGAGCTCCTCAGTGGTCATCTGATGGTAGATGAAAGAAAGAAGGCTGCAGGTGTGCATGCTGAGAAGAGGGAATTCCAAAGTGTCACTGCACACTACCCCCATATGCCATGTGACTGTGGTTTCCATGGCATCCGACACTGAACAAATTGTAGATAATTATTCACAACCTAAATCAACACGAAGGAAAAATGAGCAAAACTGATGTTCTCTTGTGATTTATGTTACAGATATATCCCTCATTTTTATAAGGGATTGTGCATTGAAAGTCCTAAAATCCTACATCGCGTGTACACTGCAAATGTATTTCTGCTACCTGTGATAAAAGTTGTGATGTGTTTAAAGCAATCACTTGTAACATGTGTGTCTCTATTGTGCATTGATGGAATTGTACAGAAATGCAATCATTTGCTGAGACTGATGCAATCATGTTTCCAGTCTTAACATACTCAAGCAGCTGCCCCACACAGCCTGATAAAGTGTTAACGAGAGGTGAACGACTATGAAACCTGGCTGATGATTGTGGAGTCAGCAGGAAAGTCCTTCAATACAAGTGGAAAATCATTCAGTGGGAGTTTTTTGCTTCCTCTGAATCAAAATAAATAAGAGTTTATTTTAAACTGTTTGTGACATATTTTACTGAAGTAGGTCAATTCTGAAGTTTTCCCAACCAAATATACATTGTCGCTGAACTCAAAACACGTAGCAGTTTGTACATCCTGTGCGTCATAACGTTGCACAAGAGTGATATAAATTACAGTCATGTTCTGCATGCGCTTCATTGTGTGACTTCTCATCCGCCTCCTTCCTCTGCTTTATATAAACTCTTCCTATATAAACAGTCTTCCTGCAATGTTATTATCACACAACGGCTTAGAAATGTGATTTACATACTTGCCCCCATTTAATAATAAGTTATTAGACTCTAAGCATGTCATGCTCAATACTGTCTCGCTGGAACTTGGAGCACCACAATCCCCAGCATAACATGAGTGTGATTGTAACATGATTTTTTGCATTTTTAATACTCTTCTTCATATATTAATTCATACTTGCCTAATTTTGAAGGCAGCTGTCCGGGAGGGGGTCCGTCGAGGGGGGGCGTGGCCACGTGTGGTGCGCCGTTAGTCTCCGCCCATGTAAATCTTATCTAATTTTAGCCAATCGCAGCAGGCGGCGGGGTCACAATGGCACATTTAGCCCCGCCCCCACCAACTTCAACAACAGCGACAGATGGACCCAGGATTTTTGCCTGCTCTCTCGGGAGTCCAGGAGAACTCCCAAAAATTCGGGAGTCTCCCGAACGTTCCGGGAGAGTAGGCAACTATGTAGTAAGTCATAAATCCCAGATTATAATAATAACAATGATTTTATTTATATAGTGCTTTCAACCCAACAGAATACAGAAAAGAGAGCTAAGCATTTTGGTATTATGAACTTTGAGGTGTATTAATGAGTATGCAGATAAGTCTTAGGGTTAGATTTACTAAGCTGCGGGTTTGAAAAAGTGGGGATGTTGCCTATAGCAACCAATAAGATTCTAGCTGTCATTAATTTTGTAGAACGTACTAAATAAATGAAAGCTAGAATCTGATTGGTTGCTATAGACAACATCCCCACTTATCAAACCCGCAGCTTAGTAAATCTAGCCCTTAGTCTGTGTTTGGAGGTTTCTAGATCCACCCCAGTTATGCCCCTGATACTATCTGGACAGGTCTCCTATTGGCTGCGGTGCAATAAAATAGGAATATATACTTGGCCCCTGCAAAGATGGAACATGTGAATGCTGTATGTTGATAACAGCATCAGGTTGTTTACAATGGTTTCAAGCTCAATAGTTGTTACAGATTATATAATCATCAAAAAAAATACCTTTTTTTTCTTTCACTTTGGCCAACATCAAGTGACGACAAGCAAAGATTATTTATAGACCTGTAAAAGCTGTTTACCTCTGTTCACTGTGGTAGAACAAGCTTGTGCTCGTCCTTCGGATGGAGGTAGACCACAGAGTAACGTTGTTACATGATTCATGTAAACCTCATTTCAACTACATGGGCACACAAAGAAACTTTCATACATTCTGAGATGTTAACGGCAGATGATCGTCCACCAGGAGGTACTGTAGCAATCGTTTAATGACTTGCACATGTCCTTATTGCTAAGGATATTGCCAGTGCTTTTATGATAAGAAAAAAGGTGCCGGAATTCACATCACGTAGTCAATCACGCATCAGACACAAGCAGCCCGCATCCACCATTTTAATGATTTTTTTGCTCACCTGCTACGCTCAACAGGGCGATTCAAGTCCACGTGGACCAAACATCAAGTGTTCAAAAGTTACTTTTAAAACTTGAAAATCCGTTGATAAAAGGTGCCGGAACTCAGTTCCGGTGAATTCTATGACAAATAGAGCACTGGATATAGCTATATCTTTCTGGCTTCCTTCTCTGCTCTATAGCCATGTATTTATCTAATCGGACTGTGCTCTCTGCATTGGATATAACTGTGTTGTCTAGAGAGCAGCTTTGTGTCCAGAGCTGGCGCTATAATTATGCGGACTTGGGCAGTTGCATAGAGCACCAATGGTCATGTGACGCCTGAAACACTGAACCAGTGATTTAAATGCCCACGCTGCTCCCCCACATGGAGCGCCGGTCTCTGACACTGAGGAGGAGCAGTCAGCATTTTCTTACATGTGAAGCTGTTACTCTGGTAGTTCGGCGCTTGGCTATGATGTCACAGATAAGCGCCACTCGCTCAGTCTGAGGAGCAGAGAATGTCGCACCCCCAGGGCCTGCACCTGCCCTGTCTGGGTCATGTCCCAGGGAAATTAAAATAAACATCTCTGCCTTGTTATATAAGTCCTTGATTATCGTGCACAGTAGAGGAATCACCATTGGTGCAGCAGGTGCCGTGCACAGGGGCCCATGGAGATATTAGGGCCCGCTGCACAGGGAACTAGCGAGCTATTGCCCCCTGCATAGGCAAACCAAGGGGGTTTCCTAATGCCTGGAAACCCCCTTCAAGCCTGGGGCACTGTATTAAGGTGGCTGGACCCTGCTCCCGCTTCACCCAGCTCTGCTTGAAAAGGGAGAGCTGCGTGCACCTAACAGTAGTGCACGCAGCATTGCCCATGTATAATATGGGGAAAGGAAGAGTTGGAGAGCAGCCAAGCACTGGCTAAAATTATAGCCACGCCCCCATGCATGCTGGTCACGCCCACTGGCTGCGTGGTGTGGAATCCCCCCTCTACAAATCCTGCGTTTGCCCCTGATACTATTTGTTTAATGCACGGTTGGGTGTTACAGCTTTGCTTTAAAATTTGTCCTTTCACCAACACATGACACCTCATAGAGACCAATCAGGAATAGTCTACTGGGATGTGGGTTCAGAAAGGGAAGATGCTTTTGCAATCACTTGCTCATTAATATACCCAAGATTACAGCAGCTGGGTCCCTCTTTCTTTTTCAATTTCTAGAATGAGTGTGACTTTCTCTACGTTACATGAAAATTAGGGGAATGAGGCAAAAAAATATTTGCATACGATGGTCCTACATCTCAAGAATTTTAATTGTATTCCTGCAGGGAAAATTGGTGTCACAGATTAACAACTGCCAAAAAGGGTGTAGCTGGAAGGACAGCGAAGAGACTGATGAAACAGGAAGGGACAGAGATTTTGCATGCAAAGCGGTTTCATCTATATGGCTAGATTGTGCCATTAAATTATTAATGACTTACAATTGTGTGTTACAAATGAGTATTTGTACCATAAAATGCAATGTTGTATCTTACACAATGTATTTTGTTTTGCTGTAAACATTTTGTGGCACAAAATTAAATTTGTATTGCTAAATAATGCGGATTTGTAAAAGACCAAACAGGACCAGTCAAATAATGTCAGAATTACAAGGTCCGGTCTTCTTATGTATATACTTTTTACCTTACATACATATCATTGGCACAAAATCTATTTTGTGGAATACTATAGCTATTTCTTAAACTAAATCTATTGTGTAAGCATCCCTAATAATTTAATGTGCACAAATTATTACGTGATGATATAAGGCTAGTGGAAAATCTTTATTTTCTATACCACCAATCTGAAACTGGTAAACAGTTTTTTCGGTTGGTTGAAATCTGTTTATATAACTTTCTTTTTGTCAGTACAACAGATTAGTTTATGTTACAAAACTCATTTTGTTATGACATTAGCTTGACAAAATTGATTTTGTGTCCACAAGA